>NC_090855.1:10877500-11177500 GCF_024217435.2 Syngnathus scovelli
CCTTGTCTTTGGGACAGACTAGAACAAAAAAAGGAGGGGTGCAGGGTTTGCAGGAATGAAGGCTGGATTCATTCCTCCTTCACTTCACCGCTGAGAGCTGAAAAAGGCCTTGGACATAATGTGGAGGGCTTTTAATGGAAGATTCCATTAGGAAGCATTTACTCTCTTGCACTATAAATTCCCCGCGATGCATTTTTAAAGCAGCATTCTGCTGGGTTTCGAACTGTAATCTGCTCTTGTTATGGGCGGCGATGACACTGCAGGCCTTGCTGAGGAACTATGATGACTAAATTCACAAACACATTGGAGACCATCACTATCCCATTACACTGGGGGGGGGTCTTATCAGTGCTTCACAGGTTGCCATTCCTCTAAGGATGTGTAAAATTGCATTGAGGGATGTCTGTCAAAGGTATAAGTGATTTTGAAACACAGGTAAATAAAAACGGGGTCAAACGTCAGATCGCTCAGAAGGGAATTGCCGAAAAGTTAAGCAATCGTGTCTAAGCCGGTGTAGCAACAGGTTGACAGGCCAACCAGGACCAACAAACCTTATCAAACAAGTGAACGAGTAAACAAATACGTTGCTATCCGACTAGCTGACCGAACCAAACGCTTAGCCAAACCGAACAACAAACCAGCCAATCAACTAAGCATCCACTGATGAAATTAACACCCAAGCAATCAACCAACCAATGGCTAAATAACTGACTGACCAGATGGCTGACCTGTCAATCATCTAACCCCTCAACACACTGACGGACCAACCAACCCATACGAAAAATGGAATCGATTTTTGGTACAAAAGTAATAAATTGGAAAAATCAGACTCTTGGCATCGTCCTGTGTGACTTTACAACCACACGAGCGTACATTGTTTATCTTGTGCTGGTGTTTGTTCCTTTATGGTCAGAACAGCCTCAGGTTACACTGAATGATTCATGAAACGTGGGGAGATTTAACATGCTGAAAGAGAAGCACTTCACGCTGTTCGCCGATAACCTCTACAGTGAGCTCGCATACATATAGCGGCCGGTCGCTAGGTTAATTGTGTTGACCCGAGTTGACGCTCTCGTGGGAGTTCAAACGGTAACTTTCGTACTCCCAATTCCCTGCAACTTATGCTCCTCTTGGCCAATAAACACCAGCACGGCATCATTCACAATTGTTTCTTTTTTAGCCGTTCTTCTGACAATTCGGCGAGTGACGCGGATAACGGTCATGGCGTGAGAAGTGAAATTAAAACCAGAGGAAGCTCAATTAACATTCCGATGGCCTTTGCGCGATGTCTTCATGAGAGTATGCGACGGCTAACGTCGGCCGCACTCAATCAAAGACAGAAAAAAAAAGAAATCGATGTGCTTCATCGCGAGGGATGAAAAGGCAGCACAAGTGTCTGCGAATGCAATGAATGACGACAGCGGAGGCGGCAGTTATGGATTTCAGGCCAGGCACTCTGTGATGCACCAATTAATGACTAATTTCGCAAAATGTCAGAAAGACGCCGCAAAATACCAATCGCCGTTTGCTGTTGAGGTCTTAACATTGATTGGTCAAGGGGGAGAATTGATATGACACTCAATGGAGTGCAGAGCAAAGCAATGAGAAAAAGTATCAACAAGAAAATGGCAGACATTTTGGGTGAATTCCATGGCTTATACTTGGCTCTCAGAAATTTGGCAAAATGAGCCCCAATCAGAAGCAGGTGTCTAACACAGCTGAACTGTGAAGCTCCCCCG
Source organism: Syngnathus scovelli (assembly GCF_024217435.2). NCBI lineage: Eukaryota > Metazoa > Chordata > Actinopteri > Syngnathiformes > Syngnathidae > Syngnathus > Syngnathus scovelli. The sequence continues at coordinate 10,879,240 of NC_090855.1, forward strand.
CCTACGATACCTAATGCGGGATGAGCATGGCGGCAAAATCTGATGATTATTTTGAGAATTCCTCATCAAAAAGTGGGTCCAAAGGGACCGCGGTTATCGAATGCTACTGTGTGATGATGAGACAAGCAAACGTCTCGCCGCACATCTGTCACATCACGACGCGCTGTAGCCAACTCCAGCTGAGCGTCATCCATCTTGCAAGCGGCTAATGATCATGCTTTATTGCTCTTTTCGCAATAAGAGTGCATCACGGCGCTCTTTGCTACCCCCCCCCCCCTCGCCTGCTGGAGGTATAAACAAAGCGCAAAACAAGTTAGATGCAACTTTTTTTTCCCGCTCCCCGTGTAATTTATCTCCCGTCACTGAACGCCGTCCACTTTTCTTGCGCTCCATCATGAAGGTGAGGGAGGAGGGAGGGGTCCTGACAGCCTTCATCGCTGCTAATCTGCATGCCGTTAATAATTGATTGACGCCTGCAAGCATACATCTGCGATGGACTTTCTCCGCTTCAATTTCGCTGGCGCATTCGTTCCATCTATGCACTTGTGCGGCGCTAGCTATCAAAGAGCACTTCTTTTTCCATTTGGGCGCTCATTCTTTCTCTCTTGATGAATGGCCGCGAGCGTTCTAATCCGTTTCTCTTCGCAACAACTCCTCGCCCTCGCGTTAAACAAACACAATGTTGAGATTCTGCTTTCAATGTGTAGTAGGGGACCCGATTTGATGGATGTCAAGGTTGAAACTAAGTTTTTAGATTTGGACATGAACAGAATAAAAGCATCTAATATGAGAGACTATTTAATATTTCCCACGTCCGACCAAACCAGCGTTGGGGGCTTTCCGAGAACCCTTGAAATAAACCTTTTGCTACCATGAGACTTCAAACCAAAATGGCCGACTTTGTGTTCAATTTTAGGCCAAGGATACATTTTGTCCAAATTTGTGTTAATTAGCGTAACCGGTTTCTTTTTTTTTTTCAAAACTGTCCAAGAAGCCATGAAATTCCCATTGGTCGAGGCAACTGTAAACAATTTTACGTTTATAATCATAGTGCCAGTGGGAAAATCTCATCCTGTAGTGCGAGATACAAACTGGCTGAAGGCCAACCGAATTTTAAAGCAGAGTGTAGCCAAGCATGTTTGTTTTGTAAGAAAAAATGAGCTGGCTCGCATAAATTGTGTAGTTGATGGACACTTTGAGACCACCGGATATACGCCTAATAGAAGGAAAGGGAGTCCTGATGGGGTGGGAGGGGGCTGCCTTGTCCCCGTCCTAGCTGCGAAAAAAAAAAATCTACTTGCCGCGTAAGATGCTTTTAGCACACACGGACGTGTTGCAGAGCTGTACATACGTAATCGTGTCTCAGGGCAGACATACAGCCACGTAAACACATTTGGAAGTGTGAGTGCGTGTGTGCGTGTGTGTTGACTTGGCTTTTGGCGGGAGGCAATCTGGGGCTGCCCCGTTAATCATGGCGGCCTGACACCCCCCTCAGCTTCTGGTGGTGCGACATGGGTCATTAAGGCCGAGCAGCAGACTTGGCATCGCAAGCGTGCTCGCGTACACACACACACACACGCACACACATACACACACACACACACACACACACAGACACACTGAAGTAATGACTCCCTGTTGCCACTAGGTGGGTTTTGCTATCGTACACAAAGTAAACAAGTACTGGAAGCCAGCAGAAAGAAAAAAAAAAGAAATCCATATCGAGATCCAGTCTTGTCCTTGTGGTAGGACGCTGATTAAAACATTAGCAGTTGTTTCCAAACGATGTGAGGTTAAAGTAGCTACCGGTGGAGCGGGTCAAGTAAAGTTCAAGCAAGAGCTTGAGTGGCTTCTACCTCCCACCTGGAGGGCAAAGTTGTTTCTGTTAAGGGTGACAAAGGCATAGGGGGGTGAGAAAAGCTTAATGGCTTTTAATTCATTTTTAATCAGGAGATAATTTCCCTCCCCTTTTAGCAGTTAAGATTCAGAGAGAGACAGAGCCCCCCCTTAGGAGGCGCCCCGGCGAAGAGAGATTGGATGTCGAAACCCCGCTGGGGAGCCGACGGATGGCAAATTGTTAAACTTTAATGGATCGCTTGATTGTCAAAGAAGCCGGCGAGATCGTCTGAAGATGAAAGGGGCTGGAAAACGGCGACACTTGCGGCCCACTTGGCTCGGGATAGTCTAATCCTCGCCGACAAGAACGTTTCAAGGGGAACCCGACAGCTGATCAACACATTACCTGCAAGTTAATAGAAGCATTGACACGGGTTCAAAGTAAAGCTGCGGCTGATACACGGGAGGACTATTAGTGCGTTTCTAATTGTATTGGGCGGTGGGGGTGGGGTGACGTCCGCACCAGTCGACACCTTCGTCTCGCATGGCGGACTGACCTGACCTTTAAGCAAAACCCGGCATCCCAGACAACTTTATTACGATATTGACTTGCTGCAAAGTAGACATTTCATCCTGAATGTCAGACTGTTGATGTCATCGTTTCCTGGGGAACGTCTTCATGAAACTGTAGATCCATGTCATCGCCCAAGCCCGTCACAGCCTAGCCCACTTCATCCCCCCCCACCCCCGCCGCGATGGGATTCTCAGATAGCGCCGACTACTAGCTTGCATTCTCTTCCATCAATGGTGGTAAGAATCATTTTGTTGCTGTCCATCTGCTAAAAACATTCCATTCATGATTGCGGCACTGGAAGAATATAATTTAGTTTCCTGTGGCAAACATTAGCTTCACTGTCTGAAGTTCTGGTGGCAAAAACTGTTCATTCTTTGAGGGTTACTAAACCAATGCAACAGTAATCAGCTTTCGTCTTCAATTGTCTGAGTGCAAGTTCAATCGAAATTCTGCTGGCCCTAAAATCTGGTTTGTAAGCTCAAAATGTCTTTGCTCATCTATCCAAAACTCAAGTCTGTACATTACAGTACTGCACAGTTCTGGCTGCCCACATTACATTCATGACCTGAGGCTGCCACTAGTTGTTTCGCTGAAACAAAGTATTTTTAAATCACTCTCCTAGGCAGGAACATAGCAACGGGAGCAGGAACGTCACACCGGGTTTAACGGGCACAAAGAGCTTTTTTGTGTGGGAGAGACTGTGAGTAAGAGGCTGTGGTGTGTTTCTGACATAGTGTGCGACGAGGGGCATCGCGGCAACCTCCGCTCATGAATAAGACATTGGACGGGCTCGAGGGACGGGGTGGTGCTAGGCTGCCCATTTGCCATTTGCACGCTCGGTCAAAGCCACTGAGGGTGACGGGAGACGGAGGAACACCACGGGGCCATAAGCACGACACAGCTGTGCACTTTCAAAGGATGGATGTGAAGTCCTCTAATTACACGAGCGAGTTCAATGGAAATCTCGATGGTGGCGCAGCCTACGGGAATAAATAAGAAATCAACGCGTTTCTGTTGGGGCCGGCAAATGCTAACGTTGCTAATGAATCGTATTGTATGGGCATGCACGTGCTAACTAACATCGATCTGCAGCCTTGGAGGAATGATCCCATCATAATGGAGTGTAAATTGAGCATGGATGGATTGTGTGTTTTTTTTGAAAATTATTTCTAGTTGCCCTGATTGTTTCTTTAGCCACTCCAGCTAGCCAGTCGCTGCTGGTGTGGACTGAGTATGTTAGCATTCCACCAGTGGTTCCAAAGCATTTTGTGGAATCACAAAGGAAGAAATAACATATTCACAAAGGCTTTTAAATGACCCACTTAATCATGGCATGGATTTTCTTGGCAATGGATTATTTCTGGTGGCAAAGGAGGTATAACGGAAGATAATGAGTGCTGAAAAGGGTGATAGACCCAAGTGAAAGCCACCTATTGTCCTTGTGGGCCTCCATTAGAAGTAAACTGTTCTAACAGGTTGACACAAGTCTCCAACCCCCAATGCCCAAGGGTCTCCCTCAAGCTCTTAATGCACCTCTCACTTGAGGAATGTGTATGTACTGTATAGCACATGGCGGCTGTTAAGTACTGACCCCATGGCTCTGTGCGGGGACTCCAAGCTAACCATGTCCAGCTCAGCAAATTGGGCCATAAACAAGTCAGGGAGGACCGCAGGCCTCCGACAGAGAAACAGACCCAACAGATCCAACCCGGGTCATCTAATTTGAAGACGCAGCTGGAACCCCTCCCCGGTGCCACCCAAGCAACTGCGGCTCTTATTTAATGAAGACCCCGAGTGGAAGGGAAGAGCAGGATTGATTGGGTTTGAACGCGACAACCCTGCAAGCCAAACAATCTAAGCAGTGGCGCAATCTCAACACCGCACAACCTTTCAAGGCACATTTATTTCAATAAAAAAAAAACAGAAGCACAGCGACAACTTGTCCTCAACCTCTCGGCTTGCTCCACAATGCGGGGAAGACTAATAGCGGAGCATTCCCATTAGCGGGCATGAGGCGTATACTATGAAAGAGACACCCCATTTAATGAACTCACTCCAAATGGCTCCTGAGGAACACGAGTTGTGTTGATATCAGGGAACTTTTTAATTAGAGATGAAGGGGGGTAGGGGGGACGCGTAGACGGTCCCGGCAGGTCAGCGGCGGCTCCAGAGCGAGGGAAGATATCAAGAATCAATTTGGTGAAAGCGGAAGAATGTCGTAGCCGAGAATAATAAACATACCTGTTGACGATAGACGGTAGATTTATTTGCTACTTGGCGGCTCCCCAACAGTTTTAATAATGCCGTTTATTTTAAGCGACTGTGGTTCCGGGAGTTTCTTATGACAGCAAAAACAGGTTTAGAAGCGAAAGCACTGTAAAGGGCTAATGGAAACCAATACCTTTAAATCTCGACGAAATAAGCCATTATTCCATGAATTTTTCCAGCGAATAATCAATTCCCCAAATCATCTACGGGATTGCTTGCGTTGAGGCTAGCGCGAGGTTTCTATTGCAGGTGTAACTATTGCCTGGCAGGTAGCTCGGCCCGGGCGACCGCTCGCAATTGATGACCTTTTGATGCTCGACTGTGCGTGCCTCGCAAAAAGTGAAGGCGGGAGAATTGGAGGAATTTATCATCCGATGTGTTCATTCTAGCGGAAAGCACCCGAGGCGGGTCTAGATACCGACAACGGGTCGGGAGAACTCGATCGGGCTTGTCTCGGGTCCGATCAAGGGAGAACAAAAAGGTAAACAAGTGCAGAGATGGGATGGGAAAAGAAGAAAAGAAAAACTCCAGGGAGGATTAAGAGCTGAATTCAATGTAGGGGGAAAAGTAAGGAAAAACTCATTTACAGCGGCTGGTTGGAGACGGCTTGAAAGTTTCTGAATAAATGTGAGAATTTCAACCAATCCACCGTATAGCAGCACTCATGCTGGGTCCTCTGAGGGAAAAACATCTCCAGTCAAAACTTACTCTCTTCAAACTTGAACGGCTACAGGAATTCTAACGCGCTTCGTTAGCTCCGATTTCGCATTTTCTTCACCCGAGAGCTTGGCGACGCGTTGCTATGAATGGAACATTTGGCTTCTCTTATACTAACATCCATCCGTGCTACTTATCCTCAGGGTCAAACTTTCTGCTCAGATTTCACCTGCGTTACGGCTCACTTACTAGCTGTGTGAAGCACTACACTGCCATGACTCATTGTGTCACAGCTCACACTTGCTAGCTCATATAGAGAGACAACCCTGGACGGCGCTCTCTGAACTAAAAGTCGGCGTTGTCAATCACAACCCTAGCTTTGATATGCAGCGTAACCACTACACTAACAATGATCCATATTGTATAAAGAAAGGCAGCTACGTGAACACGTTTAATAATGACTCATTCCGGTACTAATCATCAGTCGGGGTAGCTAGCTAAAGGTTGCCCCAGGAGACCACTATACTAACGATGACCCACAGTGCCAACATCAAATACATAGAGACACCTCTTGACTGGTCAGCAGTCAATTAAACAAAAAGTCAGCTATATGAACCCTTACATTATATAAATATACGAGTCAGCTATTTAGTATACTAGCATAGCGCTACAGCAAATATGTCGCGACATCCCTGGGCTGTTTGGCAGGTAATCGAACTACAAGTGAGCTATGTAAATACATGAACCACTAGTGTAAGTATAGTTATCACGCTTGGCCAGCAGACATTCTAAACCAGGAAACATATTCTACACCATGGTCTTGAGAACGCATGCTAGCGCTCAGCCTTCACAAACATCTCAGCTCTCACACTTGCCAGCAGATGTGTTTGCAAATGTGTAAATCCACCGAGATCATATAGTGAAAGGGGGGGGACGACACACCCTCTCTCGCTCCATGCCAGACGATGCTGCTTGTCATGTGTCAGTCAGAGCGGATCGCGGGAAAAAGGAATAGGCGAGAAAACGGAGCGGGAGGAAAAGCAGCTTCGCATAAAAGATGCTTGCCACGGGAATCACGCTCTCCTCCAGATAGCGATCCCAGGCGACCAGAGAGAATGCCGAGCGAGAATCCCAATGAGGAGAAATGCGTTAATATAGCAATGAAGTGTTGTTAGAAAGTGTGAAAATGGCCCAGGGCTTGCTCGCAGATGCCGCAGCTGAGCTATCCGAGAATGTCGCCTTAAGGCCACGCGCGCGCAACCATAATGGGCGCCCATATTCGGATGAAAGCCTTCTACATTTCACACCTTTGGTATTACTATTTGCATTTAGTGCTAATGGGCAAAAAAGTGCTTTCGGTGACTGCATCTGGGATTTCTTTTAGCATTATTGTTTCATCCATTTACCTTCTCTACTGTTGTTTTTTTTTAATAAACACCCAAAATGCTATGTAATTTCTAATGTGCAAAAATATTTTGGGTAAATTTCTCTTCACCACTCACAATATTTTTGAAATTTTGTATACATTTTGTCAAGTCTTTGTCAAAAAGTAAAGTCGAACGCTGCTTAAGTAAAACAGATTTATTGCAGAAGTAAAAAATGAAATTGGTTGGTGTTGTTTGAAATTATAAGTATTTTTTTTTCCATTCTAGCATGAGATCAATTATATTTTGGTAGCTGTTTAATTTGATAAAGTCTGGCTGTTTAAAGTGCAAAAGAAGATTTCTTTGCATGAGTCTGATTTTGATCACATGATGTGACATTTGAATATGGCTTCGTCTCTTGTAAGGTTTATCACTGAGGATGCGATTCACCCCATTTAGACAGCCTTGACCAGTGCCATCAAGATGGCTGGTCCCAGGAATGGAAATTCCAGACATGCGGGTGCTGAATATGATAATTTCAAAGGGAAGGCCAGAAAACAGTCTCTTGTCTGCGAGTGCACTTGACCGACATGTCCGGCCAACAAAGAATAACCTCCACCAAGGCTCCATTTGCATGACGCTGGCAGCGGGCGCTTTCATCCTGCCAGTGTGGCGTCACCAGAGAGAACGGACGCACCCCCCCACCCGCATCTTCTCAATCTGGCATCTTGACATCGAGGCAAGCCACCCCCCCACTCCTCGAGGCCGCGCATACTTCCTGTAACTTTTATTTGTAAATGTGAATGCCAGAGAATAGAGCTTGTTGCCATGGAAACACTCTTGTATAGGAGGGGATTGAGAGAGAGCAAGGGTGGGGGGGGTGCAGGAAAAAAAATGCTGCCGCATTGCTTGACTTGGATAAGTGTGAGTGAGGGTGCTATTTTTTTTTCGTATGGAGACCTTATGAATGAATGTGTGTGAGAGAGACACACTCACAAAGGAGGATGCAGCAAAAGAAGAGCTGTTTATTATTTAAAAGTCCTTGCATGGGAATGCGTCAACCTGATCCAATTGTACGGCGGCGGCAGGCCGGTGGGTTGTTTGATTGGTGATATGGCTTCTTTCGGGGCCGGCTCATTTCAAAGCCCAAATCCTGTTTAATGTTTCGCCAGTGAGCCAATGGCTGCATTACTGCGGCGGAATGAAATCAGCACTGAGGTGCCATATTTCGTCTAACTTAATGTGGTCATCTATTTTAACATATGGCCATAGTTTAAATTGATTGCAAAAAAAAACAAAAAACATCCAGCTAACCGCTAATTCAAATCTCCTTGTTACGTCTCTGTCAGGATCGGCAACGATATTACTGAGTAAGTTTGACGATGCACCGCGTGTGGGGAGGGAGGGGTGGAGAAGGCGCCGCGCAGTGGGGGAGCCTAGACTGTCTGCTGCCCGCAGGGACGGCGATGGCGGCGGGGCAGAACGAAGGGGATTGAAGGCCCGAGCGGAGCAAAGAGAAGGGGAAGGCGGGACCATGGGCTCGATCAATGACACGGTGCACTGCACGGCTGCGTAGAACAAAGTGCTCGCGCTGTCCGTGTTGATGTGTGGGGGCAATTGCATCTTCAAGGGAACATGCCTGATGAGATGGTGGGATCAATAGAGGAGGGGGGGAGGGCGGAAGGGAGGGACGGGAGGGAGGGATGGAGGGAGGCGACCAATTTTCAATGGAAATCTAACTTTCCTGTGTGGTGGCCAACCATCCAAACTGATTGCTATTAGTCACTGCTACGGAAGAAAAAGAGATTTTGAAAAGTAATCCACCCATCTGTAACCTCAGTTTAGTAATGACTAGATTTCGTAATCTGTAAACTGTGACTCAAGCAACACAAGGGCAATGGAAAAGCTTTTAAAGGTTAGCAGACCTCAAAGGCCACCCTGCACTCGCCGAGGCAGTTCATGGTGCCTTTCTATGGTGGGGAAAAAAAAAAGACACACACACACACAGACTCGCGCCCACATTGCATACATTTATGTCTCGCCATTGTTCGCTATCATCTCGAGCCGCACTTCACGACACCTACACAGCACACAGACAAACACGGACGTGCGCATACGCTGCCCTCAGATGCTCGCTTAGCAGCAGCCGAGGTTGACACTTCAGGGCCTCAGAGACCTCGACGGAGTCCTCTTATCATTGGGCAACACGTAATCCTATTCATGTTAGCTCATTTCCTGCCTTGATATCCGATTTTGAAATCGACATTTGAAAACTTGATTGAAACCCGAATCCTGACTTGAAACCTAAAACCCAATTTGAAAGTCTAAATTTGTCTTAAGTTGAAATCAAATCAAATTTGCAGAAGCCTCTTTTGGTTATTGAAGGTCAGTGGTGACAGAATAAGAAGTTGGGGAGGGGAGGGGGGTTCTCTCACTCTCACTCTCTCTCTCTCTCCCTCCCGCCTCCGTTCACGTCAAAAGTGTCCGTCACGGTTGTATTTAGCGAGGCGGCGAGAATTCTCTTAGGCTCTGATGTCAACACGTGTTAGCCGCCGCCCACCATCTTGTCACTCAGGATCTGACGAAATACAAACAGTCCGAGCATACACTCAACAAACGTCGCTGTCTACTTCCATCGGGGACAGATTACAGTCCCTAAAGCAAGCAACTGGTGGTCAAACACAATTTTGAAAACAAACCACAAACCCATCTTTTTTTTTTTATGAAACGTAATTACTTTGCTAAGCGTGGCGATAAAACTTCAAGTGAAGGTGATGATGTCATTTATGAGGACACACAAGTGGTAGCGCCGCCTTTTCCCCCCCAATCAAGCTCCACTTCCCCCGTCTTGTGTTTACATTTCCATCCAATTAGCAGCCAGCGGAAGCCGGCCGGTGACCTTGCTCGTCCTTCGGAATTAGAAAAGCTGCCGATGCCGAGCATGCCGCGCTCTTCCCTCATCTTACTTTTAATCAGCGAAAAAAAGATGGGACTCGCTGGCCTGTCTGAGGTAATCAACGTCGGGTGCCATAAAGCCGCGCTAATTGAACCGTCTCCTGATTATCATGCGCCGCTTGTTGTCCAATCTCCATATACTTGGGAGAATCGCCATAGCGACTCACCATTCCCGCCAAAACGCAGAGAAAACAGTCGAAGTGAAGGATGCTGGAGGAAAGCAACGACAATTCGGCTGATTCATTTTAAAAAGTATATCAAGCATAAAATAAAATTAAAAAAGTCCTGATCCATTTCAATGGGCATCAATTATAGACTGATTTTCACTATTTGTGTTTCAAGACCTTGAAATAAAATGAAGTGCTATAAAAATATGCCTGGGCTGCTCGATGACGATGCGGCTTCCATATTCACCTCAACATGAGACTAAATGAGCTGAGGATTCATCTTTTGACTTAGTGTTTGCCCCCCCCGCCCCCCACCACCACCACAGCCCGCCCCGACCTCCCAACTGCCTCTTCCCACAGAGAGCAGCCAAGACCACGACTGAGCGGAAAACAAAAGGACGCTCATTTCATATTCAGCTTTGCAGAAGGAAGAAATCACACTTGCATCATATGCCAAGCATGTCCTCAACAGTGGGAGGGTGTCATTATGTGTGTGTTGCATAACCTGAAGTAGCCTATGACCCCCCCCCCCCTTCCGCCTTCATTGGCCCTTTCTAACCTGGAAATGCAACACCACCGTAATCATCGCAGCACTCCACCGGCACATTGGCCACCCTCGCTCGCTTGCCCGCTCGCCCGTCCGCACTCGCGCTCCCTCGAAGGCAGCTGCCGCTGCTCAGGGGGCTGCCATCTGGAGAGCAGCTGACCACCGCTTATCACCCCCCCCCCCCCTCCCCCACCAGCTCATCACACAGCTGGCACGAGGAAAAGGAAGCTCCGGAAGAAAAGATGAGCGAAAGAGAGAGAGGTTCATGGACACCAAGCAGGAGGACTGGCAGGTGAAGTGGAGAGCTTGTAGTCCAAGATGGAAATCAAATGAGTCTTTAAAAGGCCGTCGGAGGGCATTAGAGGCCTAATTGGCAGCATGAAATCGCAATGGACGTGGCGGGAACCTGCAGCATCAGCATCCAGTTCAGCGCGTAGCCACTACCGTAACTGATTCAAAAATGTTCATGGCGTTTCGGGAGCGTAATTGAGGGACTTTTCATAGAATTATTTATTATTTTAGTAGTTATGGTAATGGTAGTTATGGTAATTAACTGTGCAATTTTGTGGGGATTTACAGTTGTCTTATCTTGCAATTTTGGGGGGATTTTCTGTAGAATTATTTTAACATAAGCAAAAAAAAAAAAGGTATTTACATAATTGCTCATTTTAAGCATGCAACTTTTGTAGGCCTTTGCAATTTTGTGGAGACTGTCTGTAGAATTATTTGAACATGAGCAAGATTTGGGTATTTATGGTAGTCATATTATTAATTGTGTAACTTTTGCGAGATTTGTGGTATAGTACTCTTATTTTTACTGCTGGGGGATTTTGAAATTGATTTCAACCTGAGCCAAATTTTGGTGTCAATCATGTCATTTGCTGGGGGTGCTTGTGTGTCCAATGTTAACACGGTAGAGCAGACTAATTAACGGGAATGCGGTAAATCACCCCCCCACACACACACACACACACACCCCTTCCGACACGGTGACCTCTCGCCTCTGCTGGATAACTGAATCCTCCGTCCACCCGCAGCGGCAATCGCTACCGCCATTGTCTGCGGCGTGTGCAGCTGCATCCATCTCTTCCCATGGGTTTCTGATAGCAAGACAATTCCTTAGCCTTTTTCTTGTAATCATTTCATAAGCACTTATCATCTCCTCAGAGGGAAGCAGGATAAGTATACTTGTGCCACGTCCAAAGGGAACCGGCGCAGAGAATATGCCGATTTCATCGGGTCTCGCCGTTTTGCGGCATACGCGAGGTAAACATTATCCTGCCGTTCGCTCGTTACGACACAGCTTGCCGGTTTGAGAACTCAATAAAACACTTGGGCCAAATCACGGGTTGTTTCTGATCATTATGAGCTCGCGAGCCACCTGGCGTCGGCTAACCTTCTCTGGTGAGACACCGAGATGCGAGGCAATCACATCCTGGCGCCGAAGGGCCAATTTACGGCCAAGATGGAAGACGGAACGGCGGGAAGTCGCAGCGGTGCGGCATATGAAAATACTGTTTCTGGCCAGTCGCTAACCTTTTCAAGAACAGCCGACAGCTCCGTCATGTGCGTCGCAAGGGACAGCGGGAGGATGCTGCGGGATTTATTTTAGCTGTGTAACCATTTGGGGATTTTAATGCTTTTCCCTTCACAATTTTTTAGGGGTTTAAGGTCGATTTATTTTAATTCAAACAATTTTGGGTGGTTTCATGGTAGTCTTATTTAATCCGCTTTTTTTTTTTTTTTATTTAGCAACTTTCAAATTATTTGTGTTAGTCGTATTTCAACTTGGGTGACTTTTAAAGTTGTCTTAAGTGGGCAACTGTTTTGAGATTTCTGGTAATCTAATTTTAATCCGTGCAATTTTTGAGGGCATCATTTTATATCCTTTTGGAGATTTACATTATTCAAATTTTAAATCCAATACATTTTCAAGGATTTACATCGGACTCATTTTTATACCACGTTATTTTTGAGGGATTTTCATCAGACTAATTTTTACACTGAACAACTTTGGGGGATTATTGGTCATCTTCTTGTAAACCACAGCTGTTTAAGGTTTGACGTTTGTCGTATTTCAACATATGCAACTCTGGGGAATTTGTGGAAGACTTTTTGAGACTTTGGAAAGATTTTTTGGAGGATTCATAGTCATTTTATTTTAGATTAGTATTCAGGGAGATTAGCGGTTTTATTACAATCTGTGCAATTGGTGTGGTCTCATTTGTACAGGTCCTTGACCTAAATATGTGCTGAGGATTCCAGGAAGAAGAGCAGTGGAGCCAGGCTCTTGGGAAATCACAACTACAGCGACTTCAAGTAGCCCTCAGATTGCCGACGCCACCCAAGATTTTTTTTCTTTTTGCTAGGATAAAGAGAGCATGGCTGCTTTAATCTGTATCTGTGTCTGGCTCCTGGTGACAGCTGATGCGGGAGATATATACACGGCGCACTCACTAGCATTTAACCCGCGTGACACGTTGGCTGATTCCCGCCGGCTGCCTGACTGACATTGTGGACTAGCGAGAGTCTCATGAGAAGCCCGCCGCTCGCTTGCTCGCTGCCTGCCAACCTACGCATACCTCCCGAGGCCTGCATGCTAAGGGCCCAGCGTGTACTCCTACGGGATGAAGGATACTTCTTAAAGTGTGAGTGACGTTATGAAGTCTCCTCAAGACCAGAGGTGCCCCTATTTTGGGCAATCAATTGGGCCTTAAAGAAGATTCATGAAATCTTGACAGCGGCATCATGAAAATACAGGCTGCGTGGGGAATCAGGCCAATAGTGCACAAACCAGATGCGAGATTTATTGCAACTTTATGGGGATTTACAGTGCTTGTTTTAGCTGTGCAACCATGCGGGGATTTTTACTGTCAGCGTTTTATCTATGCAACTTTTGGGGGGATTTATGGCAGAGTTGGGGATTTAAAGTAATCTTATGTTTATTTTGAAGGATTTTAGAAGGATTTATGTTAGCGTTGTTTTAACTTGTGTACCTTTTGGGGTATTTACAGTTGTTTAATTTTCATCTGTGCAACTTTGGAGAGATTTATGGTGATTATTTCTTTTTCACCCTTTAGGAGATTTACAGAAGTTTTTTTGTTGTTGTTATTCAACTTTTGATCGGGTTAAGTTCAATTTCAACCTGCACAATATTTGGAAGATTTAAGTTTGTCTTATTTTTTACTGTACAACTTTTGGCGGATTTCCGGCTGTCTTTTTTTTTTTTTTAAATTTATCACCTTTTTAGGGGTTCTTACTCATCTAATTTCAACCTGTATAACTTTTGGGGGGGGGTTAGGTTATTCTTTCTTTTAACTGTGGAGTTTTTGAAGGATTTAAGGTCTCTATTTAAGTTGTACAACAACTTAAGTAAAAAATATGTGCCGGGCCACCAGAAGGAAGGACACTCGAGCCATCTTGTCACCCTCCGCGATAACAGATCATTCAGAAAGTGTGAGTGACGTTATTAAGTCTCCTCAAGACCTGAGGAGGCCCCGTTTGTCTTTTGGCGATCAATAGTCTCTTCACAGAGAGGCTCTGAGAGACGATTTACGAGCCATGAAGTACATGCTTACTGGCGCGGATCCAGTGCAAGTCCCAAGATTCCCTCCATTTTGCACTCTTTGGCTCACTTTTACTGCTCATTTGCCACACCATTAAATACCTTCAGCTGTTGAATCCGCCGCGGCAACATGGAGCGACGCACGTTTGACATTAGCGAGAATGAACACATTCGCAACAACTCCCGCAAGTCTGCTTTGCTCCCACAACACGAGTAAACAATTTGGCCTTTGCCTGGATTTTAGTGAAGACAACCACTTAAGTGTAATGCCAAGGATGTAATTTGTACGATAGCATTTTTCATTTACTGCACATACACTGAAATCAGCGTGGCGTCCAAGGTTTACAGTAAATTTATTTTTAAATAACTTTGAGGAGATTTTTTGTATCTTTGCGATTACAGGTAATTTTCTAGTGTTGTTTTGTTCAATTTTGGGGGGATTTATGGTTTTTGAACATATAACCTTTGCAGGATTTAGAGTAAAAAGGAAATAGACTGTATTGGAATTTCTAACCGACATACTATCCTCTATTGACGTCCCAACCTTTCTTCTCTCGCGAACGAATCCACCAATTCAAAGTCACTCATGTGTACATTGCGGGATGTCCTAATGAGTTTCTGGCACAGCTCGGGCCGACGTGGGGATGACACTTTGATGCCAGGTGCTGAGTGCAAAATATGCTCCTGTGCAGTCTTCAAAAGAATCCATTGCAGCAGTATCAACACAGAGACTTTAATGATTTCTTAGCAGTACCGTGGCGCTGATGTTCCTACTGTGTGTGTGTGTGATTGCACAAGAAACGAGCGAGGTCGGCTGAAACTCAGCAGCGGCGTGCAACGCGGGCCAAGAATGAGGCCATTACACTTTAGCGCCAAGTAATTAAAAGACACCCAAAAAAAAAGGATAGGATGAACATCTGGAAAATAGGTTGCCTTGGCAGAGTTTGTCATCTATTGTTTTATGATCTACATGAAAGCTTTACTGTCAGCATATAGGAAGCGCACACAACAGCAAAGGTAAATCTGCCGATGTAGTTGGAATTCTATATTTGACGTATTTTTCGAAAAAGAAAAAAAAACGTGGATTACGTTGCGTCCTGCTGATCACGTCTTATATATGAATACATGAACTCATCATTAGATGTAGTTTTATTTTGACAGATTGGTATTTTAGGGTAATCTTAATTATACTTACACACATTTTTACAGCAGTCTTGTTTTCATACAAATTGGATTTGCATTACCCTAATTTTAACTGGTGCAACATTTTGGTGATTTACGGTAGTACGGTGCACTTGTCGAAAACCTAAGCTGGGAGTTAGGGAGTAAAACATTCACTACCAAGTGTCATATGGGGCAAATAAATGCCTCCACTCAAACAAGCGCCTGTTATTGTGAAATGAATAGACTCGCTATAACCGAGTTCTGCATGCAGTGCCACTCTCATAAACTCATTCATAGAGAGGATTGGGATTTATTTTTTCCAGCACCGCTTAGAGCGGCAGAAGCCTGGATGTAAATCTCGACACGAGAATCCATTTAAGTCAGCGAGATATTGATAATTACGGCAGCGAAAGCCGCACGTCAGAGGCCTTTTCTGCGACGCCGTTTGATTTGCTCCTCATCATCGCTTTCAGAGCTTCCAGGACGCGTCGGCCGAAGCCTTTAAAAGCACACTGACCTCGCGGGCAGGTGGGAAAGCTCAAAGCGCCAGAACACAGCCTCTTAGCGGCGCATTTATTCCGATGAAAAGTCATGTCAAGGTTTCAGATGAATGCATGCGAGGGTGGAGATTGATATGTAGATATGAACAAGATGTGGCACTTTGCAAAACAACTTTGAAAAGTCTGACAGAAGTGTGTGAGGAGGAGGATTGAGTGACTTCAGGAATTGTTGGAAGTGGAAAGAAAGTTGGAATGAATCAGCCCTTGGGGCCGGTTTGACTGAACAATAAGAAATTGGGACGCAAGCATTAATTTGACTGATTTTGGCCCTTCAAACATCAGCTTAAAAACTGAAACAAAACATTTTAGAAAAACTATTGAAAATTAGCAAATGCGCTGTAAAAGCTAATTACCAATAAATTGGTCAAATAAAATGAAAAGAAACGAGATTTTAATCCTGCCTTTGACTCTTGATGCTAATGCTAAGGCTGATACTAACTGACAATACAGACCACTTGTGTGTGTGTGTGTGTGTGTGTGTGTGTGTGTGTGTGTGTGTGTGTGTGTGTGTGCGTGTGTGTGTGCGTGTGTGTGTGTGTTCCTGGCGCGACTTTTGTGGCAGAGTGGCATTGAGGTCACAGATCAGTGACTTTAATGGCAGCCGGTGGGCGTCGCCATGGGGGCCGAGCTGTCACCGCTCCTCCTCACTTAAGTTGCCCACATGCACCCGGGGTGCGCATTGTACATGTTTGTGTACACACCCGTGTGTGTTTGTGCGTTTCAGTTGTTCCATCAAACGTCCCGTGTCATTACCATCACTTTGCCGCCCGCCCCCTTCCTTCTACAGTGCGACTGCGGGCCCTCTTTCAAGCGCGTCTATTTGCGTCCGAGGCCTTTTGTTGTCGTCGTTCTTGGGAGTTTCGCAGCGTGACGATTCTAAAAAGCGCTGTCAAGATTCTTTGCTTTTCATTCGACCGACGCCCAACGAGCGTTGGAGAGGCGTTGGGCCCCGCTGCTCACTGCCTGTCGCTCACCGTGACAGATTTTTGCTTGTATTTATTAGTTGTT
Organism: Syngnathus scovelli; assembly: GCF_024217435.2. NCBI lineage: Eukaryota > Metazoa > Chordata > Actinopteri > Syngnathiformes > Syngnathidae > Syngnathus > Syngnathus scovelli. Next base: position 10,895,905 of record NC_090855.1, read on the forward strand.
TTTTTCCTTATGCCGTGCGCCCCCTCGGCAGAGCAGCAACATGTTCATGCCTCAATCACACGGAAATGAAGGTTTGCGCGCTTCCTTCTAAAAGGATCAAGTTGGCAACACTTGACCCTGGCCAGCCTGGATCCAATAAATGTCCATGAAATGACTTTTTGAGCCCATGTGACTTGCTAGTGGCATGTTATTACTACTTAAGTTAGTTATGTATGACATGCTGCTACCACTCATATTTTAATAATGCCAGAAAGGAAGTCATTTAGTGTCATTTCAACATAGATGGAGCCAATCGCAACCAAAAAAAACCCCACAATTTCGCCCCAAAAAATGGGACGACTCACTCCTCGGTTGATTTTGACTATTTGACTGGAAATTATATTTCACTCGGCGCCAAGTGACAAAATGGCCGCCCCTTGAGGTGAATGTGGATTTTGCTGTTCAATTTATATTGCATAAATGCAACATCCATTGAACACACCACCGACATCTCCCATCAAGCAACATGAGCCTAGCCTGCGGTCGGAATCCCGGCTTGGACCGGCTTCAAGCGGCCTGCGAGCGATCACGTCATCACCACGTGTACGAATTCAGACCGACCTTGTGCGTGTGTGATTGATGCGCACGCGCACAAGTACAAAGAAAGAGCTTGTTTGCTGTTGAGGCTGCCACTGGAGATGGCGTGGGCGTGGATGGTGGCCCGACTCTGGCAGATCTCCCTCTTAAGGCTAAAATGTTTGCACTTGACTGACTAAAAGCACAACGCCCCCACACACACATACACACACACTCACGCGCCTTTCAGGAGTAGCTCCATGTTATACAACTTCAATACAACTGCATGCAGCAAACAGCTTTGTGTGGACATTTCTCCTTAGAAATTTACAGTGGCACAAATGATTGGGAAAGAAAATGATTAGTTGCAATAATTAGGGATGGGCGAGTAGAAATAAGAAGTGAGAAGAATAGAGAAGTGCCATTGAATTCATGTAATTGAATGGAAATTGGAATTTAATAATAATGGAATTTTGGGGGGGAAATTTTATCTACGAAATGTACAAGTGGTGTCGGTGAATAATATCAGTGTACATTTGAATATTGGTTTGAAAAAAGTAGCCTCTAACATCCATAGCAATAACTGAGAGATTTTTTTTTTTAGGACACGTTAAATTCTAAGTTCATAATGAAAGGAACCATTTATCACATTTGCCACATTGTCCAATTTTCACAATATGATACAAAACTGAGAAATTGTTTACATTTTTTCTTGACTGAATCAAACTTTTCCAACTCGAATCCCCGTTGTAAATTTCTACAATTCAATTAGTTTCAGTTCGGCCGTTATTTTTTTTTAAATCAATATTTTGATTGAATTTTTCTTCTGGCCTGCTGTGTTTTTCTGACACAAAGCGACGACGACGCAGACAATAGCGTCACACCAGGCCACGTCAGGGGAGGCTAGCTGAAAGCCGGTGGCGGCGGGTGACTTTCAATTAGCCCGATGAGGCTAATTAATCAGCGAGCAGGCCAAGTGAAGCGAAGTCGAGAGAGCGCGAGCTCTGGAGCTTCCCTGTCGTCGTGTCGTGACCTTCACGCCTGGTGCGCGACGGCTCGGAATCACCGCCGGCCTCATTAGCCCGGCGCCGCGATGCGACATTTTCTCGGGTTGTCGGACATATTGCCGGTGACCCGTGCACGTGGGAACATGAAAGGAACATTCTCGCCACATTTGAATGGATTCATCAAACAGCCTGGTTAGATCAGTCACGTGGTATTTGCGTACGTAAATTTATTGAGGTGACAGCATTGCCCCCCCCCCCCCATGCTAATATGGACTATTAGCAATATCTTAGCTAACTTCACCTACAAACTGTACGGGCAATGTTACATTTTTAATACACGGGTAACAGGACTGTGTAATTAAAGTAATATAAAGTAAAACTACTCATCCTTTGAGAGACACATAATAGAGAAGAAACACAATCGTTTTATAGGTACTGCTAGAATTAGGTTGTGTAAATGATAATTAGCGTAGGTCATTGATATTTAATTAATCATATTGCATTAAGAAACTCATTAATTCTACGAAACACACTGGCTCACTGGATCGTTTCTTGGGCCTACGGATGAATGACAGCCGGACCGCGCCGTCACCCCCCGGAGCCAACGTTGTAATAACCCAATTAACCAATCAAGACCTTGTTTGGGGGACTAACAAGCAACAAGGACACTCATTTGTGTCAACAAACATGGATTATTTTTTTTTTTTTGCATGTGATTTATTTGCTCCAGGTCGCAGTGGTTGGGCTTCTACAACTAGATTTCACATCATGTTTGGGGCTTAATAAAATAAAGTAACTATTTGTAATGTATCAAAACAGCGGTGGTCTGCGAGGGAGAAATCACAGACAGTAATTTTTTCGGACTTTTCCATCCCCGTCCAGTTCCGCGTCGCTCGTCGCGCGGTGGGCCTTATCGGGGCGACGAAGGGCAAGTATCTCTTCACCACCGCTCCGATTGCCGGCTCATTGCCATCCGCCGTCGCCGCATAGCGAGGCCGTAAAAAAGCTGGCGGTGGCATCGTTAACCATCCCCGCGTTCCACTTTCAATCTGCACGCCTCAGCCAGCCGGCGGCTTTGATGAAAATTCCACATAAATTAGGGGTGTATGATAAGTGGGGCAAACGCGTAAACGCTGGCTCGCTTTGACGCTCGCGGAAGCAAATGACGAGGTTTTGCATTACGCCGACGTGCAAGCATCAGCATCATGTGTGATCATGGTGGAACGTTGAAGCACTTAAAGCGCCTGGTTATCGCTTGTCTATTATACGTGCTTCCAATGTGTTGAGTTATTGGTATAGAATGACAGCATTGCACGTTTTATGGCGAGTCATCAAACCTTGCAACTACGCTCTGCCCATAGACAATGAAGAAAACTCAAATCTCTTGAAATTTTGTGTCGCCTATCTGTCTAGTATGATTAATTGAATTTGATAGAAATTAATTTGTTTTTCTTGTCAAATGACCAAACTGACCAAAATGGCTGCTTTAAATCAAAATGGCCGACTTCATGGCAATGCTTTTTGATGGACCAGATATCCTGTTGCTAAGTGAAATTGGCTTCAAGCTTTGAATTAAAAAAAATGGAGATTATGATTTTAATATCAGATAAAGTCATTGGTCTGATTTATAAAGTTGCATAGCGTAGCAAGTTAAAAAAAAAAGTACGATATCATCATGCATTTTGCTGCTTCTCTTTTTGTCTTCTAAGAAGAAAAAGGGAAAAATGTGCGCTTCCTCTTAAATCCTTGAGCTGTAAATATTTGAGCAGTTCCTTTACAAAGAGTTAGTTGAGCCCAGGAAAAAAAATAGCTCAACTGTATAATTAAATCGCACTCAACTGGAGGGTTGTTATTTTCAAAAAAAGACCTTGGTTTGTTTATGTGTTAACCTTGACAATCTTTTTTTTTTTCTTCCCTTCCGGCTAGTTTTCACTAAGCTAATTCATTGATTCACCAGACTATTTTTATCACTTGACGTGAATAATGCGCCGCCTCGGGGGGGTCAGCAAGTAATTAAGGTTGATGCCATCAGGTAATTGGCATGGGACGGAGCTTAATCAGATTGAAGTTCATCCTGGAGACGCAAATGGGATGTCGTCTGTGCGACGCCTTCCAAATAATAACAATGATAATAAAAATTAAAGCAGTAAGCAGCTCAGAATGAAAACGTTTAGTCCGGCTTGGATGTTTTGGATCTGATTTATTCAACGTTTATATTTTATGGTGAGTCGATAAACATTGATGTCTGGCAGTTATGCAAGGTCCAGCTGTCTAGTATATTTAGTTTTTGGCTTCTTGAGACTTTCTTTTTTTTTTAGGGAAGGAATCTTGGAGTTTACTAAAGTCTAACGTGGGCACCACAAAATAATGACAACTCAAATGTCTCGCTTCCAGAGTTTGACAGAGCTTTGGCAACCGGACAAAACCTCCAAGACAAATCTTTCTTTGTGCAGCACATGCTCTGACCTTAATAACAACAAGAAGGCTATAATATGAGCGGGCTGGCCTTCCGCATGTCGCCCAAACACAGACATCAGGATCAAGACCCCGACATGGTTGTTATTAACCGTCTTGTGTAAATCTTCAGGGCTGCAGATTCAACCTTGGTCGCCGCAGAGACTCTGATCAAGTCTGTGGCTAATCCCCTATGACTGAGCCTCTGATATGTGGGGGACTGAAATAAATGGTTTTCTGTGCGAATGTGGATGTTTGTCGACGGAGCTGCAGAGGGGATGCAGACGAGGACACGCTGAAAGACAAATGGGCAGGAGCTTGATGTCTGAGAGATGGAGCGGATATTTGGGGAAATTGGTTCACGGGGCTGTGACCAGAAAGGACAATAACAATAAAAAAATAAAAACACGGCACCTGAGTAGGAGAGCAGTCACGTCTTCGATGTTTGCGGTAATATGTAGCCGCTAAAGCGAGAGTGACCTGCATGCGTGATGTTAAAACTTGCGGCGTGCGAAAGAAAAAGCTGAGGGTTGACTTTTTTTGATAACATATTTGTTTCCCAACGTTTTCTTTTCTGCCGGCAGTCAGCATGTTTAGATGCTAGAGAGCAAATCGATGCCGGTTTCTCTGGCCTGACTCTCCATCTCTGACAAGTGCAGCTAGCTGCAGATGACCGAGGTCTGGATCGAGACCAAAGTTTATGCAGCTAACAATCAAGCTAACAACAGAGATATCGTGGAGGGTTAAATAGCGAGATGGCCATAGTAAGTTGGCACAAATCTGGCCCGAGATTCTTGGCAGGGTGAGAGAGAAGCACTCTAATGATGATGGTGAATCCCTGCGAGAGGTTCCCCGTAGAGAAAAAGCAGACTTTGAGATAGCGTATTCTTGTGTTGTATCACAACAAATTAATTTTTTCGCAGTCAATACGATCATAAAGACCTCGTTCGCTAGCCCTGTTGCTCCTTGACACCGAGCCACGCTCACGAATTTACAAGACAGTGTTATGATCGGGCTTCGGTGAGCACGACAAGGAAGATTTATATTTGTTCCTACATCCGACGAGGACAATGCCGCCGCTGCCGCCGGCTAGTCCGTACCGCGACGTGTCGTAAAGTGTCCAATCAATAAAAAGAGATAATGGGGGTTAGTCTCAACAGGCAGTGCAGCAGAACCAGGATGGAAGCTGCCAGGACAGCGGACCTTTGGGATTTTCAAAAGCAAATTTCCCTTTGAGGTCAATTATAAGAATGGCTTTCAAATGGGTTCCCCGAGCTATCATTTTAAAAAGTGCAAAACTCCATTATGTGGATGAGCACATGGATAAAAAAAAAAAAAAAACATTAAACCAGTTGTCCTCTCTACCTTGGCTATGAGCCAGTCAGACCACTCATGAGTTTTTTATGTACTGTACTTTATTCTTATAACATTTCCTCTTTTTGTCTTTTTTTCTTAACTGCACAGGGTAGTTATGTTTAACTAGTGCTACCATTATGAGAGGGTCTATTGAAAAATGTCTTTGACCTGAAATGTTGGAGAACCCTTATATTTTAATTGTCGTCAATTTCAAGGTAGCGCATCTGCAAAAAAGTCGTGATAGGGAATGCCCGCCCGGCTCTGATTGCCAGCGCGGTGGCCCTTAATCTGGTCCACTCAGCCACTACTAACTGGCTAGCACGCGCGGCGCGGCGTGAAAAAACGTAAGTGGCTCCAATTGTGTTAGATTAAGGCACCCGCAAAGCGACTAAGTGACAGAATAAGACAATAGCTCTCCGTGGGAACGGCGACGACTGTATTGCGTTTTGCTTTCCAGGGGTGAGAAGTAAAAGAGTACAAATTTTATTTTACTCAAGTACCAACTGCGAGCACCCGATTCGGCCAATTGTTGAGAGCTTTTACTCTTGTTAGCTTGTCCTTGGCGACAATTCAGAAATCTACTCCGGTGCCTTTTTTCCCCCCTCTAACTCGCTGCACCTCCACGGTCATTTTATATCACAGAAATGGAAAGCGGCCTGCAAAAACGGTTCAAATTCGCGAGGCTGCGTTTTATTTCTCCTGCCGCTGCCCTTGAATTTTATGCAGTGCCAAGTAGTAGCGAGTGTGCTTTTTTTTTATGGACGTAGCACACTCTGCGCTATCCTTTCAAGTTCCACAAAGAGTGCTGTCGGTGGACTTTTCTTGGATTGGTTGTCGGTGGGTGATTGTGAAAAGAGGAATTTGGTGGCCAGCTACATGAAAGTCAAGCCATGTGAAGTACCGTAATTTCCGGACTATAAGCCGCACCGGACTATAAGCCGCACCAGCTAAAATTCAAGAATATTTTAGTTTTTTTCTTACATAAGCCGCACCGGACTATAAGCCGCACGTGCACATGAGTTTTTTACAAAGAAAGACAGTACACAGAAAGCCGTAAAAATCCATAAATATGCCGCGCCGCCATTTAAGCCTCAGGGTTCAAAGTAACCTTCTGAATAAAATGCATTAAAAGTTCACATTCATTACAACTTGTTTTTGGTGAACACAATGCCAGAAGAATTGAATTTAAATGCTGATTGATTGGGTTTTAATACAATGCAGATGGTCTAAACAGCGCCACTGCTTTGTGTAATCTCTGAGTCACATGGCAGAGTATGAAAAAGGGTTTAGAGCCCTTTGACGCAGGTCACCTAGCGTGTATTCCTACTAAAGCTCATAATAGTCACAAGCAACACAGCCAGAATAAGCAGCAGCCATAGTAGTGTTTCAAAATAGTATTTTTGTTGTCGTTTTGTTCTTCAAGATACCGCACAACAGTGGTCCACAGCCTTTTTGTGAGTGTATAAAAGTGATCAAGTCATCACAAAAATCACGAAAAAAAAAAAAAAAAAACGTATATAAGCCGCACCTGACTATAAGCCGCAGGGTTCAAAATTTTGGAAAAAAGTCGCGGCTTATAGTCCGGAAATTACGGTAACTGATTGAATAGAACAGTGTTCTAATTTTACGATTAAGCTTGAAAAGTTGGCAAAAGGTGGACCAAACCTTGGATTGGTCGCCAGTCAATCACAGCGCAATAAGTCAAATTAATGACTTGGTCACTTCTTAAAAGTCAAGCTTTGTGAACATTTTAATTTTGTCCCTAATGCTACTTTAAGCGTGTAGCCCTAAAACGCAAAGTAGACAAAACCGTTTTTAAAATGATCTTGAAAATTCCTGGTTGGACTGAAGGATTTTCATCTGTTGCATCCTCACGAGTCAAAATTCACAATGATTGGCACCATGAACACAACCGAGATGGGCAGCTGGGTGAAGGGACCTGTCAGACAAAATGGCTGCCCCCGGTGGACGTGTCACCGTATACGCCTATTAATCCAAGCAGCCATATCTCCCGCAACGGGAGGTCAGCGGGTTCGCCCTACATGAAGACGAGCCATTTGCATTCCCCTCACGAGCCGAGTTCAAATCATTTGCCATCAAGCGGATGTCCTTTCATAGCTAGAGTCTCTTCCGTTCCGTTGCTGGCGCACGCTTAATGACACCTCGCCTTATTTGTAGTTATTTCAGGAAATTTGCCCGGCAGGGGCACCGGCGGAATGAACAAGACAAGCATCTGAAGATTATGATAATGGAGGGGTGAGGGGGGGTCTTGAATGGGGAATCGTTGGAAAAATTGACCCGCGTGGCTCACGTTTGTGCTCCGCCATTTTCAATTCATTTACTTAGTGACTGTACTTGTCACTAAGTACATTTGCTACTACGTACTGGAAGGAAGGTAAAGAAGACTGCTGGAGGTGTGACAGATGCTGGTACATGTGGCATCAGACGCTTTTTGAAGCTACGCACGCAACTCATGTCGAGACGGAAAGTCAAAGCCGGCTTTTTTTGTTGAGGAAAATGACCGTTCAGCTTCCAGCCACCGAACCAAAGGAACAGATGGCGTTCACAAGTGAAACACGCTCGGCCAGGGCAAGGGCAGCGAATGAAAAACCGATGTGCAATTAAAAAAATAAATAAAAAATAATTCACAATCGCGTCGTTAACGGGTGGCATTTCACTGTGTTTACCGAGAAAAAGAAAACAAATTGGAGCAGAGAGGGTGGCGTCTTTTCTGGCTAAATGTTCAAAGCATTGTATTATTCTGTCTGAACATGCAAATGTAACGCCGCATTAGTCAATCATGAAAAGCTTCCGTGAATGAAATAACAAAAGGAAGAACATTTGCACCGATTGTGCCCTTTGATCTGCAGCACTCTTTAATTTAATTTATTTTTTTTGCTTGTTTTGTTTCACGGCTTTAGTCACATCATCCACATATACAACTGCTCAGAAAATTAGCATACAAAGCACATTCACTAGAGGGCAAGCAAAAGTTCCTTATTTTGGTATGCAGAACCAAACGCATTATTTATCCTGCGGCACTATTTCCAAGAGTAAAACTGATGGACCTGAACCAAGGTAGGAAGAGTCGGTGCAATGTAGCAAAGTGTCATCACATACTTGTTTTCTTAAACACTGAAGACAATTTTTAGTCATAGAGAGAAAGTCAACCTCGAAAAGTTCTTTGTAATAACGTGTTCTGTGCAGCACAAATAGTCAAAACACACAATGATTTAAAAAGGCAAAATCCACCTGTTTTAGGGGGCGGCCATTTTGCCACTTGTCGACTGAAAATGACATCACGGTTGCTCAGGTCAGGTCACAGCCAATCACAGCTCAAGAGTTTTCTGAAGCCGAGCCGTGATTGGTTGTGAGACGAAACATGGCAGTTGCGATGTCATTTTCAGTCGACACCAAGTGGTAAAATGGCCGCCGACCCCTAACGTGGATAAACATAGTTGAATTTTGCTGCTTAACTGAAACACAATATTAATGAGAATGAGACTAGTGGGGGCACTTACAACATTTTATTGTAAAGAAAATTTTGTGGGTTGGCTTCTCTTTAAGTGAAGCTAAGCATTTTTTTTCAAACTGTCAAATAGGATTGAACCCAAGGCCTCCTCCCCCTGTGGTGAAACCAGTGATAGAATCAAGTATAAGGAACAGGAAAAAAAAAGACTAAAGAGCATTGTAGGCTTCGGGGAGCAGCAGGTAATTGTGGAGGCGTGGCTGCCATGGCTACTGGCCAAGGGGACAACACAATGCGAACTGCAGCAGCGCTGAGGCTACTACGCCAGCCACAGCCACACAAATCACAGCCGGCGGCCGCCCAAAGAAAAAAAAGGAGCCACACGCCGACGTAAAAAGTAGCACAAGGTCTCATCATTTGCAACCTCGGACCTCCTTCGTCGAGGCGCTAATGATCGCTCTTTGGCTTCTTAAAGAGCTGACTGTGACTGGGGGATTACTCAAGAAGACAACGCGGCCGAATCACACAGCGAATATGTTCCCGCAGTCGGTCGGCCAGCTCGGGCTGAGATAATGTTAATGACGTCTGCTGGGATCTGCCAGTAGAAGAACTCCAAAGCTACGTTGGGGGGGGTCAACCAAGTTCCTAGCCTCGCTTTGGAGTGTCACTCATGTTATTAATTAGTCTCTAATAGCGTGACTTTTTTCAACAAGTGATTAAATGTTATGAGAAGCGGCCCAGCTTGGCGCGGATCGTCAAGCCGTACCAAACTGCAGATCAGAAATAAAATATCAATGCTGTTCGTCAATCAACCGTAAGTGCTTGTTGAACTATTAATAGCGTCTGAGAGGTTGCAGACGGGCGGGCCATCTGGATCTCGTGCGTCACCGGACCACCTGCGGTTGACTTTGGTTGTGTTGCCAACAAAGCGTAGAGGTCTCCTTTAACAATCCAGAGCGGCTTTGTGTGCGTTGCCCTACCCAGATGGTATGGACGCTCATCAACAAGATTGCTTGCCAAGACAGTAAAGTAGAAAGTGAGCTAACACGTCAGATAGCTGCAATTATTGATTTGAATTGTAATTATTATTGGGCATCCTTAAGAGGAGCCTACTAGGTGTTTGTTAATGGCAAAAGCAAAGATGCAAAAATAGAAGACAGCAAAAAAAAAAAAAGAAATACATATTAGGCTGATTTTTTGAATACGTTTTAAAATTAATTCCGCAGTATTTTTTATTTGGAAATAGCATAGATTTTTGTATTATTTTATCATATTTATTTATATATTTTGTAATGTTTACTTTTTTCACTCATTTTTCATTTTATTTTGCAATATGTATTTTTTCACTCGTTCTTGTTTTTTTTCTCATGGGCATTTTTTATATTGAATGTGTTTCTTAATTTTTTTTGCTTTATTGTCAATCATGTATTTTGTCTGTTTTGCATTTTTCATCAAATATTTGCTCATGTTATTGATCTCTGCTGTGCCTTTTGAGCTGGAGTGTACATAGAGTTTCATATTTAAATAACTTATTAAAATTCTCACTGGCGCCAGCATGCTGCCACTACAGGAGGTACAACAAAGGCAAGAAAAAAAAGTTATGTTTTCAGCTTGGGGAACAAAGCCAAAGAGACGTTTTCATATTCAGTCAGATGACAAGAAGCCAATATGAATGAACATCAGCACTATTTTGGGAAGCGACAGTTCACAGGTGAAATTTCACTCCCATTAGTACAAGTCAGCGTATGATGCAGATTTCATTTGATGGGCTGCGCCAAAGTCGTTCGGCGGTGATGGCCGACGACACTTCCCGCAGCGAAAGCCAGCGAGGGATCAATGAGAGTCTTGCAAAGTTTTCTGTGATGGACACTTATGGCTTTTCCACGTTTTAGATTTTTTTCCTTTGGTGATAATGGATGATTACAACGTTTGCTTTTACTTTTACAAAATATTTTTGTTGTACTTCTCGATTGCTGTGATTTTGTGATGGGCAGTTTTAAGACTTTTCTTTTTTCGTTTTAGCGATGATGGACAGTTCTTATTTTTACATTTTTATTTCTTACGGATCAATTTTCTCATTTGACTTCTTTGATGATGGGTAGAAGACATTTATTTATTTTCTGATGGACAGTTAAGACAGTTTCTCAATATTTTGGATTTTCTTTCTGCGATAAGGGTTAAGAGAGTTTCACCACTTTTCTGTGATCGCAATTTTTTTCCGCCAAAAGTGTTTACAATTTTTTGGGCTCAATTTTAAGAAGGGTTGATTTGACCTTGAGCATGAGATGTGATTGGATGGGCTTCATTACTTCATCACTTTGAATTTCCAACAGGGCTCCAACGCCTTTGACGCCCAAGCCAGTGAATGTCACGCTCTCCTTGGAAGGATCAATCGCAGCGATCAGATAGCAGACACCCGGAGGGACGACTCGGGCCTGCGTTGATGGCTCACGTGCGTGCCTGCAGACGCTCTCCACAGACATGGTAGGACACGTGCGGAAAAATTCACAGCGAGGGGGCGCAAGAACAAGAGTGGAGAGGCGACCGTCGCCGTCCCCTCAGATTTTTGGGCGTCTCAGTTTTCAGTTTTGAGACTCTGCTCCACCTATAATTACGAGTGGTGGGTAGGTTGATACAAACGTCAATAATCATGATATAAGTATCGATACTAGTGTGGGATCGATACAGAAGTTGAGCTCCATGTTTTTTTTTTTAAACTTAAAGCTTGGGGATAATTCAATTGTTTCTATTTTTTTTTCCAAAAATCAAATGGGGAGAAATGATTGTTTTTTTTTATCTACTGGATTCTTCTCAACTTGTAAAAAAAGGCTTTTCTATCCTAAGAGTTTGATATTTGTTGTGAACTGATCTCCTTAGCAATAAAGATAATAAATTTGAATAAAAATAAATTTGAAATTTCAGTCATAAATTAAGACTCGTGAACACCTACAGGTCATCTCAGGCTGCGCATGTTGGGCAACGGGCTCACCCTTCCGCGTCTTTGCTGAGTTGCTAATTGCCTCTGTGAGTGTATGTGGCCTGCAGGCGGTTGTGTGTGTGAGTGTGTAGGGGTGTGTGTGCAATCATTAATGATAAACACACAGTTTGCCCTCCCTGGGAGTGTTCGTGACAATCATCGTGTCAGAAGACGTGCCCCCCCCCCCCCCCCATGTAAACATAAAGCGCACCAGGCTGTGTTGTTGCCAGAAACGGCCGATATTGTTTGCAAGTTTCTGTATCGTGTAGTCTGCAGGCCGACGGCGAATGTTTCATCCCTCCGCCGCCGAGCACTTTTCCATTCTCCATCATTGGCCTTAAAGACAATCTCATTTTTCTCCCGCCACCTCGATCGATACGGCCAGTAATAATGCATGAGCGCCAGGCTCGTCCCGCGGCTCGCTTTTCAACCCTAAGCGCCTCATCACGGTAAGCGTCGGTGTCGTCATTGCATCGTCTTCCTTTTGATGACTCATTGCCTCCGTTATAATAATACGGTACTAGCTTGACTTATGAGTCTTACAAAAGACCGCTAGCTAAACGGTAACACAATCAAATGCTCACGCAGGAGCTGCTGTCAGCCGCGGCTCACGCCCAGACACTCACGCAGGCTGGTGAATGGAACATAGCCATTTTTAAACTGACTAAACATTACAATTTTGGGGGGAATTTATTGGTGGAAACTGGAGACTTTGCTGTGCTAGCATCACCTCTCAGCAGCAGCAGCAGTAGTAGGTGATGTGGAAAAACCACAATCCCGCTCGACAGCTCCCACCCCCCAACCCCCAAGCAGACAGACCGCCTGGGCTGATCCGCCTGGGGAGTCACATCAAATGGAATTGCCCTTGTGAGTCATTTGTATAAAGAGAGGAGGGGAGAGAGACGGGGAAAAAAACGACAATGACTAATTGTCCTTGCCGTTTTCCTGCATTAAGCCGTTGGCCACCTTGATGGAATTTGGCAGTGTTGTCGTGATCTCACTGTAGGGGACTATGTGGGGCGTTTATTTTCTAGACCGGTGAGGGTCAGCGGGGTGACGAAAGCCTATTTGGGCAGATCTAAGGAGGGACAGATTGGCTGTCAATCATGACGCACTCCGCAAATGTAACTTTCACACACAATGGCAACACGGGAGGGCAAGTCAGCTTTGGTGGCCATTTTGATTTTTTTTTTAAATGATACACGGAACTTTGGATTTCTCTCATAGCGGACGGTTACAATATTCCTTTTTTTTTTTTTTTTTTCATTCAATGATGATGGAAAGGACAGCATTTGACCTTTTTTCTAATTATTATTTCTGTGATGGTCAATTAAATAAATAAATTAAATAACTTTATGATGCGTGCTAATGTTTCTGTATTATGTTTATGATCCCATTTTTTCCTTTTACTTTTGTGATGATTGATGTCACAACATCGTGTTCTACTTCTACAAAGGGGACAGTTATGACTGTCATTTGACTTTTGCGCTGGACATTTACGACATTTTGTCATTTACTTGGTGAAAAACGGGACACTTCTTTTTATTAGTTTTATTTCTGTGATGGTGGGTCATTAAATTTTCTGCCGTGACTTCGGTGATGGACATTTACGACATTTTCTCAATTTTATGTCCTATTCATTTCATGTTAGATGATTACAGAATCTTATTTGTTTTCCGCGGGGTTCCTTTATACATCGTTGGACATAATTTACGAGTCTATTGCGCTACGGTGTTCATCTTTCAACTTTAAACCCAATCTATGCATTCCCTAAATGTATTTCTTTATTATTATTATCTATCTATCTAGCTATCTATCTATCTATCTATCTATCTATCTATCTATCTATCTATCTATCTATCTATCTATCTATCTATCTATCTATCTATCTATCTATCTATCTATCTATCTATCTATCTATCTATCTATCTATCTATCTATCTATCTATTTATTATGCATTTGTTATTTATTTGTTTATCTATCTATCTATCTATCTATCTATCTATCTATCTATCTATCTATCTATCTATCTATCTATCTATCTATCTATCTATCTATCTATCTATCTATCTATCTATCTATCTATCTATCTATCTATCTATCTATCTATCTATCTATCTATCTATCTATCTATCTATCTATCTATTTATTTATTATGCATTTGTTATTTATTTGTTTGTTTGTTTGTTTATTTGGTGTGTTTAGTTTGGGACGTCCACAGCTACGGTAGGTTGCTTTGTTTTCTAGCCGCTCTACATTTACATCTGAAATGTAGACAGTCCAGCAGATTTCTCAGAAGCCAACATCTTCGTCAATTCTAACACCAGTTGAGCAAGGAGCACATCTCCCAACGCGGACCTGTGCGTAAATTGGCTCCCCTTTTTATGGGACAACGCGACTGTCAGGTAAACCCCGGAGAATAACCGGAGCCGCTATGCCCGCTAAATCAATCGCAGTTTCCCAGCCCCACTTGAAACGTATCGAGCCGCCATCTTCCTGGATAGCACCTCCCATAATCCAATCGGAAGGCATGGCGCGGATTGCATTAGCGGCTCATTTGCAAAAGCTGCAAAATGTTCTCCCTTGGAGGAAATCACGCGGAAATCAATGACTGCGAAGCATCGCTCGGCTCCCTTTGAGGAAGTTCAAATTAGGTTTGCAGAGGGAAAATCAAATGAAACTTTTTGTTGTTGTGTTCACAGCTGGGAGGGGAGAAGGATCCTGCTTATCGGTGGCGTGACAAAGTGAATAAGGCTGCCAGGGCTTGGTTGATTTGTTTTCTTCCGCTTTTTTTCTCTCCCCCAATCGGAAAAAGGAAGGGGAACCGGGCAGATGGTGATTTTTTTTTGTGGTTAAAAAGATAGAGATGAAGACTTAAGCATGGATCTTATCAAGACAATCGATACAAAATACATAAAGCGTACCAATGTACTGAAATTGCATTCTACTACATCACAAGGTCGATTTGAATTCGATTCATCGTTCAGTTCTGGCCTCTAGAGAGCAAGTGAAAACCTCGCAACTTCTGTTACAAGGCCGTGTCGTCTTTTTTGTCATCTGGCTCCAGCGCCTCAATCTCTCTTACACCTTCACACTGTTGGCTCAACTCAAATAAGCCCACACTATCGATCCCCGTCTCTAATTTTTTTTTATTTTTTTTTTACTATCTCTACTCCCATCCCAGAAGCAGCCTTCCTCTTTGATAGCGCCTCCACGACCGCTGTTGAAACGCATAAATTCTCAAGCCTATTTGCCGGCAAGGAGCTGGATGAATGGAAATCTAGAGCATGAAAAGAAGAAACACGACGTAGTGGGGAATTTTATAGCCGAGCTCATTAGGGAAAGCATGTTTTCTAATTCCTTCCTACATAATGGCGCACAACACGCTGATTGAATGCCTTCTTATTCTCCACTCGCTGGCCTATTCAGGAATGCCTTCAAAAGCAACAATATGGAGAAATGTGACTTTAAGGGAAAAAAAAAAAAACATAATCACGATGGGCTCCCCCCCTCCACACACACACACATGCGCAACATGTCATCCCATTACTGTAATGTCCTCCTTTCGTGAGTGTTATTCATTCTTTAATTTACGGAAACTTTAATTTAATTTTTGTCACTGTTATTCATTCTTCACTTTACGGAAACTTTAATTTAGGAGGGGGATTTTGGGAGGTATTCCAAATTGGAAACCGTCCATGGGGATTAGCAGTAGATGAGAATTTAGAGTTATCCTAGTCAAAAAAAAAATAATACAATGATACATTAACACATTTTTATGGTGATTTTCCAAAACAATAGAAAAAGCTTTCTGGGTCATTCTGTACAAATCAAAACGTCTGTTTTGATACAAAATGACTACCGAAAATTTGCTACAAAACGACCCAAAGTTGGGTCAAATTGACCCAAATAGTGTATCTTTAACCAAGATTGGATCATTTTTGATCCTGCAGTTTTAAAAGTGCACCTTGCACTGTAGAAACAAACATGACAAGCAAATTGTATACGTCTCCTTTTGCCAATTCTTCACACAATTAAATACCACTCACACAACTAAATGGAAATGAACATTCCTTCTATTGAAATTGTAAAGACGCTACATATCATTTTCTCCCATAAAGAGTCGGCCTGAAAATCAAGTCCGACTCCAGCAGTTGTCGGCTCGACGTTAATAAGGAGGAGGAGGGGGAGGAGGAGGCATTTCTATCGCTTTCTTCTTCCTCCTCAAGCCTCTGGGTGCATACATTACACCAGTGCGCATGAATTAGCATGAATAGCTTGGACTGGCGCGCACATATAGACATACCCGCGCGTATCTCCATGTTCCGAAAGGCGATTGGGAGGCGAAGCGTGACTGCCCGTGATTGAAGCCTCTTTGGCTAACAGGTGCCATCAGCTTAGCAAATCTTTGCTCACAAGAGACATTTGGAAGAAAAAAAGAAAAAGATGAACAAATGTGCAAGACACAGCGGGATTTTACACACAAAGTATTCAGAGGCCGCCGGCTGGATTTTGGTGGGCGAGAAACAATGATTTCCATTTGCGTTGACGCAAATCAATGCAAACGGACGTGAATGGATGCGGCTGTTGTATGAATAAAAGGAGCAAAGATTTCAGACACTCTATTTATTGGCAATAAAACGTCCCCCTTAGGAGCATCTTCATTTAAGTATGTATTGATTCCTTTTTGTGTGGAGCCTTGCTTAAAGGCTACACCATACGGACTCTATAAAATACTGTATTTCCTCAAGCAAATGTCGGCAGTAAGTAGAAGCTGGCGAAGAACTAGTAGAAAGTGTAAAGACCTCAATCCGTAAATGCAGCCAAAGTGAAACGCAGAGCCCATTTGGATTCAGTTGCTAACCAAAACAGCAGCAACTATAGAAGAAAGGCAACGGTATCCTGAATGCCACAGGAGGAGGACAAATTCAGATCACCTGAGGCAATAACGTGCATCCCAAGATCCTGTCGTCTGATTGGTGGAGAAGTTTGGCGCATTTTCCGGCCGTGCTTATTGCTCACTCCATTCCTGTCTCCATGTATTGGTGTTTAGGTCACACCCTTTAGGGCGAACAAACATGACACGTGGAACACATACAGGCACACTTTCTCTTCTGCTCTCCACCCCTGCTATTTCTAATTCACTAAGCCACCCGAGCTAAATGACAGGTAGTCAATGACCTCTATCCCGGCGCGCTGCGTCTCCTACCGAGTCAGCAACAAACTCATTTCCCAACTTAAAGAGAAAGCACAAAGAGCCTCCCCCTGCCGCGCAGCTGCCAGAGAAAGGGACGCTAAGAGATTGAGGTGAAGGGCAAGGAGGAGAGAAAACAGGGCGAAGGAGATGAAATGGATGGAGGCTGGAGGTAAGCTAGAGAGGCAGTGGGGAGGGGGGGTGATACGGTTTGAAGTCAGACGAGATGGGCTGAGAAGCTTGGAAAAGCGATCGACGATGCGGCCTTATTTACACGTAGAAGCCGCTATGACAGGTAATTCAGGCAAATTCGCCACAGGGCCTGCAGCGGACGGCTGAGGATAAAGACGAAAGGAGAAAGCGAATGAAGAGGAGAAGGAAGGGTGGGGGGGGCAACAAAGAAGTAATGGGGGGTGCGGCAACAACCTGACAGCAAAAATGTCTTTCCGGATTCTAATCGAGAGGGTGGTGATGACGAGACCAGGATGGCGGCGGCTGCTCGGGAAATGTGTTGACAAAGTCTGATGCTTTTATTCAGCAGATATCAAACAGCAATTTTGTTTTTTTAATTCAATTTCTCTTCACGGAAAAGATCAAGCAAGCAAACGCCGACCAGCAATTTATTCCTCCTCTGATTTATTTTGCTGTTGGTCTAACTCTTGCTGCACACATGCACGCTGGTGAGTGTGTGTTTGTGCGCGCACGCCGTGGCTTGACTTGCCCAGTAGATATTATTATTTATGGAAAGGTCTAACGGCTGTCTGTCAATTTTTTTTCATAATCCAGACAGGTTGAAGGCGAATTTTGTGTTCCGTTTCCAAAATGAATGCAGGCAGACTCTGCAACAGTCTGTGTTTGAATCCATCGAAGACCAACAGGAACACTTTCATCTCCAAGACAAATGTTAGGTTTTGTTCTGCCTCAAAATTAACATTCCGACCTGACCTTTCTTAGTCCAGAAAAATAAAGTGTGTGTGACCAAAAAAAGGACACCTGGTAAGTCAAAACTTCCATATTGGTAGATTTTCCTCGGGCGCGGTGGTTTGTTTTTGACAGACAGAGATTTTTCTTGTGTGATCGAAGCACATTGAGTTACCGTATCTGGTTTTCTTTTGGAACTATCTAATTAATGTAGAATCACTTTGAATTACTTTTCAATTATCAGCAGGTACACCATTGTGTGCTCCAGGATATTTGTTGTATTATCCGTAGAATAATAAGACTACCGTTGTTACTGTCGGCCAATTTAAGAAGAATACAGTCTAAAATACATAATTATACACTTTGGAGTATTTTCTACTGCAGAGTGTTGCAGATTATCTACAAAAGGGGAAAGCATGAAGAGAATCAAAGGCAGTGAAAGAAAGGATTACCCCCACCGCTTCGCTGGAGTAAACAAACACACACACACACACACACACCGGCAGATCTAGTTTGTGCACGAAACTGGAACTTAGCGTCGACGGCATCAAGAAAAGATTGCGCCGATTATCGCTGTTGATGATCGCAGCGTCTGCAGGTTATCGCGCTGAAGGAGACGAACGTCAAATGCTGACAAAAGTCTCCACATGATGATGAAAAATAAATAATGATCATAAAAATAGATGCAAGACTTGATTAAGGACTGCCGCTGGTGTTTTATTTTGCCAGAACACTTTTTAATCACACAGATTTGAGGCTGTTTGTCTCCTCCATCGCGCGTTCCCCCGCGTGTTTAACATTTCAAGGTATTTGCTTTTTGGTTTCCAATCCAAACAAAAGCTCTCAAATTAAATCAGTGAGCTTAGTAATTATTGTTATGCTGTTTCATGGCCACACACAATGGCGATAAACACAAACTGCTAAATGTTTTGCGACATCCAGCCTGGACGTGCTCAAAAGGGCAATAGAAATAAATTGATTTTTTTGGGGATTCTTTTGTGGGTCCTCTTATGACACACATTGCTACCAAATTTCAGGTTATTGTTTTGGGGTTTCAAATTTGGTAGTCCAAAAAAAATCCGTTTTTTAAAAAAAGACTTCTTAAAATGGCCCAAATAATCCTAAAAATTGCTGCATCACACCACCAAAACTCATGTGATATAAAATTTAGCACCGCCCATCTGTCAAGCACACCTGGTTAAAATCCGGCAGTAATCGGACAAAATCTTTCGGCTCAATTCGTCGGCCTTAAAATGTTGGCTTCACGTGATTGACTACGGGAGTTTATTTCAAGAAATAACACCAGAGCAGCCATAAAGCAAACGCACTGACCTCAAGATTAGTTATTGATCGGGACTCTAAATGGTCACACGGCGTCTCAGCGTCAAGCTGACGTTGTTTAATGCGCATTTGGGTGCTTTGTTACCAAAGCTGAGGAAGTCAATGACTTTCTGCACTGCTCCAGCAAATCCAATCAGACTTTAACTTGGTAAGTAAAAGTATGTTTTACTTTTTTTTATTGGATTTTATGAGGAAAATCTATACATTGCACATTATTAACTCATTCACTGCTATAGACGTCAAATACCCATTTTAGCTGTGCTGGCAGTGAATGAGTTAAATATTGTCTGGATTTTATTCATCAAATTTTATGATGAGACAATGACATCTGTTTGCGCCTTATTTGGGAAGAACCTCCACTCTTTCGGCCGCACGGCTTTATACGTGTCCCTCAGCGCAGCATAGGTAGCCCTGGAAACGCCGCACCGAGCGAATTTAACAACAAACAGGTGTGAAAATCAATTTCATAAATATTGGATTTCATTCTGAGGACCCACTTTCCTGATTATTTTTTAATGAGCCAAAGTCTACACGCATGAATCTTTTAGATGCCCGTTTGTGGCTCATTGAGAATTGAGAGGAAGGGCTTCTAGTGTCGCTGGTGACAGGGTTGGAGAGTTTCTATACGTAACTGCCACCGCCATTAACCACACTATCCATCTGAGTAACACCGCAGAAACTCACAAACATGCTCTCGAGCAAATACTAGCCTTGTGCACTCTTTAAAGCATACAAAATACAGTAGTCACCCATCAAAGCTAAAACTGACGATTGGACTTGGAAAAAAAAAAACATGACAAGTGGAGCTAGAATGATATTAGCATGAGCCATTGATTCATTTTTAGCATACCTCAAATAAATTCACAAATCTTTGTCTTGGCATTCAAAACCAAATTTCTTGACCATTAAATTAAAGCAAGAAAACTTGGGTTGCTGTCAAATTATCAGCTAACAAGGTAGACTACATTTCATTGATATTAGCATCTTATTTTATTAATGATGGCAACATGCTCGATAAGACTTGCAACTGTCAATTTGTATTCCGAGCAGGAATATCTACATAGAGGTTTATTACGGCTTCAGAAAGTCGAGTGTGTACCCAATCCAAAGTTTAAACTTGTGCAAAAGTCAAATATGGACTTAATCACTTGTTAATCTCTTGTATTGATTGATTCTTTGTCGTTGCTCCAGACCTGCGAGAATTCATTATCGGCGAGTAAAGATGCAGGTGGAGGAACGCAGGCATGAAATGAATGTGGCGCGGCTAATAAATAAAACAAGCAAGCGCCGACACAGGCGCGGCCCTCCGCCATATGGCACGCGTTTGTCTCCGCCATTTTCATCCGGAACAGCCACGCCCCAAAGCCACAACCCATTTTTATCCACTTCCCGACTCGGATTGTGTCTATTTGACCTTCTTCCATAAAACACTTTTAGATTTTTAGATACCAACAAAATAATTTGCAATATGAAATATAACTTATATCAAGTTGTAATTTCAGAACACAATTTGTTTTATAGTACTAAGCTCTGAAAATGACAAGAAAGTCAAATTTTTGTCCCACCAGCCGTAGCAACTTTTAATTTGTCACATTAATGTCAAAGTTCAGATAACACGCTGCTCCCTATTGGTGTGGAGTGTAAATGATTAAGTGTGGAGCAAATATGACACATTGATCTTTTAAATTAACCTGCAGGTCACCAGTATAAGGCCAATTATAACGAATGTCAAATCAATGACGCTAGCAAAATGGCTTTTCTATGATTGTGAACAGGAGGAAACTTTTAGCTTTGATCGCTCTACAAAAAGAGGCTGAAAAGGGATCTTAATCGAAAGTCCGTTGCGTCAATACGGCCTGATTGTGATGGATTGAGGCGAGGATGGACGGCGTCGGCCTGATGAAGAAAACACCTGCATTGTCTGCCCGCATTTGTCACGTCTGATTGAGCCGCCTCCCCCGCCGGAATACAGATCAATTGTGATTATGCTTGTCAGAGGCGGGAGGAGGGAAAAAAAATGCCAGCTAAAGTGGCCGTCGGTCGGCTTGATGAAGTAAACAATGCAAGGGTGGCGCCCGCCCCTGTCTCCTTCACAACCACAACTAGCACTTAATCGGAGACTCCAACTCGGCTAAGTCCTTGTTTATACACTTGGATCAGCAGTGCCTCAACTTACAAGTGTCCAAACTTACAAGTTTTATTCCTTTTTTTTTTTTTTTAAACATGAGCCACCATTTTCCCAAATTTTTACTTTGTGTTGAAAGCAATAATTTGAGTTGAGTAAAAAGTAGACAAAAGCAAATTTAATTGGGGTGTGCACATTTATGCAATTAGATTACTCATTAGTTTATTTTCACTAGTTTGTTTTATTGGTGCCAATATTAATTCTGCTAATGAGGTCTAAAGTTAATTAATTACTATAGCAGTAAAACTACTAATGGTAGCAATAATGTGAATGGAGCAAAGTTACTGCTTATGTCAATGTTAATGACGCTCATTTAAATCCCACTAATGTCAGTGGGTACTAAATGTAGCCTCACTAACTTAAGGCCACCAATTTACCAGCACTGACATTAAAACAAATTTTTACAGTATAGGTTATCAACACTAATATTGTCAATGACACAAAATGTTACTGCTACTAATGTATACGCAGCTAATGTTAAAGATGCTAATTTCAAAGCTGCAAATTTACTATCTAAAGTGACAGTGACAGAAATGTTAATAGCACTAGTTACTGCCACTAATGTCAATGTCATTTGTTAATATGTCACTGACAATTCCGCTAAATGTCAATAAGTGCCAAATTCACAAGACCGAACGCACCTAATAAGGGCTAAAACGTGAGATAACAGTGCTGGTTTCAATTGTTGCTAATTGTATTCTCGCTGTGACGCTAATGCCACTTTTTAAAGTTCCTGCAACTGAAGTTTCCAGGCCTCTCGTAAACGCTAACGCTAGCATTATAGGCTACGTCCTGGAGACCTTTTAACCACATCATACTTAACATAACTGGATTCAAAGTCAATAACATGGGCACTTCTTTCAGGCATTGCTACGTACATTATTGAACCGTCAGCGAAAAGATGCCGTATTAGCGCTCCGTTGCCCGACATTAAGCAGCTAATTGCCCTTAGCTGACGCCTTCATTATTCCTTAACGGCACCAAAGGTCCAATACCTGTGTAAGAGGTCAAATGGACACGTTCGCGAACCTCCCCAAATGGAGGACATAGTGCCATGTTGCATTGCTATTGCATCTTTCCAACGCAGCTGCCACACATAGTAAATAGCAAAACCTCTCCAAGGACGCTAGGCTAAAGTGTTTTAATTGGCGTCATCACTGAAATGTAGCCAGCAAGAACACAACAAGTGCAATTTGTGATGTTGTTTTTACAGCAAACTGTGTGTCCTACCAATCCTCAGAGTGTCATGAATAATGTTTTGGAACCCGAAGCGATCCACGTCAAAGCACTAATGGAATTTCATTGGAAAGAGCGGCACGGGCTTTTAGTACTATCCAACCCGGGATCTAATTAGCAAAATATCACAAAACAATAGCGCGGCGTGAGCCGGCTCTCAAAGCCAATTAAATGAACTATCTCAAGCTGGCACAATTGTTTGATAAAAAACACACCTAAAATCCATTTTGTTGCTATTTTTTGTTTTTTCAAAATAATTTTAAGATTTAAATGCAGCAAATGGAGGGAAGAGCGTTTCGCAATCAAACATTGAGACTCATTGTTTAAAATTGAAAGGAGTTTACTTTGATATACAGACGCTACAATTTTGTGAAAAAGATCAGTCGAGGCTGCTTGAGTAGAGAATAGACAGCACAGCTGAGGAACATTTTATAACAGTCACAAAATTACAACAGCTTCGCTTCCAATTTGCTACCATTTAAAATCAAAAGAACCCGCGATTTCATGTACTAGTTCGTAAAAGAGCAACTCAGTTGCTCTTGCACTTAGACTGCAACCCAGGGCACAATCTTGACCTTTTTTTTGTGGCATAAGAATCAAATTGGCTCAATGTCATCTTCAGCCAAAATCAAAAGAGCCCATGTTTTGATGTACAACAATACAAGCTCTGAAAGCTTGTCAAAAATAGAAAAAGAAAGATCAGCCGAGGTTGCCCAGGCGCCGATGAGACTCACAGTGCAGAATGTATGAGAACATTTTATTACAGCCACAAAAGTGTGGCAGATGACAGTGTGTCATGTCAGTGAAGTGTTCACTTGTTAGCTATAAAGATATTGGACAAAGTTGTAAAAGAGTCAGTGAAGCTGATCGAGCAACAACTCGACTGCTACTAAAGACGGGATCCTGCACTGTCCTGAACCTTACATTGGAACGATGACTAAAAGAAAAATGGCACTGTGGCATGGTGAGCTAAGGACACTTTGCTTTGCTGGACAAACTCTGAAAGGCTATAAAGGATCGGCTGCCCGAGCGCCTACTCGAGTCACTTGCAATTTTTTTTATACTCGCCAAACTATTGTAGGTGACAATCCTACAATTTTCTAACACTTTACATGAATCTATGCCAGAAAAATAACATCTTGCGCCGAAATCCAAAAAGCACTTGCATCTCAATGAAGAACCTTCATTTCTCTATTTGTGCAAGAAAATTCATCAGAACGGCGGCAGAAGACATTGTGCCTCGAGTTAGCAGCTAACGATGTATGAATTTGTCAAAGATCAGCCGAGGCGGCTCGAGTGCTGACGAGACTGCTCCTAGAGACACAATCACACATTATACTGACATGGAAGCTAAGATTAAGATCAAACCAGCACCGTGGTATCTTCAGCGATTATCAAAAAGATTTTTCGGTTTGATGTCAATGTCATCAAGTTATACAAAAGAGCCGCTGCCCGAGCACTGACTAGACTCACGGCGCAACATTAATAGGATCGTTTTATTACAGCTACAAAACTGTGTTGGGTGACAATGTGTCATGTCTACGGTTAGCGTTCTAGTTAGCAGCAGAGACGATCTTATGAGGCTTCCAGAGCACCGAGTAGACGGATGCATAACAAAACTTTACAGCGGCCATAGAATAAAATTAGGTGAAAATTAGAAATAATGCTATGCTATTCTTAGCATGCTAGCCAAAATGTTAATGCTATGCTACCGCCACCATCATTGGCCTTGGCGCCAAAACACACAGCCGGTGACCCTGAACACAGCACACGCCTGACGAATCAATCAATCCCCACACCATGGCTGCCTGCTGTGTTGCTCTTCCTCACGCCCTCTGCCTGATTTTTAAAAAAATCTTTTATTCCGGAATAGCAGTCCCAGCACCAACCTACTGTCAATTTTTTCCTCTCAGTTCCACACTCATTATCCTTGTCACCAAGTACCCTCAGCGGCTAACAGGAAGTAGAATAACGTGTGGGAGATTCTTACAGGCGCTATTATGAAGTGCCACAGAGTGGAGGCCTTAGCCTCTCACAGGATGTTTTTTTTTTTTTTTTATGCGCTGCTCGTTAGCGCAGCAACCAACATTGCTTTTCAGCGCCCTTTTGCTCTGTATCTATTAAAGCCTGGGAAGCAATTATTCTCATTGCACATAGAACCGTCTCACACATGTGCGAAACTGGAAAAAAACAGAATAGATACCGGAATGATACCGGAATGAGAATGCTAGTTAATAGAATGGATGAGACTGCCAATGGAATGTTCTATTACCAGAATGGAAAAGACAGTTCCAGAATGTTCTAAACATGTGGTCCCCAACCACCAGTCCCATCTATTCGGTACAAGGCCACACGTATAGGTGCTTAACAGATTTTTTTTACCGGTGCCAGAAATTAGCTGCTTCCCAGAATGTGTTTTACAGGTACCGGAAGTCGCTCGATCATTACCGGAAGGTGCTAGACAGTTGCTAGAATGCATTCTATTATGAAATGCCACAGTGCCTCTCCAAGCATGTTTGCTATGTGTTCCTTATTAGTGTTCCTTCTCTACCCTTTCACTCCAGCTCTTAAAGCCTGGGCCGCAATAATGCTTCTATCTCCCGCACACTCCCCACAATGAGAATGTGCAACACAATTACTCTTCTATTTCCTTCCATCTCTGTGTGTGTCTCTCTTGGCTTCACAAGAAGCTGTTGAAATATGTATTGATCTGTTTTCCCGCTCTTTTTATTTATTTTCCCAACACCTCGCTGTGGAGTCAAGGCGGGTTGAAAATCCTGCGCAACACGAAGCCATTACATTAGCACGTGTTGCGCCTGCTACTTTTATCCGTGTAAACAGCAGCAAACAATGAAGAGAATAGAAGTGAAACCAGTGGTGTATTCATCACCGGCGCTTTGTTGACGATAAACACAGAGGCGATGCTCTTTTTTTTCAGGAACGCGGGACCCCACCACAGGCTGTCCCGCTCTATGTCGTCATGGTAACAATGCCCTTGGCAAATATAGCAAAAGTCGAGAATGGATGCAACACTACCTTCGTATCAGAGTTTTCACTTGTGGTGCATGCGAGTACGATTCTTTTAGCCAAATGCGCTAGGTAGTTAGCTGGGTATGCTATAACATTATCCTAATGTGCCCGCCGGGAGTAGCCGCAATGAGCTGGCCAATCACCGAAATTGACTCAGCAGTCGTTGGAATGTGCTCAAGAGTTTCCAAAATTTGAAGATTTTAAAATAGAATGCTTGTTTTTCTCTCAGTTTGTTTACAATCTCATATTTTAGTCCCAAATTGCCAACAATAACCAGAACGTACTCGACGGTTCGTGGAACTGAGAGTTACTGTGTTGCGCCAGACAGTGTCCAGAATGGACTAGATGGTTATCATGTGTTGGACAGTAAGCACTACAGCTTCTACAGGCCAAATAAAATAAAGTGAGTCATCGGGCCAGGACTCACGAGTCCAAACTCAGTCCAAGACAAAAAGAAGAAAAAGCTCCACACAAAAGCAATGGCACGGCCTGCATTACCACCTAAGCCTTTGCCATTGATTTTGCCGGCGACTTCCTTGTCTGGTGGTAATGAGGACAGGGAGGGAAGCGGGACCCTCATCCCCGGCAGCTCCCCGAGGACTAACCGCCTGCACTAATCTCGATTGCCTTCCTCTCCCGCTCGCCGTCTTTGACAACAAAAAGGCGTCGGCGGAAGATCACAGCAGTGGGTCCCTGCTGCCTGGCCTTTACTTTATTGTCTCCATATAATTGCTATTGGATGAGCGCTATTAATAGCCACACTGACATGTTTATATAGAACAGGCCTGACTTGAATTGGCTTTACATTGATTTAGCATTCCGACTTATACTAGGGTGGGATTCATCTTATTCTCGTCCTGGTCGTCTTGATGCCAGGAGCTCGGTCATGAGCAGCTACTAGCAATTAACTGCTCTAACCGCCTCTGACGTTCCACTACACTGCACTCTGTATATTATAACGGTAATTATAACTGCAAACAAGTGGCGGCTTTATTGGTTGTGTATGATGCTAACAATGAGGAAAGGGTCCGGGTTGTGATGGGGTGCCCTCTTATGATAAGCTTGTCAGTCGGCACTTGGGTGGGGGAGATGCTTATAGGACATGAGTTTACCTAGCTCAGAGTTAGTTATTACAAGAATGTGCTAGACAGTTACTAGCACAGTAGTTACTAGAATTATTCTGGAACGTTATGGAAATGTCAGACATTTGTCAGGAAGTAAGTTAGAAGGATGTGTTCAATGTCAGCTTGTGTCATCACCAAAATCACACGTTCCGTCCTCTTGCCTCAATATTCATGACTGAAGACGTGGCAGTTTCATGTTGGAATTCATTTTCCTAATCTAATAAATGCAGTGATTCCACGAAATATGAAGGCCTGGTGAGTCCGGGGTGTCTGACTCATTTTCAGCAACATCTGGGCTCTTTTTAAACTGATTAGCGCTTAAAATGGAGAAATCTAGGCAGCGGCGACATTTGTTTCGTGGTCGTGCTAGGACAGCGCCGCCTTGTAAAACTGTCAACGTGATAAATGAGCTTTCTTATCATTTTTCCATCAAGGCTCCCCGTGGCTTCTAGTTTTAGGTCAAAACGCAGCGGTATTTTTTTTTCGGCAAAGGTGTCGCCTCGGCGGCGTGTAGGCAAAGGGAATAAGCAGATGTTGGAGGCACTGCAGCGTGGCCAGCCAAAGGAATGGCAATGAAAAGCGGCACCCGAAGGCGGGAGTACGAAGGGGGGTAGTATTGGGATGTCGAGCGCACTCGAGGCTGGCTAAACCGCCGAGCCTTCTCCCCGCGGCTCTTGACTCGGAATGGTGGCGTGCTAAAAATGAAAGCTGCCAACCAGGCGAAAAGCATTAGAGACGTGTACGGGAGACAAACTGAAGATTTCATAGGGAGGAAGGAAGAAAGAGGGGAAGGCAAAAAAAAAAAAAAAAAAAAAAAAAAAACAGCTTCTAGATTAGCAACAGCAGGCATCTGTTGACGCTGGCATGGCCCTCCTCTTCTTCTGCTCGCCAACACATTTGATCCAGCGGGGGAGAATGTGCATTGATGTGTGTGTGTGTGTGTGCGTGTGTGTGTGCTTGCTTGCATGTTGGGCTCACTGAAATTCAACCCACATATGCTGCTGAAATCAGAGAGATGAGGCAGATGACAAATTGGCCCTACCTGCTCTCTCGACCCATCTATCGGGCATCAAGCGACATGGGCGAGTGAGACGGGTGAAATGAAATGTGTGTGCTGGTAGATGCGCGTCCCCCCGAGTTGGTTGTTTTTTCACGCGTCCCGCAGCGCCATCCGTCTGCTCACCATCAAGCGTGACCGGTCGCACCCCGCCGCCGACCCACCCGCTCATTCCTGCCCCCGTGAGGCGGGAGTCCTGCTGCAGGTTGTTAACCCGCCGTCTTATTGCACTGACACATCAATTACTGTTATTAAGGGTCGGGGTAATTTATTTATATCCTGATTTCCCACAGGGCGGAGGCGGGACTAATTGCGGCAGGTGTGTGTTTGCGTGTGTTTTTTTTCCATGCGTGCATAGACCGAGTAGGAGTGTGTGGTGGGAGGGAGTTACGCGGGGGCGTGAACATAATTACCAAGCATGCTGAGTACGTCTTGCAAAACTAATAAACGTGGGGACATCCCACAGCATGCCAAGAGCGCTCGGGGATGACGTGAGGATGGATGGGAGACGGCTTTAATGGATCCCAAACTTTATTGATCACTAAGCATGTTAGGATGCTCGAGCACTTTACATTGATGCAAGCGTGTTTTTTTTTAAATGCACATACAGCTGTGCTAAACAGTTACCGGAATGTCCTTGACTTGGAACACACGCTGCAAGAAGGTGTTATTTGAATGTGCCAAACAGCAAGCAGAATATGTTCGATTGTCACTGAAAACCAAGGTACGAGAAAGCGATAGGCAGGAACTGGAAGGTGTCAGAAAATCACCGGCATGGTTTTTTTTTGAGGGTCCGTGAAGCAGACAAGACAGTTCGTGAAATGTGCTAAAATTACCAGAGACTACCAGGATTATGCTTCACGCAATGTTCTACTTGACAGTTACAGTACGGTTGCTGTCCCGCTTTGTGCCAAAATGTGCAAGACAAAATGAACAATGTGTGAGAAGATTATCAGTATGACTTAGACACTTACTAGAAAGTACTAGACAGTGACCACAGCGTGCTAGTCTCCAGAATGAGCGAGACAAGTTACTAGGATTGTCCCAAAGACATATAACATGTTGCAAACACCTACTGAGGGGATGTTGAGGCACTGCATTGCAATGAGCATTTCTTTATAGCAATCTGAATCCATGACGTCTTCTACCTGTTGTTTGGTTTGAGAGTCTGACAGTTCAGAAACACGCATCAGCGACACCTACTGGAATGCAAGTAGAACTGCAGCTACCGGAATCCACAATGTGACCTCCCGTTTACACTTGATAACCATTCTTTCACTCTATTGCTGCAAAACAACACTAAGCCTTAATGAGTTTATTTGTGCCTGTCTTAAGGGTGCAGTGTCGCCCCCGCCCCCAAAAAAAGTCCTTTGCAGGTAACATCACCTTGGACGCCCTCCACTTGCACCTACTTCAACTTTGACCCCTGCATGTCCAGTTTGTCACCATGCGTCACTCTTTGTCCCAGTCGACCTTGTTGATTCTGAGAGGTGACAACACAGAGTCCTCTGCATTGGCCGCTCCACCTCTACAAGTACACGCTGCACACACGCGGGCACGCACGCACGAACTGTGCATGCAGATGGGCGGTCATTCGTGTCACGTACAGAAAAGCCCACCCCTTCTAGTCTGTTATTATGGTTCCGAGTAAACATATTATCATGCACCACTCGTTGCACTCGGTTATAGCTCCGCGCTGGTGAATTACGCGCACACGCGCGCACGCACGTACAGGCGCGCAGCATCCTTCCATATAAACGCATGAAGCAATTGGCACGCGTGGATCCCAATGCACGTCTCATCAACTTACCTTTGCACAACAGCACCAGGACCAAGCCGACCAATGCGTTCCACAAGAGGGGGCAGCCCATGATGGGAGTTGAGATGGATTCCACCGATGCGCTTCGTTCTGTTTATGTTGCTGGAAGGAATATTCCTGCGTTGGAAATGTCAAGCAAACAAGAGCGTCTTCTACGCGCCGAACATCAGTCGGGTCCACTTGTCGTCTTTCTCGCTGCAAAGGGACTCCACGCGCGGTTTATCACGCTTGCAAAATGTCAGCAAAGGCCAAAAAAAAAGCAAATATTCCGGAATCAGAGTGTGGCGCGCTCTGGGATTCTCGTTGCAAAAACTTGGCGTGGATGTGTCGGAGACCGGGTGGAGGGTCCTTTGGTACTCCCGTGCAAGTGTGTGTTGGTATGCAGCGCGCCTCGTCCCCCTCTCAGCCCCGCAGCAGAGCACGCCAGGCGCGCAACAAGGAGCTCCGGCGTCTTGAGTGGCAGCTCCGAGGCGAGGGGCTCGTCCAATGGGCGCGCGAGAGGGAGGCGGGCCATTAGATCCGAGAGGAGGTTTTCGCCTGTCCAATCGCAGACGTGCGCGAGTCGTGCGCGTCGTTGGGATGGTGGGGGTAATGCCGTGTGATTTATGGGCGAGCGTGTGGCGCTGCAGTACTAACAGATCACAAGGGGGAATTGAGGGAAGGATGGGTCAGGTGGGCTCAGGTGGGCTTAGTTTTTGATGAGGCACAATGCAAACAAAAGATGCGTTGGTCCAGGATGAGCATATTGATTTTACTTTAAAAAAAAAAGAAAAAAAAATGGGGGAGACAGGTGCTACACCAGCCATCATGACATCTTGACAACGTGTTGCAACTCAATGGAACGTAACCCCCGCAATGTCAAAATCATCACAGCGACCTACTATCTACCAAACATTCCTGGGATGTTATAAATAAAGTTTTCATTCTTCGCTATTTCGGGAGCGAAGTTCACGGATAAAAGCAGCTACACTTGACAAAGTGCTGGCATAAATTTACATTTTTTGCCTCAGAAAACAAGACAATTACTGGGAGCTGCGCAGCACTTCCTGTGGCAGTGAGCCCGCAGGAGCACTACAGGCGTGGGGGTCTTTTTTTTTCTTCTCCCTTGTAGATATGACTAACGTGTCACGCAAGTAAAATATTTCACAAAGACTTTTTGTGCTCAGACAATGCTGAGGCACCCGACAAAGCGCGTCCTGTTCAAGATGACGTGTACACGAAGCTTCCAGATGTCCCTTGCTGGGGGACGCAATTGAGTCAATTGGAACAATGCAGAGGTCCCAGGAGGGAGCTGAGTAATTTTCTCCCGCAACAAGAAAAATTGCAAGAGTTGTTTTTTTTATATCTAGTCTTTCTACACAAGTCGGCGACAATAATGGCTCTATAATTGAGTGAACTAAGAAATGAGATTCTAAAAGGTTTTTATAAGGACTGCGTGGTGAGGGCAGGTTGTTATCCAAGGCAGAGGAGACAGAGTTTGACTTATCAATTGACCCCACGCCGAGTACGATAGTGGCACTGTCAAACTAAAAATAAAAAAGAATGATGCATCAATGTTGCCTTTTGATTGCTTCCTGCTAACACACAATCATCCCTGTCTTTGGACCACCAATGGTGCATCAAACCATGTAGACTGACAAAGGCTTATTTTCTTTATCCTCTGCAGAAAACAACAATTACTGCAGATACTCAATCACTTGCAGTTTGTGTCCAAACTAAGTCCTTACCCGTTCGTGAATATCTTAATATGCCAAAACGGTGCGCCAAAGACTCCTTTGAGTGCTCGTTTCATAACATCGACCTTTGAACATTCGCATCTACATTTCTTCCTCCCAGCCAGACAAGCTGATTACTACCGCGATCATATTTTTTGCAAATCTCATCACCCACCACGCGTCACCGATCCCTCAGCTATCCATCATTTCCTTCAAGCGGGAGCCCCTCACCCCCTCCAAAGCGTTTACGGGTGGTGCGGCAACACCCGCGTTTGCACTTAAATGCACAGCGAGGCTATCAACGTCTCGGGCCAAACGCTCCGTCATCGAGACACCTTGAGCGCCTCGACTGGAATGACAGTCATTTCACACCCAATTAATAAAGTAGAAAGCGGACCTCCACTCTTTAATGTCTGCCATTGGCACCTTGTCGAGTGAGGACAAACACGCAAAGGACACCTTCAACCTGGCGAAACGGGATGCTTTATGTAAAGGCGACCATGACCCCCCCCCGCCCACCCCATCCCACAATGCTTCGAAATGCCAATGGTGGTTGTCATGGCCATACAGAAAGAAACAAGAAGAGAAAGTCATAACGTCTCTGAAAACCAAAGCGCCTGTCATGGCGACGGCCGCCGAGCCCTCGATGTAATCACTGCGCCTCGGAGAAGTCCTGCCGAGTGTGATTGAAGAAGAAGGGGTGGGGGTGGGGGGTTGCCCTCTGGTCTGGAAAGGCTCATCTTTTGAATTCCATCATCCCAGAGTGGCGCAAGGAAGCACAGAAACATGGAGGATGAGGCAAGATGGGGAAGATAGAGGGAAAGGCGAAACGAGGAAAAGATGGGGAGGAAATTGTGGCGCGAACTCCTCATCTCTGGGAAACATGAAGGTAGATTCATCTAAGGGGATTATGCAGGGAGATTGATAAAACCATGAAAAAAGTGTGTGGTGGGTCGCGAGCATATGGGAAATCCTCACCCCTAAAATAGCTGCAAAAATACTAAGTTAATTTTTCTTTCTTTTAATTTCCGCAAGATGACGTGTACGCAGTCACTCATTGGGTAGCCACGACGAAGGCCTCTGCTGCCGCCGCTACGCCCCATCCGTTCTCCCTCCCAGCCGACTAATTAAAAAAAGTCTTAATGATGGCGCGTCAATAGCCGTCCCCGCGCAATTTATCATGCACGTACGCCATCGATCTCCGCGTAAACGAGCCGTAACAAAGCAGAACTTTTCTGTCAGCCGGCTAAACTTCTATGCTTTGTTATTACCAGGAGTGCTGTTGCACGCATTGCTGGCACTCAGCGAGGCACTTTAGGCACTGAGTCGTTAATCGATAAATGATTAATTATGGAAGGATTATTGAGCTCGAGCTCATGTAGGTCCAAATAAGATTTGCAGATGTACTGTACCTAATAATGTGAATGGTGGGTAGCTTTCCGTTGGTTTTATGTGACACCTGTTGCGTCATCCTTACTTTCTTTCTTTTGTTCCACTGGAGAATTCCGGCGGCCTTCTCATTCTGACCACCATTGATTCGCTCGTTTGTTAGCGCTGACGCAATCCCGCAATGGTGTCTCGCCACCTTGGCGATCCTGCTTATATCTCACCCATCTCCTCCTCCTCTTTCTCTATCTCGTCCTCCAACGGCCACCGCGAGTCGTTATTCAAACGGGGTTGGAAACCTTGGCGCAATGGCCAAACAATGTTTTGATTGGATGGAGTTAGCGCACAGACAGAGCCAACATTGTGATATAGAAGACGAAGGAATAATAGCTTTGCTTCCCTCGGCAGACAACAATAAACCTCGTTCGATCCTTTTAGAGTATGATAATTACAGACAACTCACTATTAAAGACATTTTAGCACAGATGCTAAGGCTAATGCTACATGAGGTCATGAGGCTGGTCCAATAATTAATGCTAAATGCTAATAAAACTTAACATTTTAATGCAAGACAGTTTTGCAAGGTTAGCATTGGCGCCGACCCAAGTGTGGTTACAGCAATGATACCAAGACAAGCCAGGGAACCTATCCTGTGGCGCTAGCATCGGCGCTAATTTGAGTGTCATTTACACCATTTTGACCGGAATGTTTTCTCAAATATCCTGCAATGTTTGTCACGTATGGTGTTCTCTTCAGGTAGTCCGGAAGCACTGCAGCAGTATATAAAAGTGAAAGACTTGCAGTCTAATCGTGAACGATAATAATCAGTTTTGCAGCCGCTAATCAATATAGAAAAGAAAAGAGATGGAGCAAAAAGGTGAAAGGCAGAACGGCGCTAAGAAGTCGTTAGAGAGCCAAGTCGCTGGCTTTTAAAAAGGCGTTGTTTGGGAAGGAAAAGGAAAGGCTCGTCAATACGCAGTTGAAATAACCATGATGATAATAATAATGATAGGGCAGGGCGGAAACGCTCTGCTGCTAATGTCAGAGTTTGTGTGATTTTTTTACAGGCAATTACACTGGAACATGAGGAAAATCAAAGCGGGATTGTCATCAGTTGTTGACAATCACACGAACACGTTCACACCATAATTAAACCTATTGATTGCAAAAGATTCTCACACACGCACACACACGTTTTCCCTGAGTTGATATTTTTTCCAGCCCAACAAAATCATTTGCTACGAGTCACTTAAGGCAATGTTTTTAATTAAATCTATTAAATTGATCTGTATCGGGAAAAACATGTCAGTCATTACTGCAGCGCCATTAAGCAGATAGCTTAGAAATTATTTTGTTATTACTTTTTTTTAATATTTTGTCTTTTTTATTTTGTTCTTATTTCTTTTATTCAAAGACAGCCACTTTTAACGTAGATGGACAGTGATAAAGTCAAAGTCTGCTTTATTGTCAATTTCTTCACATGCCAAGACACGCAAAGAGATCGAAATTACGTTCCCACTATCCCACGGTGACAAGACATAGTTCCGACAGAATAATAGCTCAGGAAGTTCGACGTGCCACGTTTGAAACGTCGCTGTGAAAAATGTACCGTGTAAAAAAAAAAAAATGATTGAACATAAAGTAGTGAATCAGATACTTCAGTGGACGGCTATTTAAATGATCAGTCTTGATGTCAAAGTCACAACAGAAAAAAGTTTTCCAACATTTTTTTTAAGTCTTGATGTCAACGTTGTGAATCAGGCACGACAGTGGACAGCTATTTAAATGTTATGTCTTGACAGAAAAGTCACGACAGAATTTTTCAAAAGCTGTTTAAGTCCGGATGTCAACGTTGTGATTCAGGCACGACAGTGGACAGCTATTAAAATGTTCAGTCAGTCTTGTCGGCAATGTCATGACAGAAAGATTTTACCAAAAATTCTGGATGTCAACATTGTGAATCAGGCATGACAGCGGACACCTATTCAAGATCTGTTTACATATTGATATGCTTGAGACTTGATGACATACATAGTGTCAAACTACATCTGGTGACAGATGATGAGACGGCTTTTTAAGAGAGATGAAGAAGAAAGGATTTTTAGTCTCATTGGGCAAACAAATAGTTGCCATTAGGCGCACTGTTGAAAGTAAGCGTGTTGTATCCGCGCACAGCATGAAGAAGCCTCTGGTGAAG
This sequence comes from Syngnathus scovelli, assembly GCF_024217435.2. Classification (NCBI taxonomy): domain Eukaryota; kingdom Metazoa; phylum Chordata; class Actinopteri; order Syngnathiformes; family Syngnathidae; genus Syngnathus; species Syngnathus scovelli. The sequence goes on from NC_090855.1 coordinate 10,930,929, forward strand.
ACATTAGCGTCTAATTAAAGCCCAAAATTAACATCACACACAAGACAGAGTGGGAAAAAAAATGACAATTCAGCATTGTCTTATTTGTTTAAACAAGAAAGAAAATTGAAATTGTTGCTATAGCAGATTCAGAAAAAAAAAAAACATGAATATTCATTGAAGCCTCTGAGCAAAACAAAACCGTCAAGTGCCCTGTCAGTATTTTTCTGCAACACCACATCGGCAAAGTCAAACGCTGAAGTTCGAGACCTTCTCTTACGAGACCGAGGCGTATCATGTCGCTTTGTCGGCACAAAAGGAGCGAATCCGGCGTGTCAGTACCTTGTAAGTGTGCGCAGGGAATAATACAGTGCGTATCAGGACCGAGCTTGTCGTCAGGAAAGCACAAAGAGGACAAGGGGAGAGAGAAAATTGCTTGTGTTGCCTGAACAATAGAGGCCGCCACCTCTGCTGTGTCTGATCTGCAGTTCTCGTTGCACCTTTTATCTCTTTCTTAAACCAAAGAATTTGTAAGAGAATGCAGATTTGGCCACAGATTTTTATTTTTTTTTTATTTTCGAATGACTATTGAACTAATGTGAGATTCTGTAAAAAAAAAAAAAAAGCTATATTTTTGCTAGGGTTGTTACTAGTCAATTTTTGCCTGCCAATAAATAACACATTTGTACATGAAGAATGTGATAATAGAGTTAGAAAAGGAAAAGTAGCAAGAACAGCCCAGCCCACTGGGAAATCACCAAAACGTCCATATTACCACTCCAGGCTTATATTAAGAGTTGTTGTTTTCCTTACCTGTTGAATTTGCCTCAGTATCGTTTTGTCGTCCTTGCAGTCCCGAGATAAACATCTGCTGCCGTGCGGCCTCGCGGCAGGTTGAGCCTCTGGGCCACATTGGCTCCATCTGCACCGCGGGCATGAAGCCCGATGGAGACCTGCTTATGTACGTGCTGGGTCTGGAAATGGATGAAAGTGCATGAGCATCAACATGTGATAGAATAAACATGCTGATGATGATGAAAAAGTGGATGTGTTCATTATTTGTGTCAACTGGAATTACAATTTGCTGTGGTGATGTAAAGGCAACATTCTCTGTTGGTTACAATGAATAAAGAGTAAAAAACAATTTGAAAGTAATAATTTAATTAATAATTCACAATTTTATTGGCAAAAAAATCAATTTCAAATAAGCTATTTAATATTAAGATTTAAATTGCAAAAAATATGACTTGACGATAGAAATTATTTACGTTACAATTTTGAAATTGTGAATTTTCTTAATTGTTTTCCAAAATTTTATGTTTGGGAAAATGCCAACAGCTAGGACGTTTGAATGGCTACTCTGTATTCGCAATAAAATCTGCTCAATATTTGGCCGTGCGGGCGTAACGGACGAGTCCCTGATGGTGTTGGAGAAGTTGGCCCGCTGCAAACTTTCCATTTTCCCATCAGCGAGGACGCCAGGCGCCATTCTGGCGCCATCCCGACCTAATGGGCCTTGACCGTCTCTCTCTTCTTTTTAGCCGCTTGTACGCTGACCCGGTGGCACTCATTCCCATGTGGGACACACTCCAGCAGGCCCCCCCTGGCTCTCTTCATTTCACGCCCTTCACTTTGCCAGGCCACAAAAGCTCTTGCCTTCTCCTGCCCTTAAGCCGTCCGCACGTCCATTTTGTCTATTAATATGCTTTTACTTGACGCCTCCTTTCAAATGTGACAAGAAATATAGTCAATGGGAGTGTAATTTTTTTGAGGGACTTCAAATCAGGGCTTCATTTAAGGTTTTCCACAAGAGTTAGGGTTTCAAATTTTGGAATTTTAGACAGGGTTAGGGTTTCAAATGTGGGCTTCAAGCCAGGCCTAGTGTCTTGAGCCAGGGTTTCAAATCTGTGTTTAAGGTTTAAAGTCAAGGTCAGGTTTGCAAGATGGTTTCAAATTGAAGATGCTAGCCTGGTTTTGAAAAAGAGCACATAAAAACAAACAGCATGTTTCTAGAAGTGTCCTCTACATTTATGGTTCTTTCCTGGGGGCTGGCCACATCAAGATAAGGCTTTCATTAATTCACACAGCCACAAAACAAAAGGCAGGCCGGAACAATTACAAGAATTACGCTTTGTCTGAGTGGCCTAATTACAACTTTATCTCAATCTTTTTCTGCTCCATTCTTCCTCTTAAAAAAACATTTTTTTATGCTTTTCAAGTCAATCTGAACTTTTCTATCTGTCAATAGGCACAAATTAATTACTCATCGCTGATTAGCAGACAGAAAAATAAAAAAAAATAAAAGACAAAAACACAACTTCTGTGATGACCTTCATAATTCTGAATCTGGCTAACAAATTTCCTCACTGTGGGATTAGAGGTGAGAAGAGCAGGAGTCCCTCAAGGTTCTGTTGACAGTACACTAAAGTTTAGTTAGCTTACATTAGATTATTGGTCTGCACCAGGTAGGAATTTGTCTTTGAAACAGGGAAGAAAATTACATGAATAACACAGCGGAAACAAAACAAAGCTCAAACTTACATCAGGTTAAAAGTTGTGACATCACGTGCCCGATAACATGCTACCATGTTGGAAGGCAACAATTCTTTTGTTCTGGTCCGAATTGAGTATTTGAATGTGAAGTTCACAATTCACAAATAAGTTGGGTGAGGCCATCTCCATGTCTACCTGTTGAAAAACCATAGTTGACATATAGATGCTGTAAATAGGACAAATATATGCACATCAGTGGCAGTAAACTGGGATTCCAGTTGACGAATATAAACGTCCACAGTAACAAGTGAAGAGAAACAGTCGCTGTTATTTATGCTTGTCTTTGCAAACAGTTCGGCTGGAGTCATAGATGGAGTACATTTATCTTGCCTCACATTCATTTGTGGCTTTTAAGAAGCTTGACTGACACAGAAACAAAGGATGTTTGTATTGGTTGTGCCTGCACAACTCTCTGATCTCTTCCCAGAATTCAAAAGAAGAAAGTCACAATAGAACACATAAGCACTATCTACTATAATGGTATCGCCTGTCTGATAGTTGCCCATTCCAAAAGCGCAACGTAAGGGAATGAGTAAAACGAGTGATGCAAAGTTTGCATCCAATGGAAATGCAGCAAGCCAAGGTGCCACAAGTCTGCCTGATGTGGTTAAGCTTGTCCTGCCTCAGTAGAAGTCACACTCCTTGCTGTTTCTGCAAAGGGCAGCACGCTTTTGGTTGCCTGTTGCTTGATGTTGTTCCCACATCTTTCCTGCCTTAAATAAAAAGATATCAGGACATCAGAGAAGCTGCACACTGAGCAGATCATAGCCAGGCCCTCTTTGTAGCCGCCCGCTGACATCTGTCTTGCACACACACATCCTCTGCTTCTGTCCCTGCTGTGGTTCAGCCAACTGGACCTCTCCAGTGCATAGAGCTTACCTTGCATCTTACCATAACCCAACTGTTTATTAAATAGAATACCAAATAGCTAACTAGCAAGCTAATTTACGTGCACATTTATTGATAAGTCAGTTACTTTGCAAAAACTGTTCGTTTGTAAATTAGTAAGCAAATAGGATTAATAATAAACCTACATCCTGTAGCGTTAGCTAACCTATCGTTCATGTGTTAGTTTTAAGTTCACTAATTAGCATTAGCAATGACTAATTAGCATCAAGCTTTTTGCTAGTGAATTAGTTCAGTGTTTCTAAACTGATTAGTTAGCAATCAGGTTATGCAAAATGGACCTTACTCAGTCCCTTAGTTAGCAAGCTAGCTCATTTGTTTATTCACTGATTGATCGGTCAATCCTTTATTTTTCCTGAATGCGTCATTCAAGGCCTTACCGCACTGGAGGAAGATTGCCCCAAGAGCTTCTATCAAATGTGATTTTGTTATCTATTTGGATGTCATACGCTGGTAAATGTCTTCTTTTTACAAGCGACAGGGAGAAAAAAAGAAATCGCTAAAGGTCATAATGGCCGACATGCTTTTTTGGAAGCCTTTTTACTGTCCTGCCAGGAAAATGGAGACATAAAACAGGAAAAGTGTGTGTTTTATGTCTTTCTCCCCAGAGAGAGATCTTATCTTACCAACAACGCGTCAAGCGCAAGGTGAGGAAGTAAACACCCAATTTCACATCCATTTCTCGGCTGACAAAGATGGCCACATAAGTGGCCTTCTAATGTTACAGAGTTACTCCGCAAAAGGTATGAAGGGAGAGGAAGTGGAATTGTCTCACTCACCAGATCTGTAAACAAAAACAGTGAAGCTCAGCCTCGGGAGGTTTGGCAAATTTGTTAAGTGACCTGAAATGAGTGACACTTTTTCTAGCATCTTTTCAATCCTTCTTTCCTTCCCTTCTTTCCTGATTTTCCTTGCACCCAAATTCAAGGACTGCCAACGAAAAAAGAACTTCTTTAACCCTACTAGATCACGTTGCTAATCTGTCATTTGATTGCAATTTTGGAGCTTGCTAGGCAACGGACTTGATGTCCATGAAGTGTGACAGACGGATGTTTGGGGCGGTGGGATCGACTGATGTATACTCAGCAGTCTTGCCATAGTGAGCTGAATCAGCAGGGCGGCAATACCCACCATGTGTGCGTCTAATAAATAACTCTTCTTCAATTTGCTGTCTTTCTTCCCAGAGGAGCCAGACGAGGAACCTCTAGATTTCTGGCGAGATCACTTTTTGATGAGAAAGCTCCCCCCGCGGAACGCCCGTGTCACCATGGGTGTTCAGACAAGATTATTGATCCTTCCAAGTTGTCGCAAAAGGGCTGAGTCAGGGCAGGGCTGCAAACGAAAGAGAAAAATTGGGAATTGAATAAGAAAGAATACCAGGAATGATGCAAGGATATGTAAAAACAAAACAAATATCAGGAAAAATACAAAATATATACTGGATTATTTTATTTTATTTTTTTTTTTTAAATACGAGTTGGGCTGCGTGCGGATTGGAAAAATATATCATAAATGAAACTATTAGACAAACATATTAAGGAAAAAAATAAATAAAAAAATATGACATGAAAAGTAGTCAAATATCAAATGGACAAAAGAGAGATTCTAAGGAGTTCACGCAGAAGTTTTGAATCCACGTCCGATGTTATTCGGTTTCTCCTAATGAAGCATTCCCGAGAAGCGCCAGAGAGCAGTAAAACATATTCCGGGAGTAAATCAGCTCATAAAACCCAAATATATTCATAGGCTTCGCTCAAATCATCGCCTCCCGTTTCCTCGCATCAGCAAGAAAAAACTCCCCCGTTGTGTGCTTGTTTGGCAAAAACACATCAACAAAAACAGGGTGCTTTTTTTATGCATACGCAACGGCACTCACTGGAATGCCAACACCCGCCTGGGCAACTCATCATCATCATCATCATCATCATCACTGCGGGCAAACATTCCATTTTGGACACTGGACACCGTGAGGCGCACCGGTGCCTCCAACCTGGATTTGAACCGGTGTGCATTGTCAAAGCTACATTTACAATTGTCTGTATTCATAGGTTAGACTAGGACGGAATCGGAAAAATAAGTCACTAGGATTATTTTCCGCTCATTTTTACCCATTGAATCCATCATCCAATGACCAGTTGCCGCTCTATTTTTCTCAACCATACTTGGTGCCTCCGTGTCCAGAAAGTCAAATGAGTCTACAATGTGTCACCAAGTGTATATACACGGAATATAGATTGAGCTCAAATCATGCAGAGGCGAATTTGAAACGAACAGCATAATGCTCTAAACGACGTGCTTAATGTGTTCCCGCTCTCCTTTAGCCTTCATTGGCATCCATCAGCGCCAACGGCCGCCGGCCCCAAACAAACCCGCGCCGCAATAATGGATGCTTCCGATTAACCGCCTCTCTCCGCGATACGTGGGTAACCGAGCGCCGGTAGGCCGGTGATTTGTAAGGTCGCACCGGGCATCGCAAACCGCCAAGACGGATATTGGCGTCTCGTTCCCTGAGAGAGCGAGGCCAGTTTCTCGCTGATGTCATCGAATCTGTGACTTATAAATGAGACTATGGGGGCGTCCATTGATCCAACTGTCTATTCCCAGGGTTTGGGGTGAAAAATAGAAACATAGCTTTACAATGTACCGTATTTTCCGGACTATAAGGCGCAACTAAAAACCAAACATTTTCTCAAAAGCCGACAGTGCGCCTTATATGTGGACCAAATTCCTAAATTTAAACTGGCCCGAAGCATGGTGTCATGAAATCAATCATAAGTGGCCCGCTGAAGACTATGAATCATGAATCAAAAAGACTATGGATCATTATTTTGTGATTATAAAGTAATTTGTTGCGTCTGAAGTTGAAATAAAAAAGAGAAAATGGAGAATGATTTGATTTGGATTAAAAATCTGACATGATGCATTAATGGTGCACCTTATAGTCCGGTGCGCCTTATTTAAGGACAAAGTTTTAAAATGGGCCATTCATTGAAGGTGCGCCTTATAGTCCGGCGCGCCTTATAGTCCGGAAAATATGGTACAGTGGACCCTTAAAGTATAAACATATGTACACATACACATATATACACAAATATACATATATACACGTGTGTATTTGTATATACGAGGAAGCCACTTATGAGTACAACGACACCGTACGTGAGGTGAGAAAATTGTGGCCGCTACGATTGTGTTGGCGCTGCAATGCAAACGGTGCACACAGTGGGGAGGCCGCGTTGTTCCGTGCCAAGTAGGACAACTATCTGCCAACCCCAGGGTGGCTCCGAGCCACATATAAAGATAAAAAGAATATATACTATATATTGTCTCCTCTCTAGGATGGATGGCGGGATGCTCCCTCTTTACGCATTCTGCTCATGGTGCTTATTGTTTGATAGGATCGACATGGACGGGGGGGGCTGCAGTCCAATACACAAAAGGGGACGGGAGGACGGAGGCTGCTGATCGCAGTCATTATTCCTCTGCAATGTTACATGATGTGACGCAACATGCTCCTGATTAATCAATTGAACTTTTATTATTATTTAATGAGGTTTTATTTTTATTTTAAATGATTTTTTCTCTCCCTTAGAGATAGGGTGAGAAGCTCGGTCATCCGGGAGAGACTCGGAGTAGAGTTGAGAGGAGCCAGATGAGGTGGCTCGGGCATTTTATCAGGATGCCTCCGGGCATGTCCCACCGGTAGGAGACGCCGGGGACGACCCAAGACACGCTGGGGAGACTATGTCTCTCAGCTGGCCTGGGAACGCCTTGGGATGAGCTGGACGAAGTGGCTGGGGAGAGGGAAGTCTGGGAGTCCCTCCTAAAGCTGCTGCCCCCGCGACCTGATCCCGGATAAGCGGAAGAGGATGGATGGATGGATGGATGGATGGATGGATGGATGGATGGATGGATGGATGGATGGATGGATGGATGGATGGATGGATGGATGGATGGATGGATGGATGGATGGATGGATGGATGGATGGATGGATGGATGGATGGATGGATGGATGGATGGATGGATGGATGGATGGATGGATGGATGGATGGATGATTTTTTAATGCATGTAATAATTTTGATCTTTTTTATTTTAAGTGTATAAAGTCGATGACAATGTACATTAATATACTTGTTTTATGTAATTATTTTTAATTGAATATTTTACATTTAAAAAACAATTTAATTTTTTTTCTAATCTTAAATGTATTTTTTTTATTTATAATAATGAAATTTTTGAGATAATGAGAACTGTTTTTATCCATTCCATTTTTTCTGTACCGGTTGCCAGCCAATCGGAGGGCACACAGAGACAAACAACCATCCGCACTTACACTTTGGGCTGCTCAATCAGCCTACCATGCATGTTTTTGGGATGCGGGAGGAAACCGGAGTGCCCAGAGAAAACCCACGCAGGCACGGGGAGAACACACAAACGTCATCCAGATAGGGAGGGCCGGAGGTGGAATCAAACCCACACCCTCCAAACTGTGAGGTGACCGTGCTAACCAGTGCTTCACCATGCTGCCCTAGAAATGGTTTTATTTCTTTCAAAAATAAACCAATGACAATGCACCATTGGAAAAAAAACAATGGCATCATTGCCATTCAATAATCCAGAAGCATTTTTCTTGTTGTTGTTACCATACATGACTTTTTGTGCAAAATCCTCCTAAATCCCAATGGGATTAGTAAAGAATATTGCCCGGAGAATGTGTTATCTTTTCTTTAACGGTGACAGAATCTTAAGTGTGTCAGTAAGCTGCCCAGCGGCCACGTTTTTCCTCATGCTCAGCTGCTACATCGACATTGGTGATATGATACTTATTGAGATTCTCATCATGGAAACCACTAGTTTGATGTTGACTTTAATGGGTATGGTGTGTCCAGTTTTGTTAAAATAAAACAAATAGCATTCTCACTCCGACAAAGACGAATGGCCAGCAAGTGGTCCTTTGTCGTGGTGGCTTGGCAGGGACGCGCCACTTAATTGTTACATTTGCCTCTGTTTAATTAAAACGAATGACGGGTGGTGTCGTTTGTCACCGGTAGAAAAACGATGGCCTTTTTTTGTGATGGTTTGTTTGGCTTCATGTCCACACATACACACACACACAGATCCATTATGTTTAAGGAAGACCACCACAGTATTGACACACACATACACACACACAAGGAAGAAAAGGGACCATCTAAATGCAAATGTTCCTTTACTTCCAATCAATGGGACCACTTTCCGACATCCACTCCTTTGCTATCCACACATTCCTTCACACGTGCAAAACCATAATTATGACAGATTGTCAGGTTGAACACTCCATTACAATGTAAAATATGGCTACGTAATAATGGCTTGGAGTAAGAAAAAAAAATGGGAGTATAACTGGAAGCAGCATAATATTAAACGTCTCCATGATGGGTTGTAAAATGGATGCCGATGCTGGAGAATAGATGATGATGTCATCATGCATGGCACACGCCTCAAACAAACAAAGACGTGTTTGATATGTTTTTTCCTATTCACAAATGTTGACTCTGAATATGCTGACTGTGCGTTTCTGGCCTGCACAATAATGCTAAAAATGCGTAAAAATAATTGAGTATATAAGTAAAATTGTATTCATTTTTTTTCAAAAACTAATTGAAATTAAAGGTGAATAAAAATATGTTTAAATGAATAACATTTTAACAAAGGGCATTAGAGATTATAATTAAGATGAGAATAGTCTTTTAAAAACTATTTTGGAACAAACTAATAAAAAAAATGAATAATGAAAACTTTTAGAAACTTAAAATAAATATGATAAAACTGTACATTATCAAAAGTTCCATATAAAAATGGAAACACAAGCAAATCAATTTAAATGTGTGTTTATTCGTCACCAAATATGAACATGGCAACATGGCAGCCTTAATTCAGAATTTAAAAAAAAAAAAAAAAGTTTACAAAAATGTCATAACTATTACAAACTTGAAAATAAATACTACTGTGCCACTTTTGACGACACCTTCTAAATCATGTGCGAGCAAAATAAAAATTTGAAACCAGCTCAGTGAGGAAGCGTAATAAATTAAGGTTGTCTTGGTTGTTGTCATGATGCGAGGGGCCTTCTTTCTTTTTTCCTTTCTTCCATCCGCTTGTTTTTTTTCCTCTTCTTCAGTGTTGGCAGCAGAAGCCGCAGCCTTTGTAGGACCGGCAGCATTTGCAGCACCAGCGGCACAGCGACAGGTGACTCTGCCGCTTGAGTCGCGCGTGATATGGCGTCCAAGGCTCCCCGTCGGCCACGTCCTGTTGTCCTGCAACTGGACCATCGCCTCTTTCTATCTCCTCCATTTGCTGCTGCACCTGTGTCCGTAAAAAAAATATATGTGTTCAAGTAACAGAGTGATCAATTTTGAAATATAGCGTAAACATGATCATTTTAAAGCAGAGTGATTTGATTCAATTCAGTAGGATTACACATACACACATCAACACGTATACATATATATTAGGGGTGTGCATCTCTCAACAAGAGATTCAATGAGCAGAATCTCAATGCGATACAATTCTAGGGCGGTAAAGTTGAACGCTAGCATTCTGTTCAATTTGACGTTCTGATTCACATCGCTTTTCATTTAATAGTTCTCTATGAGGTTTAACGGCATACAAATTGTGATAACCTTGCATGTGGGAAGAGCCACAGTTACAATGCACTTTTAAATCAGGAACTGTCAAGGCTCCGCCTCTTAAAAGGCACATATCGAACATTCAGAAGCTAAAAACCACCAAGAGAGATTTCCACTTTACTGTTATGGAAAATAGTGGGAATTAATTACAAATAAAAGTCAAGAGGTGATTTTCTTACCTGGTTGAAGGGGAGCGCAGAGCTCTCCAGGATGCAAATAAAGGCGAGCACGAGTGTCACTGCAACTGCAATGCTTATTGCCTTCATTTTTGATGAGCAGGTACGTGGGTTTGTTTTAAATGTGGCTGAAAATCGTCAAGAGTGGAGCGGTCGTCTCTCGCATGTGGCGGCGCCGCCGACTATCCGGTGATGATCTTTCTTTCGCTAATGTCCTTGCTTCCACAGTTTGTCCGTGTGAGCGCATGATGTCTGGTATTTATGCTTAGTGATGGTGGGTGTTGCTTCACCCCCCCCTTTTCCCCTGCGGAGGCCCGCCTGGCCTCTTTCCCGGCAGGCGTTATCTAACCTCAGCAAGGGAAAGTTTGAACCGCTTTGTTTCGGTAAAAACTGAAAGCAATTGGTGTGTGTGTGTGTGTGTGGGGGGGGGGGGGGGGGCATGTTTTCTGCAAACTACTTTTCTTTGGCTCTGTGACACGGGGCCCAAGTTTAGGACATCTGCCTCACAGTTATGAGATTCGAGGTTCCAATCTATGTCAAATGGATCTATGCTTGTGACTTATTTGCTAGCCAATGAGAGCCTGATTTCGGTTGCCAACAGATGGCATGGAATTCTGGAGCCATTTGCCGCATCCGCTCAATTCAACACGATAACCACTGCGTTTTTCAAATGACGTAATTACAAGGTCTCAAGTGAAAAAAATCTGTGCTTCAGTTTTTCAGAATATTCCTTCTTCCCCAATTTGCGTAATACTTGAATGAAAACTGCAGTAGAAGCAGAATTAAATCCCAGCAGGGTGCCAAAGCACTCAATGTTGTTGTTGATCCGTTAGACAGCAGTTGAATTATTTTTTTGAACGAATCTAAGGAACATGCCCTGTACTGTTTTATTGCATAACTCACAAATGCTGACAAAGTGTTGTGTTCATTATTTTTCAACTATTATATTCATGACTTTCATTAGCTTGTTCTCATTATTGCATTTTTGACCTGTGGAGCACAGTCAAGAATCTTTTTGGAGAGCCATAACAAGTCAATTACACAAATTGCTGCAGGCTTGCTTTCATTCAGTTGTATTTATTTTATTTGTTGATTTAATTTCATTTGTTCGTTTACCCACAATATTTCGAGACCAGTTGGACGCAGATGAGTATCTTTTCTATTTTCTATCAAATTTTTTTAAAACCTCATTAGACAGGGCGATAAATTCCTTCAGGGCCAGTTTCATTATTTTGTTTTTATTTTATATGTATTCTTATTTTGTATCGATTAATGGGAAATAGTTCTACATATCTGTAATTTTTAAAAATCAGCCAATTAGGACATTTCAGAACCCTTTGAGCAACGCATTTTTGAACACAAACGGAGGAGCAACATATGTAGATTGATAATATGTAAATGTTCACATGTAAATATTCTTTATCCTCTGTGACAAGACTGACTAATATTTCTAATATTACTGCAGCTGCATGAAGAGTTGAGAGGTTTTTGTATATATGTACGCTTGTATTATACTGCCCAGTCAATTTCTAGAAATTCCTGCATGGTCAATGCTTATTTATTGTTTTCTTTATAGTATTGATGACTTGTAAAACACAGTGTAGAATAATACGTTTCCTACAGTATTTTGAAACCACATTACCACAAAATGTATCACATTCCAAAGGGTTCATGATATTTTGTAATCATTTTAGTTGGTGGTTTGTTAACATATTCATGACCTTCAGAATACGGTCAAGAAACCTACGTAGATTTTAATTTGAGATATTTCTGCCGAGTTTGTTCAATATTTTTGGTTCTTTGGTGTGTTTGTTGTTTTTATTATTAATGACACGAGATTCATTATTCATAGCTTCATAAAACAGCCTTGAGACTATGGCAGAAGATAAGCATAATAAGGCAGATTGGGGAACAAACAAATCAAAAAGGATTATTTTATTTCCTCTTATCGGCGGGAGAGCGATAAACAACCGATGGTTAATTAACCTGCGAGCGAAATAAACGTCAGAATCAATAACTGTGGAAGTGAAATAACAAAAATGGTGGAGGCGGCGTGCAGTGATCGGCAGGCGAGGCGGGGGGGGGGGATAAAGATAAAGTGCAGATAGAATCGACGGCCGTTTGAATTCTCATCCCACCTTAAAAGAGCTCACAAATTGCCCAGGGTGACTCAATTAGCAACGGTGGCAGCGGCGACCAAGCGCCGGTAGCGACCATGCGCCGGTCTGTCTCGCTTACTGATAACCTCGGTGGCCGTAGTTGCGTCACAGTCAACAAAGCGCCAATGGGGCCTCCTGACGCCATCATGCGACAAAACGTGTTTTTGTGAGGTTTCTCCACCAAGACACGGTGTCCCGTGCTTTTTGTCAATTTACAAGTATGATGATGTCAGACTACCACGTTCACAGTGGACAGTACATTAAAAAGTTCAGAGAAGGTCAAATTAATTTCACCTGTAAAGGTTATAGTTCATTTTATAATATTTCAGAAAGTTTTTGAGAATCGTAATGTACGTTTCTTCTATCCCATAGGTGTCAAACTCAAGGCACGGGGGGGGGGGGGGGGGGGGCAGATACGGCCCACCACATCATTTTATGTGGCCCCCGAAGACATATTGTCCATCAATTTCATGTGTCAATATTAAAGTTACAAATAGTCTTCACTTTTAAAAAATACAGATATTGCTAGCAATTTTTGTTGCCATTGATCTTTTAAAAATATTTGAACAGTTTTTCTAGTCTCAGTTTGTTGACGGTCATAATGGCCTTTCAAAGGAAATTATGACGACGATGCGGCCGGTGACAAAAATGAGTTTGATATCCCTGTTCTATGCCATCTATAGAGAAAGGCAAAACAATTAAATGTTCTTCCACTAGGGAGCAGAAATACTACAGGTTAGATTGATTTAGTCGACAAATCAACTTCTCTGATCCACTAGGGTTGCATTTTTTAAAAATCGGATTGGTGATATGACATTGTGAAAATATTAGCAACACCTACAACCACGAGCAACTAGAGCTTTGGTGTTCCTAATGAAGTGTCTGCTGGGATATACTGTACATTTGGACCCGCGGTTGTCTGGCCATGGGCCTATCAGCAGGGGGGATCTTGCGGCCAAACAAAGCCAGGCACCATGGTGGCGGACAGACTCACCTCAGGAGGCGCCGCCGCCATGTTCCTTTTGGTGGAGGCCGTTGCACCCGTCTGTTGCGCAAACACCCGCCGCTTTTACCCCGACAAACCGTCTCCTCTGTGACTTTGCAGCACCCCCAAAATGGGCTAAAGGAGGTCAATATGTGGAAAGAAAATAAACATAAGAACAAGATGTGTGTGTGTGTGGGGGGGGGGGGCTTTCGGTCTGCAGGGGGCAATGTGGAGAAAATAGGAAGTACAAATGACAGGAATTCCCCGCAAGATTAAAGGACACTTATTGCATCACTTGGACTTCTTCACTGTGGAAATTCCGCATTGTTTGCACCATGCAAAAGTTCCCGTAAACTGCCCAATGAGGAGGATTTAAAATCCCAAAACGTAGTGGAGGTTGTAGCAGATTAAGGTATTCTTAAATAATTTTGGTACACAACTGAAGGGTGCCAAAATATGTTCTGTCCCCAAAAAATTAACAGAATGACAGGATCCAATTTTGGGGATCTTACCATTAGGTAATATGAAAAAAACTGTTTCATCCTTTAATAGTGGTACAAAAAAACTAAAAGTATACCTGACTGCGTGCCCTTTGTTGCCTCCCAGTTCTTTGGCGGTGCCCATCAAATTCTGCCTAGCAACAATGAGCAAGAGGAATCAACTGCATAATATTGTATCTAGCTAGCCTTGTTAGCTTAGCATTTCGGTTAACAAGCTAAAAATGCATTCGAATATTTTATCAATAAAATAAAGGGCCAGACCAATATAGTTTTTTATAAGCCGATACTGATTTTGATATTTGCCAGAACTGATAACCAGCCAAAACTGTCAAATTTTGTCAATTTTCTTTACGGTAAAAGAGACCATTTCTGCGGATTAAATTGGCCTGGCCCTAATACAAATACAGTACATTCCTTACCTCGGTGTGCGTCACGTTATCTGGGAAATGTAAATGGCTATGAGGGGAGCAGTACAGGTTTATCTTGGTACGTTTAAGACTTCGGAAAGGGACCAAGAATAACCCACAACATCCACTTCGAAGTAGTGTGCCAGTACATTCTGAAACGATACAAAATGGCTATGCCGAGGATACATAGCTTTATCCAGAGGCTGCATTTATCTGGGTTACTTTTGACTTCCAAACTCCAAACAATGAACGCAACCTGGAGACCATCACACCTAGACAGTGCTGCGCCCAGGGGGCGGGGCTAAGCGACAACCAATCAATGTGGAGGATAAGAGCTAGTTTATTTTAAACCATTTGTAGATAGAAAAGCTGTTTTATAATCTAACCTGAGAGACAGTGAATCTGCTACACAGACAGTCGGATTGGCTCAGTGGAAGTTTGTCTTCTTCATTTTGCCATTTTAAAATAAGATTTGAGGGGAGAGAGAGAGAGAGGAGGCGGGGGGCTGGAATCCGCCACAATATGACCTTTTCATGATTAGCAAATTAGCGAATGTCTGTATAACATTTGCATTATTCACCTCAACTTCACATTCTGCTGCAGCAGAAAGCCTCCAGATTCCGACATTGGCTCAAGCGCCTGACAGAGTGATGAGAAAAGATCAGTGAAGATGTTTTAAGAAAAACTGATTGACATGCTGCTATTTTCAATCACACAGATGTAAGGGAAAAATAAATCAGATAACGTCTGAGTGAAGGAGAGATGGTTTGCATTTCTTTTGAGGTGCGCTCCCCCTGGTAGGCGGAGGGACGGGGCGCTGCAGGTCCCTCCCGCACTTCCTACGCTTACGTCACATTTCCAAGCGTGTCACCCACGCTGAGATTCGTCTGCAAAATGCCCAACATTTCAAGTATTCTCTCCTAGCTCTTGATCAAACGTCACAATTGCACATCGGATGTCCCTCCCCCCCCAAAACAATAATATTGTGTCAAAGCTGGCCCGTAATTGATTGGTGACTCTTTCGGGGTCTCGCCTGTGTAACTGCGCTCCATTCCACAACCTGTCAGCAAGCACACTAATAAATTAAAGCAGCTAAAGAAGGACATTAATAAAGAAGACAGAAAGCGTCAATTAATAGTCCAACGTAACGATAATGACCATCCGGGTAAGTTGGGGAGCCTCCGGGTAAGTTGGGGAGCCGGGGGGGGGTGGTGGGCAGACTTCATGAAATTAAATGTCACCGTCCTTGAGTGAGGTGGAGTTCAGTGTTGATGCCTCTACGCCCAAAGAGCGACCTCAGTGAGGCTGTGAAGAGGGTAGCGTCGGCGAGTTTGCTACGCATGATCCTTCACAAGTCCTTGGTTCGTTTTCCGAAATGGTTCGGCGGTGGCGGCTCCTTTGCCGCTACTGCGGAGATGTCTCCCCCACCATCTCGATGCCATGTTGCTGGAGCTGCGCTCTCAGCAAGGCGTTCTCGTTCTTCAGTTCCTCGATCTTGACCGAAAAGACAGAAGAAGAAGACGAAGAAGAAGAAGGGAGGATTCCGTTAAGAGCCCCTTCATCCAATCTCGTGCACCCCACTAGCGCAAGGTTACGGAACATGAATCTTGGGAAAAGCGAAATACCCCTTGTGTATTCAAAACAGTTGCCCCACTAGCTCAATGCTAATGATAATTAGCATCTATGTCGTGGTGCTTTTTTTTTTTTTTAAATCAATTTTGGGCAATAGATAGCTTGAAGCGCGCCCACTTGGCATCTTTTTTTAAACAACTAGTTTGCTAAGTGGAAAACTGCATGCTCACAATAACCCGTTTGAACACAAGAACATATTTTTCAAAAAGAGGGGATTAAAGATGAATCATTTTTCACATTTCATTCTATCTGTGTTGGGATACCTTAGTCCAATGACGTAAACCGAGATTAGAACACAGCGGGCCACAAAAGTCAAAACCATAACCAACAGGATTATTGAATGATACGGTGCGTCAACTCCGCTGGGTGCCAACCCACGAGATCACGTTAAGCTTTCTACAGGGGGGGTTAGCGGATACGTTCCTACTCAATACTCAGGGAGGAGATCAGCATGCAAGTCGACTGTCTGTTTTTACTCCTGCGGGCTCATTCAGGTAGCAGCGAGCGCTTTGATCGTTGGGAAGGTTGCGAATGAGGCGCCAACTGCTGAAAGCACTCTGGGATCCACTCTGAGAAGAAGTGAAGACGCACGCCGGGGAGCTGCTGGATTTTACCCTCGGCGGAGTCAGGCTTGAGATAGAGGCCGCTGAGGCAAACGTGTCTATTAAACCGGTTTCATCTACACACCCATGCTAAAGAACTTTAACTGTTTTCCTATGCTGAATCCATATTGAGAGGCATTCAAAATGTTTTTTTAATTAAACCTGTTATGCAAATAACCATGGAAAGGCAAGGTTTTATGAATATATCTTCTGGGAAAATGCAATCAGGAGGATGCTTTTCTTTTCACCTATAACAATTAGTTAATGGATATTTTTTTTTAGTAGCGTAAAAAAAAAAAAATCAATTAGTTGATCTATTAAGGTATTAATTTCCATTTAAATTGTGCTGTTACCAGCATTACAATATCTATTTTTTTAAATGTTGCTGTTGTTTTGGAAGTAGTTTGGAAAAAATCTTTTCGTTGGCCTACCTGCTGCCTGCACAGCTCGTTGTCCACTTGGATTCTCTCCACCTCCTTCAGGCTATCCTGCAACCGCTGGTTGCCCTGCCGTAGCTCGCGGATGTAGTCGCACGCTTTGGACAGGATGCCTCCTTTGCTCTGGAAGGACAAAATGTTGGCAATTGCAACTTTTTTTTTTGCCTGCGCAAAGCCATCACTGACTAACTTAACCTTAATTTTTTAATTTCACACTTGATGGGTGGGGAGGCACGATACAGACCCAACTTATTTACTAACAAAAAGTCAATTTTCCAATATACATTCGTCACTAAAAGTTAGGGATAGTGGACTTTCCGGTGAAATTTCTGAGTGCATTATAAATTTTACAGGTGACCTTAATTTGACTTTCTAAACTTTTGAATGTGCATGTCCAACTGTGAGGACAGTTTGTTGGTAATTACATTTGACAGCAGAGGGCGGTATTAGCCAAAATGGCAATCCTCTTATTCCAGAAACAATATTATTAATCAGAATATCATGTTTAGACTAGTGGGGGCACATACAATGTCTTCGTGCAAAGACAAGTATGGCGCTTTGTTCCCTTTTAATAGACTTACTGGTCCAATTACAATTGGCATTTGTACAGTCAATACTCTCCATCCTGCTGTTCAGTTTGACATTGAAGCTTTCTTTATGTGTGGGAAAGTGGCCACTGAACAAATCAGACAAGACAACTTACCGCTCCGGTTTTGGTGCTGTCCATGTTGCAGTCAGGGATGATTTTAGACAGTGTCACAATCCAGTTGTTGATTTTGTCCCTCCGCCGCCTTTCAACTAAAAAAAAAAAAAAAATCAGGAAGCAGTCATTTTTCCTTGGGTTGCCGGGCTATGGCAGCTCCACAGCAGCCTCTAGAGGCCACGTTGAGAACAGCCGTGAATTCACATCCATTTCAAGACAGAGCGTGTATTGTGTCACCCTGTCAGGCAAGTGAAAAGGCCGCAATCACAGCTAATTACCCACCTTCATTATGTTGCGCTCTCCTCCTTTCATCTCGTGGCGTTCGCGGACCGTCCATTTTCCTTCAGAGTAACAAAACACACACACACTTGTTTTTCACACAGCACAATATCGCCCATCTCTCCTTGCATTCACCTCATACCCGAGACTATTACCGACTATTCTGGGCTGTTATCTTGGACAATGTCTTTTCTAATGCCAGGAGCCTAGACTGGGCTTGCTTCACGCTGTCCTAAATGTCTGCCTGGAGCTCCAACCACATTCTCCGCTTTCCGAGGGCGGCTCGCAGGGGGAGCGAGTTGCCGTTTTACGGCGCAGTAAAACGGTGACGAGCCGTCGGCCGGCATCCGGAGCTGCCGGCTAATGAGACAAGCGTCTCTCGTCTGGGCGTCTTCCCTCAGGTACGCCATTAATTAAGACACGGCAATGGAACCATTTCCAACGGCAGCAAACCATGAAGGGTCTGGGAACACCATTGCGTATAAATATTAATGACCTATTTTCTTAAACGGGACCGCAAACTGTCTTTTATTCATTTAAAAAAAAGTAGCTGGGGGTCTTTATCGACCTATGCCTTTCACACAAAATGCAGCGAAGCCATGTTTGTGGCCGCTTTCACACAGCGCCAAGTAAGTATCTACGTTTTTTTTTCTACGCTAGATTTTTTTGTAATATGGGATTGATTTTGTTAGCATGTCATGTTGTAATGACAAGACACTACTCTAAAAATACAATATATTTGAAACATAAGTGATGCCCATTTCGAAAAGTTGCTCTCACGCTGCAATTTTTGGGAATCTCAATGTGAATGCGGCTTTGAACGGACTCTCATCAGCCTGTGCACCCAATAAAGTGTACATCATTTTGCTATCTGCACAAATAAAGCAGCCAGCGTGGACACATGCGAGATGAGAGTGCGGCGAGTCTGGAGATGTTTGCAGACGCAGCGCGGCAACCTAATTTCTAATTCCTGACGGGGAACGAGTTGCTGGGCTAACAACAATGGATGAGGGTCAGCGCTGAGGGAGCGCTACGTCTGCGTCTCACACATCAAGAGCGAGGAGAATCACCGGGGATTGGAGTGGGAGGAGGGAGAGGAGGAGGCTTCTCTCTGCTCGGGATCTAATTTGATTAGTTCATTTGCTGCAAACAGGAATGTGCTGTGATGCCGGTGATGGGAAAAAAAAGGAGGAAGAGGAGAAGGAGGAAGGGGAGGAAGTGGAAAGCGTTCCTCACCAGTTTAAACCTTCGTGCCGCAGCGTCTCGTTTTCATTTCTGCGGACGGCACATAGGGTGGGGAGGTTTTTACTTCACTTTAGCAAACGGGAATGTCACTGTTGATTAGTTCACACTCAAAACATAAAAACAAAAACGCCAGTGTGGGAAGATTTAAGTAAACAATAACAAGACAGCCATTAAAAAAAAGAATGTATGGTGCGTCTCCTGTTTGTCATGCGGCTTAACCGACAACAATGCGGATTTTGTGTCCAAACAACAGCACGTTTAACAACGGGGAATATTGATGTAACTCAATTTGACAACTGGTCATGTGCTCATTGCAGCTTTGCCTTGACGAGAGAAAACTTCAGCTAATTTCATTTCGGCGGGGCACAAATACGTATTTTTGTACGTCAGGATAGATTGGTGCCGTTCATACCTGTAAAACTACCAAAGTCGAAAAACTAAAGAATTAGTATGGAGCGAGAAAACTGAGAAATGGTTATGCTCCTTAACTGTATCTGACATTTTTTATCCCAGCCTTGTAATATAAGCTCATTTATCTTTATGTGTTTATATTTGGAGTGAGGACTGTTGTTGCAATCAATATAAAAAAAAATGACAATAAAAGCAAGCAAAATGACTAGACTGGATTCACACTGCATGCTTCAAATGACACAACTCTGGTTGTTTTGCTAAAATATAAATACATCTTTAGATGTCAATTAGGATCCTTTTTAAGTGCAATTTAGGCATCTGTGCGTGCATGTTGTATCATTTGTTCTGTTGTAAATTGAAATAGTGAAAAACAAACAAGTAAAGGAAATTTGTCTCTTGGACCTGCAGTGAAAATCCAGATTGAGTGATTCATTTGATTTTTTGTGAATGGGCTGGCTACTCACGCTGGGAAGGGTTGCGTGCGCGGTGCAATGTTTCGTGTGGCGCCTGTCTGAATGACATCAGGAGGGGTCATCATCACGTAGAACTGCCCTGTGGAAAGGAAGGCATTTAGCTCATAATCTGTATTTTTGTTTTGTGATTTTTTTTTCCCCATCAAGCATATTGACACTCCTCACATCAATGTCATCGCACATTATAAATTGTGTCCATCTATCCAAATATGTTTCACTCACAGTAATTTTGTTGAGAAAAGTTGAGGAGGAGAATAGGAGTTTTATTTTTTATTTTTTTATATCAACAAGTGGGAACCTGTCGTCAATTGAGCAACAGTTCGCCGCTAAGTATGACACATCAGCCAGCTTCTCACATGACTCGTGGCACCAATTGTGACAAATGAGGCCCATCCATTCACGTGGCGCGCTCGGCGCCGTTACTCACTTTTCATTTGTTCTCTCAACGTGCTTGTGCGTGTCGCACGCTAGCGAAAAATATAAATCAGAGAGACAATGTGCAGCTTGTGCCCAAGTGTTATAAATCAGCCCAATGAGCTCAAAGACAGAAGCAACTGAGATCTTAACGACAACAAAATTTAAGATTTTTTTTTTTTTCAAGACGGAAATGGGGACCTGTCATTTGCAAAATGGCACCACATTACAAATGTTGTGTATTGTCATTTAGTGATGGACTGAGCGACCTGCGTGATTCATGAGACGCAGATCGGCAGGGCCCCCTCGTAATCTGGGAACGAATTGTCGTGTGTGCAGTGAATTAAGCATTTATAATCTTGTTGGGAGATAGTACTAATTGATTTTTATTTCTTTGACACATTCTCGCTTTTTTTTTTTTTTTTATACAGCTTGCCTGTTTGGTGTGCAAGTTAAGTATACAGTGGGTCACACTGACCCATAAACACACAACATAGAAGGCAATTTAATCGCATTTTATACATTATTTACCCGTAAGCTTTGCGGTCTGTCATATTTATGACCAATGCTATGTGTGTGTAACGTAATTAGCTATGTACTTTATATGACGGATGGAATATATTAACTGTCACTCAACAATCCTATCACACGGAAGGAATTGTGTATTAAGTAGCTCAAACGCACGCACACATCAGAGTGACTTATTCAGATTTTACATTGTCTATGTATATGCATAAGATGTGGCAAAAATAAAAAATAAAATGTAAAAAATTAGCTATTAGTTTTTTTTTTTTTTTTAAACAGGTGCTTATCACAGTAAAAAGTAATTTAGATTAAAAACAAGAGTGGATTCGCATCGTGTGCATGCTCAAATTGAGCGTGAGACCCCACCCACTCACCTCCCGCCTGTGTAAGCGTAGGGTCGGCAGCGGCCTGCACAGACACGGCGCCGTCGCTCACAGCTGCTGCGGGAAAGTAGGCGAAACGCGCTTCGCCGCCTGCCGACTCCCCCGCCGGGCTTCCTCCATTACTGAAAGGGTTGTGAATCACTGCCTTTGACAGATAAAAGAGATGGACAGAGGATGAGAGAAGCGTGAGCGGGCAGCAGGTAAAAAGCCCGCCTCGCTCTCTTGTCAGACCAAACACGAGTCTCAGCTGAACGAGACACCCCCCAGACACCCACCCTCCCCATCCCACACATAGCAAAGTGCTATTTGACAGCTGTAGTAAAGTGGGAAAAAATAAAGTGTGGTAAGATAAAATTAAGCACTGTTCCTGTCAAAGAAATCTGGTTAAAAACCAAAAGTTAATTACTTTTTTTTTTTTCTGCTAAGCAAACTTTATCCTCGACAAATGTTTTACCCTTCGTGCCGCTTCTCTAGCTTGACAAGTCTTGAACAATCCTGTTATGTGGCAGGTCAAACTGACCCCATTTTAAAAGTTACAAGGATTCTTCAATCATTCTTGTGCATCCTGCCATGATGAACAATTTTATGTACGTCGATGGGTGAAACCGCTGTTGCGAGAACTGTCGACTTTACGAGTGTGTGACCCAAAGAGGCCAATCATTTAGTCAAAAAATAAACAGCAATTCCAAGAGGGCCTTAATTACACATGCAGGTATGTTCATTGAAGTGGCAGGTGAGGTGGAGAGCATGCCTTGTGCATTCAAGGTCACCAGGAATCCATTTTCTCATTAAGTTCTTCCTCATATGAATGCTGAAAGGTAGAGCACTTCAAATTAAAATGCCTTTCGTCACATCCTTAGGTACACCTCCACAATCTATCCATCCATCCATTTTCTATACTGCTTGTCCCCACGAGGGTCGCGGGCCTATCCCAGCAGTCATCGGGCAGTAGGTGGGGGGGGGACACCCTGAACCGGTTGCCAGCCAATCGCAATCTAATGAGCGCTTAAACACAACATAACCTATGCCTTGACCAATCGCTCTGTTTTAAATGGTAGACTGTATGAATTTGTAATTTAATAAATGCCTCTCAGAAAAATGCAGTGCAGTTGTAGGCCGCAATAGCCACAATAATAAAAATATTGCTAAATTAATACCAATCAAAAGTAAGCATCTGCATAGACAAAACGTTCGTTAGACCAAGGGTGGGTCAAGTTTTAGGGCCAAGAATTGATCAAGAGGCCTGTGAATATTTTTTCTAAAATGGTTAGTTTAAATATTTTTTGATTTAGTTCATGAATTAATCTGCTAACTGATTTATATGCTGTCGAAACGCAGGTGACTAACGCCCCCTAAAGGCCAAATGAGGCCACGACAATAACAATGAATCCTCAATAGAAAAGGCCCAATAAACTACAGAATTTTATGTTTGTGAGTTTGCGTGGCAGAAAAGTGATTGACGACGGCAGCATTCCATCTTCCTTCCATTTATTTTCCTCACGGAACATCTTTTCGACTGACACTTCTCACATCCAACTTAAGGTGAGTTGCAAAAGTAAAACTGAATAAGCACAGCATGTTTGAAGACTTGTTCAGACAGCTAAAACAAACCAAAAAAATTTGCATAATTTCATGCTAATCAAAATACCTGAGCAATCGCCTGTGGAGCGCCACTGAAGGCCGCTGCAGAGACAACGCTAACTGCTTCGCCAGCGTCGTCCCGTCCCTCAAGGTTCTGGTCAGTGACCTGGACCACGCGGTACGTCACCTGCATGAAAGGATGAAGGGGAAAAAAAAAAATTACAAAATAAAAAATTTATGTTTTGTTTCTACAGTGTGCATACTTGGCTGGTAGATTTGTTGATCATATCCCACAAGGTCCCACACAAAATGCTTCAGACTGGATTTTGCCAAATGAGAAAATAGTCTTGTTGTTCCAAGAGAAACCCAATTTGTAGCCCCGTATCATGTGACTCGCTCCCTCCCCTGACTGACATGTGACAGCAGCCTCGTGCCAATCCTGTCCCGACCCGAAATCACATGATGTTGCTCACGCTCTCACTCTCGGTCAGCCTCTGTTTACGCCAAAACAAATCACGCATGGATGAACGGGTATCAAATGCCACACTCATGTTCCAGAATAAATTCATCTCCACTAAAATTATGGAGGGCTTTTACCCATAAAAATTTGAATTATTTGAATAACTACCAACTTGTTTCTCATTATGTTTGTGTTTTTTCCCCAATTCTGTGCCTAATATCTCCTGATACCAAAAAAGCTCTGAAACCGTTAAAAAATATATATATATATATATATATATATATATTCTCCACAATAATAACTGTGACTTTGAGTGTGTGTGTGGCTTTAAAAGGTAGAGCCTTGTCCAACACAAAAAACAAACATTTATTCCGCATTTTTCATTTAATTTTGGAATGAGGTTGTAACATAAAATGTAGGAAAAAAAATAATTTCATGGTTGAACATAAATCAGTCATGGCAATGCAAGGAGAAATAAAACTTTGTTTCTTGAGGACACACGGCAGTGGGGATAAAAATCACATGACAAAAAATTGCAACCTTAATCACGCCACAGAGACAGCACCAAAAAAAATTCAATAACAGGATGCACTCAATCATTTTTTAAGTAGGGCCTTTATAATTATTTTTGATTCAAATTAGAAAAACCTTTAAGACTACTTCAAAATACCTGTGAAGTTAGTATGCATTTGATCATGACTCAGAAACTGATTATTTCTAGTCATCTTGTCCAGTCTCACCTGTCCCCCGTCTGTGCGGAATTGGTATTGGATGTTGTGATCACCAAACGCCGTGGCCTCCTGTATAGTGACAGCCGTCTGCTCGTCCCCAGTTCCGTCTGAAGGAAGGATATTTCAGTTGGTTTGTTTTCTTACAATAGTACACCAGAAACAAATATAAACAGGAAAAGAAACACTAAGGTCACAACGGCCTTTGTCAACACAGTTGGAGAAGTCACACTGAACTTTGACGCTTCTGCCTACGAAGTGAAAATAAAAATACATGGGGGCAAAACTCATTTATTTCAATTGGCTTGGTAGTTATTAAGTCGTTACAACTCATATTACAAAGCAAGGTCCCCTCACTGGGTTAATCTGAAACTTTTAACACTCACAGTACCAGGTAAAACATATTGCTGCAAACCGTTTGCTTAGGAAAATGCAGAGAATTACCTTTTCTGACAATCAAGAAAAGTGACAAATGAATTATTATATAGGTCATGAACTTAAGTGGCTGGGGATGCAAAGTCGTTTGTGCATTGTTGCAAGTCATGTAAGAAGTTTATTAAATTTACCGTCAGATGCTTGCACCTCCTCGTCTTGTTTATCTTGGCTGCGGATGAAAACATAACACATGTCACTTTGACTTGTCAACCCAAAGAAACCTTAATTTAAGGGGAATTTACATCATATTTTTAAATCCAACTTTAGGAGCTATCTTAGCTTCTGTGAGATTCCAGATCAAATAAATTCACAACATGAATACTTGCAACCTGACTAGTTTAATATTAAAAGCTAGCCAAAGCTAACTTTGCTAGCCTGTTTTTAGTTAATTTATTTCCAATAAACACTCTGTTTATGTTATAAATACTCGTCTATTTGTTTCACAGTGCAACTAAGTTTTGTCAAAAACAAAATGTAAAAAGCTAAAATATCCGCTTTCTAAAGTAACGCCTTCTTCTTAACTCTGGAAAGGACTATTAGCATGTTATGCTTAGCTTGTGGGTGTTAGCCATTTTTGTGACAGCTTTACCTGGCGTTGTCCAGACTCTGTTCGAGCATATCCATCAGTGTCGAAATAAAAAAAAAAAAAAAAAAAAAAAGAAGGAAACTACAATGCCACGGATGGAGATGGAAGTGCTTGATCACGGGAACAAACACTCGGGTCATGTGAGAGGAGACAGCCCAGGACACGTGAGACACAGCTCGGCTTTGGAGGGAAAATGGAGTCCGGTGAGTTGCTCGGTGTTGCTGGGTAAGATAAAGTGACTCCAACGACGCTTCTTTCAACGGTTTATCTTGGTGCTAACTTGTACATTCCGCGGCAACAAGATGATTCGGAATGGCGAAACTGTGACGTATAGCAACAATGAACCATTCAGCGATGTATTCCAAATCGATTACTAAACTTCCGATCTGCCTTAATGAACCTCTAAACGCAACACGAAAGCTATTTTGTGCTAGTGGGTTCCAAGCTAACTCTGCTTGGCGTTTGACTTTGCCAGAAAGTAACGTAATGTACCATAACATTGAAGTCATCAGAGCAAATAAAGTCATTTTATTTGTTGCTAACTGGTGTTTTTTTCATACCTGTTTATATTATAAATACATACATAATTACGTGGATTTTTCATTGTTATCTAAATCCGTCATTTATTTATTCATAAGATTGATTCTATGATTTTAGAAATGGTGTTCCTGCACAGTGATGTCTGTCTGTTTGTCTGTCTGTCTGTGCGTCTG
Organism: Syngnathus scovelli; assembly: GCF_024217435.2. Classification (NCBI taxonomy): domain Eukaryota; kingdom Metazoa; phylum Chordata; class Actinopteri; order Syngnathiformes; family Syngnathidae; genus Syngnathus; species Syngnathus scovelli. The sequence goes on from NC_090855.1 coordinate 10,956,871, forward strand.
TGCATGTGTGCATGTATGCATGTATGTATGTATCTATGTATGTATTGAAGGAATGAGGTCGAAATACAAAAAGTCCTGCCTCGCTACAAAAACAGATATGCTCAAACCTCATTGAATAAAGTACATAAGCAGACAAGTATATTCACATATTAAATAAATAAAAGAAACATTTGAAGCATATAATTATACGTACACACCAAATCAATAAAGAAGACATAACTAGACATTTTTGATAAGTGGTGATGAGAAAGGTTTTTATAACTTTATGATCTGATATATATATTTCTGAGGACTTTGAAATAACAAATGACTTTTGATATATTGCCTAAATAGCTTAATGACCCTTAAGGAACTGTGGAATGCATGCCTGATGTTTTTTCTCTGAATCATGGACACGGCCAGAGTCGTCTTGACCGTTCAGTACTTGATTGTATCTTATGTTTTGACTAATGCTAGACGCCAGTTTTTGATTACTACTGAACGCTCTGCACAAAGGGAAATAGTTTGTCTAACAAAGAAAAGATACGGTTGAATGCGGTACGACAGTGTATGTCCAAGATTGGAGAAGAATGTTCACAGGAAGGTCACGTGGAGATAAAACCAGTGGGTGCCAGAAGGAGCCACCCGAGAACTCGGCCAAAGATGATCGCCAAGGCCGAGAGACGGGATGGAAGACAACAGCCCCCTCCACACACACACACACACACACACACACACACACACACACCAACAGCCCCCCACCAACACACCGAATCGCCCATAACCAGCACCACTCCCATGGAAGCAGACTCTCCTTCGAACTTGCCCCACCCCGAAGACTCATCGCCCATCAATCCCAGCCCACAATGTGCTACTGAATATAAAACTGATCTAACAACCTTGGACTTTGCCTTTTCTGAATGGAGACTTTCCGCTCTTGAAGGGCCCAGCGCTGTATTGTACTTTCCTGAAAACAGAGCTTTTTGAACAAGAATTGTGATTGAACTCAACCAATCTGTCTAAGTCTAATTTCTGCTTCAGTGTCTTTGCATTTTCCTAAATCTGAAGAAATCAAACGAGCACGCAGTGAGTAAATTGGATAACAGGTGATTGGCAAAGGCTTTTGCCGTGAGGCGCAGATAACGCGCTCCCTAAATTGTGGACAAAATCCAACAGTATCTATGTTTGTATGTATGTATGTATGTATGTATTTTCTTTGAAATACAGGTTTGTTTGGGGTTTTTTTTATGAAATGCTGCACCTCAGGTAAATAAAACAAATTTCCGTTTGGGCCATGACATGTTTCTCCTTTGTGTTTTCTTGAATAGACTGTTATGAAGTCAATTCAGTATTTTTTGTACACCCCTTAATCACAAAGAATCGTTTCCATCTTAATCATATATGTAATACATTAGTTAACCAATACGAACGTTACAATACTGTATACTGCATACATTTTGTTGATTAAATTATAACTATTACTTTTTTAAAGCCCTGCAATATATAAAACGTTTTCCCAAATTTATGACGGGATTAATTAATGGTAATTAACCAAGGTTATTGTGTTAATAATTATTTTGATCGCAATGAACTTTGCCACAATTAGTAGGAACATATATTCGTTTAGTTTTCTACACGAGACATTTTAAGTTTGGACCCACAATATTTTTCCCAATCTTAAACAATTATGCAATATTAAACTACCTCTATAATGAAATTCAATGCTATTTTTTTTAACAAAGAAATATGTTTGTGTTTTTGGAGTACGGTGGTATTTAGTTTTGTCGAGGTTACCAAAGATGATCCCAAAGATGACGTGATCTCAACCAATAAGCGCCGAGTATGTTGCTCATGGCCGATTTTCATTGGTCGAATCAGGAGGCGGCCCCCTGGAGTTCCTTCCTAGTGTAACTCTAAAATATCTCCGACTCCTCCTTGTGTGAAGGTTCACTTACGGTGACTCGGTTACGTCCGCTGTCCACAACTCCTTTCCACGGTTCCACCTACTATGTCTGGCCGGGTACTTGTCGGTGTCAAGCGTGTCATTGACTATGCAGTTAAGGTAATATCATACATTAACTTGTATGAGTATTTTGAACAATATTTAGGTGGTGACTTTCTGTGTTGTACTAGCTAGCGTCCACATGGTAACAGCTTTGTAGCGCCACATATGACCTATGATGGAAAGCATACCTTTAACTGGACCTTTCAGGACACATTGCGGTGAATACTTAATAATGTTGCCTAGGTCACTCAATGAATAGTGTGCTGTCATGTTGTGTAACCTCAAGATTAGCTGCCCCTTGAGTTTTTTCCCACTACAATGAGATGAAATGTTATAAACGAAGCATAGTGATAGTTTTATCTCTGCCTGTCTTCTGCCTGTCCCCCTTTCCCCGCCACCCGCAGATCCGGGTAAAACCGGATAAGAGTGGCGTAGTGACCGATGGCGTGAAGCACTCCATGAACCCCTTCTGCGAGATTGCCGTGGAGGAGGCGGTCAAGCTGAAGGAGAAGAAGCTCATCAAGGAGGTGGTGGTAGTGAGCTGTGGGCCACAGCAGGCTCAGGTGGGCTTGGCATCCCAAGAGCATCTGAGGGCAGAATCGGGGCCACTGTAGTGCGCTGAAAAAAGGCTTTGATTCTCATCATATGTCCTCTCCCCTTTCTCAGGAGACCATCCGTACTGCCCTCGCCATGGGAGCTGACCGTGGCATCCACGTGGAGGTGTCTGGCAAGGACTACGACAACTTGGGCCCCCTGCAGGTCTCCAAGATCATGGCTGCATTGGCCAAGAAGGAGGAGGCCCAGCTTGTAATTCTTGGGAAACAGGTCAAAAAGACAGAAGTACATTCCTTCTTAGCTGCACTATTTTACATGGTAATATTTGTTTTTAACAGGCCATTGACGATGACTGCAATCAGACGGGACAAATGACAGCAGCCCTACTGGACTGGCCTCAGGTAAGAGCTCACCATTTTTACTTGAGTTATTAAATGTGTCAAATTGCCAAATCCTGTCCCCAATTTTTAATGCGTTTAAATACAATCTGTATTCATTTAGAGAGTTAAGTATTTCAGTGATAGCTCTAATACAATATTATATAACCACTTCTCTAGTCCAAGGAAACTTATCAACATGAGCTGAAAGAACCGCAGTGATCCTGCTCAATCCAGAGCAGAACAGTTCAAAGGTTTTCCGGACCTGTTAGGGTGAAGTTCACAGATTGGCCAGCTGATGGCACCCTTGACATCACTTTGAGCACACAGTGGGACAGACGTGACAAAATATTGCCATGTTTTTGTATCATTTTGAAGTTATTCTTATTACTCCTAGTTACTTACCACACTATTGTTAATATTGTTTTTGATATTGTCATGTAGGGCACCTTTGCGTCAGAGGTGACACTGGAAGGCAACAAAGTGAAAGTGGTGCGTGAGATCGATGGCGGCCTGGAGACCATCAAGATCAACACGCCCGCCGTGGTCACCGCGGACCTCCGACTCAACACACCTCGCTACGCCACCCTGCCTAATATCATGGTAGGCACCTGGAATCGGCACATACTGACATCTAATGTAGTATAACATTAAAATCATCCTCTCAATCCCCAGTTGCAAGCATGAGAAGTTAAAGTCCAATAGAAAGAAGAAACCTAGCAAAGCAACACATGCACTACAACGTCAGCATCTTTGTCTTGTCCTTTCCTTCAGAAAGCCAAGAAGAAGAAAATTGCCAACGTGAAGCCGTCCGAGCTGGGCGTGGATCTGACATCCCGTCTGGAAGTGCTGCGGGTGGACGAACCTCCGCAGAGGCTGGCTGGCATAAAAGTGGAGACGGTGGAAGACTTGGTGGGCAAACTAAGGGAGACGGGCAGCATATAACGAAACTGGGTCGGAACCTAACAGAGCTTGGAAAATAACTGCAAGGTAAGTGATAGTAGATTGCAGAAGTTGAAGATATCCTTGTATTTGTAATCATTGTATGTATCACTCTCTTTTTTTTTCTCACAGGCCAAGTACTGAGGAACACTGTCCTGCTGCTACCACAAAACCTTCTCTCTCTTTTATTTTTTTTTTTTAATTATCACATCTGTACTATAAACTGGGAATCCACTTAAAGGGTCAATACATAACCATCTTGTTTTCATCTCCCAAATAAGTAGCTGTCTAAACGCGCTTGTAAATGATTGTAAATACAGTATATAGAGACAAGCATGTCGCATATTAGCTGGGTAAGAGGACAGTGTCTCTCGGTACCATCAAACTTTTGAATATTTCACCACAAGCGCCTCGATTGTACATGATCATGACAATAAAGCAGCGTTTGGAGTTTTTTTTCATAACCAAATACAACCGTGATTGGTCTCATCAATTTCCAAACAATAGCCGCTACACACACACACAATTGTCTTTTGTTCTTTCACAAAACACAAAATAAAAAAGAAATGAACCCAGCCAAATCTGAAACGGGGAAAAAAAACACCCAAAGTAAAAAAACACCACAAGTCATAAGACTTTTGACCAGTAAAAAAAGAAATGCAAATATCAAATCCTGCAACAATCTAATCTGTGCACTTCAAGTGACATTTTCACACACGTCTCAGTTATAACAACAAACCAAATATTCATGAATTTCTCCACTTTCCCTCATGATTCTGTGTGACAGCTACAGTTGTAATTGTTTCCAACACAAATATCTTCAACGCTGACTTGACAAGTTGCACCGTTCATCACGTTCCAATCCGCAGGCACTCTCGCTCGAGTGCTGCATGATTGGCCAAGGCTGCACGAGAGGTGTGGCTTCGATATGGAGCAGCACAGGTATGCCTGGGTGGCGCCGCTGTCTCTCCTCAAGGACATTTACACACACCTGCTTAATATGTCCTCACTTTAAAAATGGCTTTTTGATATTTTTCAAAAGGTCCACATTTTTTGTTTTCCTTAAAAATGAAGACGCATGAGGGATTAAGTGGTCAAGTTTTGATGATTATTTGGGGTTTTGCTTTTTCTGGTGAGTACCCTTTTTTATTTTTATAGTTAGCTTTTGGTGATTTTCTGCAGTAAATACAAAAGTATTTTCACTCATGGAAGCAGCACTTCACACAAAGTAAATCACGAGCGTTGACAAATCATAACTCAGCCTAGCGACCAAATCTGTTATGTAAATAAGCTAAATTGTAAGGCGCTCGCTAACAAGACATTTTGTGTTATTTGTGTACTTAGTGTATTTTGCCTGTTTTCAAACTATCAGGTGCCAACGGGCAGCTTCTCGTGTCTGCACCGGGCGACGCCCAGGTAGACACCCTAGCAGGCGCCAACCTCACCCTGGCCGTGTCCTTCGATGGGGCGCCGGACCCGGCCGTGACCTGGTTCAAAGGCCGCCTGCCCATCGTCACCTGGACGGTGGGCTCAGACGCCCCTCCGGATGTAGCGGAAGACTACAGGGAAGTGCTGAGGCTGGAACCCAACGGATCCCTCAGCTTTGTCCACGTGCCGCTGGGCTACGACGGAAACTACACAGTGGAGATGACCAAGTCTGGTTTGGGCACCGGTTCCTTCAATTTCACTCTGAGGGTCTTTGGTGAGTCAAACTTCTTTACACTTCTTTAGAAAATAAACAACCTATTTAAAAGTTGATGGATTTCTACCTCAGAACTCTTCGAGAACGTGACAATGATGGCTTTTCCGGATTTAATCGAAGAGGGCAGCGAGCAGTTGCAGCTGCAGTACCACATGCTGCGAGGTGTGGTGGAGCAGCAGCGGTGGTTCTTCAACGGCCGGGCCGTAGCAGATGGAAAAGGCGGCTCGCGTTATTCGCTGGGGCCCGGCATACTGGTGGTCCGTGAGCCCCGCCGGAACGACACGGGACGGTACACTGTGACGCTGAGCAACCCCTTCAGCAGCGTGACTCTTGACTTGAACGTCACTGTCTTGTGTACGCCGAGTTTTAACAATGTGAAATATGAAAATATGTGTCTAATATGTAATTCATTCAGTTCTGATCTTCTCTGTGTTCAATTGCAGATGGTCCAGATGAGCCCAGCATCCGAATCAGCCCAATTCAGGACTTCTACTTACCAGGCGATTCGCTCACCCTGTCCTGCCAGGCGGATGGGGCACCGCAGCCCCTCGTGAGATGGACGTTTGATGGCGAGACCTTGTCTGATAACGCCATGGGTGTCCTAAATCTCACAGGAGTACAGACCAAGCAAAATGGCCTTTACACCTGTGACCTGCGCAACCAAAGGACAGGAGCGCAACGACACAAGACCGTCGCGCTAAATGTTTATGGTATGCTGATCGTACATTTGAATGTAATTTTAGTTTTTAGATTTTTTTTTTAATAAAGTTATACAAAGTCTTGAGAAAATCTTAAATAAGAGTGAAGTCCGAGCAATAGAAAAATGAATGTATTATTTCACGAGAATACATTTTCACCGGTACAGAGAAACCACCAGGAGGTCCGCAGTGTTCCGTGGTGTCCGAGGACAACCAACGCTTGCGGTACGGCTGCCAGTGGTCGGGCGGAACGCCGCCGGCCAGGCTCTCCTTCCCGGATTTTGGTGACGACAGCAGCCTTGAGAACTTTACCTTGAGCATCAACGAATCGAGCCAGTTGGACGGCAAAATTGTCACATGCCAGGGACAACATCCTGTGGAAAACAGCAAGTGTGACGTTACGGCTGGTGGGTGCCATGTGACTTTTGTGTCCCCCAAAATACAATTTTCTGTCATTCTTTTTAGAGTGCCTGGCACAATATTTGGTGTGTGCTGATGAGTTTCGCCAAAATAATCACAGAGTGTTTCCTCTCTGTCAGGGAGTCCGCAGAACTTCCTCCCGACCGTGCGAACCGACGTGGACACTGAGGGCAAAATAGTGGTGAGCATCAGCTGCCTCAGCCGGGCCGCGCCTCCCGCCACTGTGTCGTGGTTCCGAGGTGGCGAGCCGGTCGTGGACGGTGACCTCATCAGTGATGACACCACCCGCTTGGACATCCGTCATCGCAACGTTAGTGTATTCCTCCTCCAAAACTACACTTGCACCTGCCGAAACCTCCTGGGCGGCCGCACCAAGCACATCCGCTTGCAAGGTAGTCCACTCGACCAGTTTCATTGTTTTGTTTTTTTAATTCGCATACTTGAAATCCTAACTTGTCATTCGGCTGATATTAAAGTTATTTCCCAGGATAAGGCTTCTATTGTGCTCTTCCTCTCATTTCGAAAACTTTCCATTCCCTAAATGAAAGACAACAAAGAGGCCTCAGAGCAAACCTCGCTTGTGTTTTCCCGTGGAACAAAGCGCTTGACTGTTGACCATTGACTCCACCTCTTCTGTCCCAATCCCTCCAGAGCCGTCCATCTCCAATTTCAGTTTGTTCCCGCACAAGGACGGCACCATCATCACATTGACGTGGGAAGTCCCGCCCACCTCCATCGTCACAGGTCAAAAAAAAAAAGTGTCACTATAAACATTTTGTGTAAACATTGCGTCATTCAACAAGTGCTGAATACAAACTGTATCCAAACATGTTTGAATGTAGGTTTTGACATCCAGATGAGCGGGCCAGCCCTGGTGAGTGCAGACGGGAATCTCAGTCAGTCCAAAGGCAGCGCAGACACATTCCGTACCATCCTGCCCAAAGCCGGTTCGGCCCGAAGCGCCGACATCTTCCACCTGGATCCCAAATCCACGTATCGTTTTCGGGTTCTTCCCAGAGCTCTAATGGTCGAGGGCCAGCCAACGAATGCCAGACGGATCGGCCCAGGTATTCAAATACATGACAGTGGTTATCTATCTATCTATCTATCTATCTATCTATCTATCTATCTATCTATCTATCTATCTATCTATCTATCTATCTATCTATCTATCTATCTATCTATCTATCTATCTATCTATCTATCTATCTATCTATCTATCTATCTATCTATCTATCTATCTATCTATCTATCTATCTATCTATCTATCTATCTATCTTTATTTATCTTATTTATTAATCTTATTTATTTATCTTATTTATTTATCTTATTTATTCATCTTGGTTCCAGCTGAGGGTCTGAGCGGTCCAGCCATTGCAGGCATTGCAGCCGGAATCCCCTGCAGCCTCCTCTTCCTGCTTCTTGTGTGCGGCCTCATTTATTTGGCCATCTACTGGAACAGAGCCAAAAGACAGCAGACCAGATATCCGGTGTCCAGGGCTGCTGAGAAGGTTTAAAAGCCTTTTTTTTTTTTTGCTTTGTCTCCATCTTATAGGATCTTATAGAATTGTATTGGTAACCCCCCCCCTTTCCAAAAAATGTACATGAATTTTTTTTCCCCCTTGTGTCCAGGTAACGACCACCCAGACGCAGACGCCTCAGAATCTACTGCCAAGAGGCGTCAAGTCTCCCCCCGACTACAACAGACTGCGTCAGGTGCTTCCTCCGATTGCCTTGGCCACATTTCAGGGGAGAAAAATGACAAACAATAAGCAGTTTGTTTTTATCTTGCAGACACCGTCCAGCCTCTCTGTGGCCCCGCCCACTTTTGTCCCCCCACCGCCCGTCAGAGTTGCAACAACAGTCTGAGCCAGTTGAATTTTGTACAGTAGGATTTGTTTTTCATTTTGTATTATAACATATCAGCAGAAAATTTTGTTAAGAATACATTTTTACACTGCATTTAACTGCAGTTTATGGTTTTGTGATAATATTTAGTTGTTGAATTAGTATTATTATATAATTAAATGTTTCTATTTTAATTGTTCTGCTTGAAAGTTTTCTGTGTTTATTGACAGTCAAAATATGCATTGTGCAAAGATTTTAGATATTCAGTATTTTTCAGTTAGGATGGAATCATTTGGTCCATGTGTATATACTGTTAAAATGGTTTACAATTGTATCTCACATGCTCTCGGTTTGGCAAAGATGAGTTTGGATATTTATTCATCTATGTAAATTTATATGAAAAAAATATTCAAATACAATACTTGTTTAAAGTACCATTCAATTCATTAGTTTCAATTTGTATTATTTTTTACTGTACCTTTTTACTGCAAAAAATAAAATACAGATTTTAGCACATAGGTAAACCCAAATTTTATTGCTTTTTAAAGTTCTCTTGTGTATTTCCCACTGGGAAGCATTTGTAGTCGTCATCTTTGACGCCCTGGATGACGCATTCATGCCTCGCCTTCAACGTGGGCCAGCCACTCTTCTGCACTCGTGCATCCTGTAGGCACACATGTAGAATATACCTACAACACAAAAGACAATCACAAACATGTCCGTTATAGCATATGTTTTATCCCAAATGATGAATTTTGATCTACCTGCAAAGAAGGTCATGAGCAGCGCCACCCATCCAAGGATGTAAGACCAGGAGAAGCGCCAGTCACCAAAGCGCTTGCCCAGGAAGTTGACCGTCACCCCCGTGTAGATGGCCATCGCCAGCAGCACAAACAGCGCTACAGCCGGTAAGAAAGTGACACTTTTAAACTTTTTAACAACACCTCATTTGTTTTGTTCGCCGACCCACTTGACACAAAAAACATGATGCCGGCAGCGAAGGAGCGGTTGAATCTCTCAAAGGCTGAGAAGTGAGCGAAGGACAGGATCCCCGCGATGATGCCGGCGAAGCAGGACATTGCTGAGAGGATCATGAAGGCACGCGTGGCGTTCCAGTAAGCTGGGGGGGAGGAAAAAAAGGTACAAAATGTTTCATTAGTTCCTTAACCAAGCATGTCAGATCATTTTGTCCTATTGAAATGAATTGAAAGTTCATTAATCCGTTCCAGCTCTGCCCAAAAATCTATTTGTTTAATAAAGGACTTTACTGTAGTTTATAAATACATAACGTGGACATATAAAGTTATTTGAATTTCTGGCTCTTGAGATAAACAATAAAAAGAAAAAACAATTAATGTGACATAACTTTAGTGGGGGAAAAATATCCCAGTGATGCGAAGTAAAACTAAACATTTAAGTTCATGCAATTGCCCTTGGGTTGTCACAGCCGCAATCACTTACCGATGCTGTCTGTCTGCATGTGGCACTTTCCCGACATGCAGTAGCGCCACAGGCCCTGGTGGGCGAAGCTACCCGACAGGCGGTACTGCATCCAGTAGTCGGTGGCTGTGGAGACCACCAGCAAGATGTTCCCCACGATGGCGCAAAACAGCCCCCCTCCCATGAAGCTGTACATCGTGAGCGAGAGCCTCGGACGGCTTCTTCAGGCCCCTAACGACGTGGAGGTAATTACATTATTATTTGTGTGTGTTTTTTTTAAATAACACACACTTATCAGTTGACGCATTATGGAAGATATTTTCTCATAAAAGTACACCTTACCTTAATTCCTCAGGCAGCGAGAGCAACCGAGAGTTGAAGTCGGCTAGCGAGCGCGACGTCAAAAGAGGACCCCTGAGGCCCAAGTCCAAAAAGTTATCCCCTGCGTTTTTCTGTCGATGAAGGCAAAATCCTTTAGGGGCGGGCTGGGTGTGTTTTGGGGGTGCCGCTGCCGCCAGTTTTGAGTGGGAGAGGGGGTGTTCTTCTGGAAAAGCCGGGATGTGCAAAGGCTTGCACTCCTGTGTCACTCAATAGAAGCTGCTGAGGTGCACGTTTTCTTTCATCGTCCATCGGGTGCGGAGATAACAAGGGGGGCACCCTGCGTAACCAAAAACGGCATGAGCTAAACATGGGTGTCATTTTTATATTATTCCTTTTTCCTAATGAGTATTTTTTTTTTTTGATTTTTGACAGTTATTATTCAAACAGTATATATATATATTTTTTTTTTAAAGAAGTTGCAATACACCAGATGGATCTGTGCATCTGAAGTGCCAGAACGAAGCTGCCGTTCCAGATTCATACAATAGCAGATGATAAACTTTATTTCTGAGATTTGTGATTGTGAAAATGTCTGAACTTCTAAGATGCAATTTGTACATATTGTGTCGTTAACATTAAAATTTTAATATTTGTTATTGTGAGCTACCCCGAGATGGCAGGGGTCTCATCACATCCTGCAGATTGTTTTTCTGCTAAATTTACTTTTCATGGAGAAGTGTTTCTTGCTGAGATGGTCTAACTATCTACGTTCTTCCTGTTTCTGTCTCATGTCAATGACGTCAGCGTTCTCCGCATGCTCCAACAGATTATGGGAGATTAGTGTTTAAGTGCTAGTAAAGGGGCAAATATTAGAAACAAGTGGCAGAAGATGACTTTACATGTATTCTTTTTTATTTTTAACACTTTACACAATATTGAATGGGAATTAGTGGAGTATTTAGGCAAACCTTTTAACAAATACACACAAGGATTTCATCAGGAAGAACTTGAAAATATGTAGTACAAAGGCGATATACATGATATTGCAGGTATCCCTAATGATTTGTCCGGTGAGCATCTACAAATTTGAGGAAGCGATGTGAAGATGACTCATGCGCAGCCGTCAAGTGTCACCTCGGAAACTTTCCACACGCGCAAACTTCATCACACTGTCCATGTTAGATTTGAAGCAAGTCAGTAATTCTGTTCAGTTAAGTTATTAGCGACCATCTTGCTCATTTGCAACATAGATTTGCACGTTTGACACTTTGCAATCAGCATCTCAGTCTTAAGCGATAAACAATTAGAAAACAAAAATGTAGTTATAATAAATCTGTCTAAATAAAAGTTGGATTCTAATTTTGACTCAATTTGCCCCCACCTCCTGGCAAGTCTTAGCCGCGAGATAATGAGATGAAGGTAATTGTGAAATCACGTCTGGGGTCCTTCATCCTAAATCCGCTTCCTCTTCTTGTTCAGTGTTGGCAGCGAAGTCATATGGATGCAGACGGCGTCGTGGCACTCCTGTGGCCTCTGCTCTTTGGTGAGTACAAATCTACATTTATAACAATCTTATCATTTCCTGGATATTTCTCCATTTATTCAACAGTTGTACAACTTGCGGGATATTGTATTCACATTATGGGGAAAAAAAAGGGCGAGATAGTTGCCTTCTTCTTCCTGCTTCTAAAAATAGAAGCCCAAGTAAAAAATTTTATGACAATGTCAATTAATCTGAATCATTCTGTATAGATGCACAGTTGAATTAAATCTGGATGAGTATGTAATCCTTATTTTCTATCCTGTGCACCAATCAGCAGCCTTGTTTGCAGTGGTGCAGGCCTCCCCTCTGGAGCCCTCCATGCCCGCCCGAGTACTCGCTGTGGCGGGCTCGTGCGTGATCATCCCCTGCTCATTCACACCCTCAGCAGAAAAACGCGCCGAGGTGGATGTGCGGGTGCGCCTGCGAGGTCACAATCGGTTCTTTTTGTTCCGCCAATCCCGCGTGGCCTTCAACAGCGGAGACATGGAGGAGGTCAGTGACGTCTTCCGGGGCCGTATGTCCTTGTCGGGTCCGGTGAAGGACGGTGACTGCTCGTTGAGGATGAACGAGGTCAGCGCGGAAGATGCCAGGACGTACGAGGTGTCTCTGAAGAGGACTGGAGACTCTGCTTGGGGGAGGGCCAAGTCTTTCGGTTTGGACGTTGTGGGTGAGTGAGACACAACCCATTTAGTCGGTATTTCTAAGGCGGCCCGTCAGTGCGGCATACATGTCATATTAGCATCAAGATGGCAGATGTCTTCTCACCCGGCAGACACCCCCGAGGCTCCCGTTATCAGCGGCGTGTCCTCAGCCGCAGACGGGCAGGTGGTCACCTTCAACTGCAGCGTCAGCTATCAATGCCGCTCCGAACCGCCGACCCTTCGTTGGAAATGGGACCGAGGAGTGCAGCCAGTGGGGGAGCAGGAGATGCGGATCCTTGAAGCCCAAAACCAACTGCCGGTGCTGCAGACCTCGCTCACCTTCAAAGTGTTGAGCTGGGTGAAGGTGAGCCTTCGGTGTGAGCTCAGCTACCCGAGAGCCAATATGGTGACTGCCTTCAAGGATCTGCATGTGACATGTGAGCACCTATCACATAAAAATCGAAGATACGGGCATGTTGTGATCATTTGTAATATTGATTATAAATATTCATCAAGTATTGGATCTGGAGTAATTGTGCCCTACAAATTCTGCCTAGCAACAAGTTATATGTCATCCATTCATCCATCCATTTTCTGTATCGCTTGTCCCCACGGGGGTCGCGGGCGTGCTGGAGCCTATCCCAGCAGTAGGCGGGGGACACCCTGAACTGGTTGCCAGCCAATCGCAGGGCACACAGAGACAAACAACCATTTGCCCTCACACTTATGGGCAATTTGGAGTGCTCAGTTATATGTCATTTAGTATAAAATTGATGATAACATCCTGCTATATTTTTTAACAAATTCCATTTCTCCACCCTGCAGTCCCACCCAAAGATGTGACAGTTCAAGTGCAGACCTTGACAGTGCAGGAGGGGGGCAGCGCCCTGCTGGCCTGCTCATGCAAAGCCGACCCGCCGGTGTCTGAGTACCGCTGGTCTTACATTCACCGCGGCCGCACGTTCCACTTGGGCCAACGCACGCACACCATCCGTTTATACAACGTGACACGGGACACAGCGGTCCGCTGCGTGGCCGAGAACCTGGTGGGACGCGCCCAGTCGCGGACCACCGTCCTCAACGTTCACTGTAATTTTACTTTTGAGGCAAAATCAACTTCCTAATATATTGAATGTTTTACAATGCATGTAAAAAAAATCATAATCCAGCAACGAAGGCTTTAAAGTAAACAACAAAATAACCTCAGATTTTTTTTTTTATAAATAAAATTGATTTAAAGTCTTCTCTCCTCCAGATAAGCCCGTGATCCAGCGCCTCTCGTCAACTTGCATGGTGGCAGATGGGATGCTGCGCTGCGTCTGCTTGGCCCAGTCCAACCCGCGGCCCGCCATCAGCTGGAGCGTCAACAACAGCACACCACCGCGCGGCTACAACGCTTCACTCTCGGCCGACGCCCTCACGGCCACGCTGAGGGGCCGCGTGGACGGGGGGCTGCAGACAGTCACCTGCATGGCCCACAACGCCCTTGGGAACGACTCGGTGACGCTGTTGCAGCACCAAGCAGGAGTCGGTGAGTTCCAGAACATGTCAGATTGTAGACTCTCATGAATGTGACGGCACCAGAGAAGAATAGACTGCTAAGATGCAATATTGAACTCATTCACTGCCAGTCCAGTAAAAAAACATAAAAAGAAATAAGGTTTAAGGTTTTTAAAAATATTACAAATATTTTCCATTTCCAATTTCGCGGACCAACTGTCATACCACCAAAATCCCTGGTCTAATGTCATCCATGAAAAAAAAATCTAAACTAGGTTATTTTATGTACTGAATTTACAACTAAAAAATGAAACTGCAGGGTCTTGGCGATTGATGTGGTTTTTGGTTCCCCCCGCCACCATGATCCTCTTCGGTATCTCCTTGGGTGTGCTTGTTTTCTGCTACTGCCATCGCAAGAAGTCCGTCAAGTGAGTCAACAATATGATTGCTCTCTCATTTTGGAGCGCAACTCGTGACTTAAAGTTTTTCTGTCCTGTCAGACACATGCTGAGCGGACGTCCATCAGGTGCTGGGCTGTACCAGGCCCACATGCCGGTCTACATCAACTGCTCGGAGGTGAGCCACGTGTACACCAACGGAAGCTACCAGCTGCTCTACCAGAACTGCACGCCGCGTTTTGTGCGCAACAAGCAAGTATGCCAGCAACACTCCAGAACGATACTCAGAATCGCTGGTTACTCAAAAAAAATTGTAATGAACTTCCCTAATATAAGTACATATGCATTAATATTTGTATTTGTACCATTGATTTGCAGCACTTTGTTAAAGCCACGGTTGTTGTATATATATAGTGCTCTACAAATAGTCAAGTAGAGTTGAGTCATCATCAATCTAACGGTTAGACCGATGATGACTCAACTCTACTCAACTATTTGTTAAACTCTAACGAGTTCCTCATTCCACATTTGTGATGGCCTTCTTCAAATTGTGAGGTACGTCCGATGGGCAGAAGGGGCGGCGAGAGAAGGCGAGGAGGTCCACGCGGAGGGGTGGACACACAAGTCACCGTCAGAGAGGTGCAAGGCGCCATTGCAGCTGATGCGGAATCTGCCATCTACCTGGAGGTCCTCTAAAAAAAAATAAAAAAACAACTCACTGAGCAATGACGTAACAGTTTTATTTATATAACAGACAAAAAGCTTCGATGGCCACTTTTTATTTTTTGATTTGATCTGGGCCACTCAGGTGCGCACAAATGGATTCTTGTGAAGACGTTTTATGGTCCTCAGTACAAAGGAAGCCATAAAAAATAATTCAATTTGTGACAAGGCATATCACAATGACTATGTACTTTCTCTGCTAGAATCCAGCCCTTGAAACCTCATTGTGATCATAATGACGGCGTGTTCTGTATTGTTAAAATGTGACCTAAAAATACGATTAAGAAAAGATACTTATAAATAGTTTGGGTCATGAATGGAATGAGTCTTGAAATTGAAATGAAATTACAACGTGAATCTAATTGAAATAATTAAATTGATTTTCTCAAAACAAAACAAAAAATACATTAAATTGATGAGAATAAATTCACCAAAGAAAGTAACCTTAAATAAAATAAGCAAAAAATATTAATAAAGAAAATAAAAGACTAATACTTTTTTTAAATTGAGAAGGAAAGAAAAGAGAAAAAGAATTCGCAGAAAACAAAGAAAATCAAATAAACCTAACCACAACTACAACGAACGGGAATTAACAGTTGGGATTCAAATATTTGCACTTGCAATATGCTATTTGACCAGTCAGTGGCAGTAATTGAATTCTGACACATAATCAAATGACAAGAAGAAAAAAGACACGCCTTCTGATTGGCTGGACACCCCGGAATAGCGTCACAATAACATTCCGGTTTTCGGTGGGAAATTCTCCAGTGTGCCATTTTTTGTAATATAATTGCATCGCTTGTTGATCGTAAGCAAGTATGAAAGTGAATCGTTACTGAGCAATACATTTGAATTCTGTGACTTTTTAGGGGGGGGTTGACGGGGGGAAAAAGTTTACCCCCTATTGTTTGCTAGCTCGCTAGCAGAGGGCAATCGGACGCGTTTCTCGCGGTGAAAGTACTTATTTTCTCTCCCGAATGTATGTCTATTAAGTTACGATTATCGTTTACCCACCCAAAGGCATTTATTAAATTTAAAAGTGTCCACTATGCCCGAAATCAAACTCCAGCACGTCGTATCGTGCAGCACAGAGGACAATGTAAGTAAAATGTCTCCATTGCGTTATAAGAAGCTTCACTTTAACTGGTGTAAAGTTGATCTTTCGTCCTCCTTGTGGCAAACAACAGACTCACAAGGCGGACAACCTGCTGAGTTCGGACACGTACAGAAAGTGGAAAGCTGCCCGAGCTGGAGAGAAGCAGACGTCAGTCATTCTGCAGGTGACCGTATTGTCCAGGCTCCTCGTGACGTCACGAGCTTCGTCACTTCCTGCTAAGAATGAGACGTACAGAGCATATACAGTCCGGGGATTCACTTATTTGCATTTGTATACATATTTGTTTAAACAATTTCCTTTTTATTCCAAAACTAAAGATTCCCTGACGTTTGTCAACAATTTCCTCTTTCTGGCATTTCCAGTTTGAGAAGGAGGAGCAGGTACACAGCATCGACATTGGAAATGAAGGCTCTGCATTCGTGGAGGTACTTGCTGGGAACTCATCATCTGTCAGAGATCAGGACTACGAGGTATCCATCTTACCCGCTTCTCCCCCTTCCCTAATTAACTTTTATTATATTACTAATTTAAACCTGTTTGGCTTTTCAGGTGCTGTTGGTCACATCGTCCTTCATGTCGCCCACGGAAAGCCGCAACGGCACCAACATGAACAGGGTTCGCTTCTTCGGACCCGGACAGCTGCAGAAGAGCACGGCGCAGGAGAAGTGGGACCGGGTGAAAATTGTCTGCAGCCAACCTTATAGTAAAGTAAGGCTCTTATTGAACAGGGAGCATACTGGTAAAGGCACTAATTTACTCACACTGTGCACTTAAGTAGGATTGAAAGAAATTACTTGATTACCGCCAAATATGAACTGCTTGTAAAACTGATTTTTTTTACAATTCCAAACACATGTGCGACTCTTTTCAGAACATAGCGTATGGCCTGGCCTTCATCAAGTTTCATTCTCCCCCGGACAAAAACGACCCTCCAGTTACATCCCCGGTAACACACACATAATCTGTTATCTATTCATTTACTCACTTAAAACCTATTTTGTTTTTAAAAAATATTCCCTTTTCCCGTTCTTTCTGCCTGAGCAGAAATTGACCAAGCTGGGTCAGTTCCGGATGAAAGAAGACGATCCCGCCTCGGGTTCCGGCATTCAGCCTGGCAGTCTTTTCTTCAGCGCCAAGTCCAATACTTCCCCCAAAGGCAAATACATTTACTTGCTCAAGATGACGCTTTCGAGCTTTGAATGAAATCTATTTCTAGGGGAGCAGAATTAAAAGACACGAACAAGATGTTTTGTGCTCATCTGATGCTCTTTTTTTTTTTTTTTCCTCTTATAGCGTCGCCGCAGAGTAACAAGTTGAGCTACGCCGCTGCTGCCTTGCAAGCTGCTGGCCCCACCGCCTCAGCAAGCCTCTCGCCGTCATCTTCCACCTCGCCGCAGGTACTGGGCATTATCCTTCACCTGAGGACACCTAGCAGTCATCACAAACTTCTTCAGAATGTCCCACCAATTCCCATTTTCTGGAGGTTTTCCAAGGCAATGTCAATTTTCAATGCGCGGTTGCCTGGCAACCGCTCGAGTCTTCAAGCGCTCGATAATAGGAAAGTCTTAACTGCACAAAGAT
Source organism: Syngnathus scovelli (assembly GCF_024217435.2). Lineage (NCBI taxonomy): Eukaryota > Metazoa > Chordata > Actinopteri > Syngnathiformes > Syngnathidae > Syngnathus > Syngnathus scovelli. The sequence goes on from NC_090855.1 coordinate 10,974,661, forward strand.
TGTGTTTGTTGGTTAATAGAATTCAACACAACAAAGATAAACACGAATATAAAAAATAAGGGAAAATAAGCCAATTTTTCTTTCCCTCTGCTTCGGCGCCCGGAATCTTGAGCAAGCATTTTCAGCTGACGCTCGCTGATCAACTAGATTGTCCCTTGGTCAAACGATGAATGAGGACAAAAGGCGCTTTGCCGCCCTTGACGTTAGCACAGCATATAATCACAGCCTGCTTAGAACCTAATGGCTTCTTTTTGCTGTTCATTCAGGTGAGGCGCTTGGATCATCAGCAACCACCTATCAATATTTACTTTTTTTATATCTAGGCACCCGCAAAGAAAAAGTTTGAGTTCAGCAAAGAGCGTCACTCTGCTCCCGGCCCTCCTCCCGCCAAGAAAAGCACCCCGGGAAGCTCGCCGGAATTCAAACCCGCAACTCCCAAAGTCAAGACGACCACGCCAAGCCCAGGTGCTTCCAAAGGTGTGACGCCGACCATACTACCTTACCAGCATATCTTATTGATTTAATAATTTATATATATATATAAATAAAATTATATATAAACAGCAAAGCCGTCTGCCGAAAAGAAGCGTGAGAGTTTGCCCAAAGCCAAAGAGGAGCCGTCCAAAGGCGTGAAGAGTCCCGAGCATGTGCCCTTCAAGCGCATCATGGAGGGCGTGGTGTTTGTACTCAGCGGCTTCCAAAACCCCTTCAGAGGCGAGCTGAGAGAGAAGGCCCTGGACATGGGAGCCAAGTACCGGCCCGACTGGACGCCCGACTCCACGCACCTCATGTGAGTCACCATTGGGATGTTGAGCTGCATCCGCCACGCAACTCTTCCCAGCTCGATTTAAATCTCTACTGTGTTTAAATTGAATACAGAATACGGAGTAAAGGTTTTGGGTGTTTAAACAAAACCAAGAACTTCTAGAGCCACCAGAAAATACAGCCAAATTAATGTTGTCTTTTATTGGACAATTCTTGACACTCCACACAACCCCGTCAGGCCGTCAGTCTTGATTTTAAATGAGACGTGAAGAACAGAAAAGGGGTCTTGCTTGCACTCCCTGTGCAGCTAATCCCGTCTCTTCCTGTGTGTGCTCTCATTAATGTCCAGCTGTGCCTTCGCTAACACCCCCAAGTACAGCCAGGTGAAGTCAGCAGGCGGCATGATCGTGCGCAAGGAATGGGTAATGGACTGCCATAAAAGGAAACAGAAACTCTCCTACAAGAGGTGAGCAAGAGGGGAGCAGGGGAGAGCGCGCGGCGTCAAACATTGAACGCAACACAGAATTCTCATCGGGGTTGTTTTATACATTGTGTTTTGGAAATCAATCGGCCGGCCAGTCGATCAGAATTGTATTCTGCCAATCAGTCGGTCAGGCCCTAATTGGAATTAATTGAATAAATATGATAGACCAAGAGACACATGAATAAAAGACAAATGTTGATGCCAATTTTGTCTGTCCTCTAAAATACTTATAAAAAATAAAAAAAATTTGCTGAGCGTGCCATTGAACCCATTCTTACAAATACCGAGCACACGATGGAGCCATTAATCATTTTGAAAATGGATGATCGCTTTCATACGACAGCATTGTCCTGTGCCGCTTCATCTTCGTGATAGTGAACAATTTTTCACCCGTTTGATTGATTACACGATGAACCCTCGCTCGGCAATGCGGTCTCATGCACGGGTGTCCTGACAGGCGATGTGACACTTTTGATACCAAAGTAAGCTGCGAGGGCTCATCTTGTAGAATCCTAACGTCTTTCCCAGAGATGCGATGCCGTTACGCAGCTAACCCATTCACCCCACTTGCCATTGTGCAGCGCTTGTGCTTTGATAATCTTTTTTTTTTTTTTTTTTACTGGGCCGCATCTGCTATGCTTAATTAAAGCCAGCACTTACTTTGATGGCGTCGAGTGCCCGGAGCACAAACGCTTGAATACCTGCCCAAGTGTCTGCGGCGACGTCACCATGCAAGTTACCACTAATTATGCGGTTGCACGTACGCCGTTATGTGACACCTCTAAAGATATTCCCATTAATTTAAAAAATATATGAGAAATAAAAAGTCCCTTAATTCTTATGAAAATAAAGACATTAATTAGTCTCTTTTAGAAAAATACTTGGCCTTTAGTGAACCTGGGACAGGATTTAATTTGAATTATCGTCCTCTTTGACGTGTTGTACTGAGCAGCAGAACAGAAATGCCATTTTCGCATCAAATGTAGTTTAAAAGGGAAAGTATTAGCCTGGCGCGGCCTTTCTACAATCTCCAATTTTCCGCTTTCTGACTCGCGTCACAAAACAACAAAAATGTGATTGGAAATTATTACACTGTCACATTTTCTAATTATTTCCGAGCCAAAATGTCAGTTCGGCTCGTGTATGGCGCACGTGCGTGCTAGCTTGAAATCTTTTCATTACGAGCCTGTAAAATTCCCAACTCATGTTGCTAACAAATGAGTCGATTTGGGCCAGGTGCTCTTAGACGCTGCAGTGGACATCCTAATTTGATTGTCCGTGAGCAAATCAATTTCATAATAACCCAGGAGTCCATTTTGCTAATTTTTTTTCATCTGCGTCACCCGCCAAGAGGAAGCATGTCTAAAAGCCCCATGGCGGCATTTATACGGCCGAACACGTTATTCACGATTTCACTAATGGAGTTTGAGTTGCGTCTCAGGTACCATTATAACAAGAGCTTTGCTAGATTTTTTTTTTTACTTTCAAAAGACAATAAATATTAATAGTGAATATTAACCGTCACTGTAAACATATGAACAGACTTGCCACTTCAATGATTTAATTATTAATTTGTTTTGCTAAAAAGACACACAAAGCACTCTGCAACATTTTTCCAGGTTTTTTGTATCGCTGTTTTATGTTTTTGTAAAGCGCTTTGTTACGGCAAAAGACCTTGCGAAAGCGCTATACAAATAAAGAGGTATTCATTGAGTGTCTTGCATTTATAAAGGTGCTTTGAAATGATCTTTGAAGCATTAAATTGGAAAAAAAAAACCACCTCAGAGGGATATATACAATTTAAGAAAAACAATGACGACTATCGACTAACCTTCAGACAGAATAGAAAAAAAACAAACATACCTAATGGTGAGTGACAAGTAACGCACAGGCTTTTAGTCTTGCTGACACTTTGTGTGTGCCTGGCAGTTATTTGATGGATGGTGCAGAATCAAGCTCAGAGAGCGAAATGGAAATTGACGACCAGAGCGAGGAGGAAGCTAGCGCAAAGGTACTCTTGCAACTGTGGGATGTTTGTTGGTGACCTCTTTGTCAGACCTGTTCTTGGTTTTACAGACGCCGCAGAAGCAGTCGAGACCAGCGACTCCCAAAATGGAGGCCGAGACGATGTACGTTGATGAGTACGCCGGCTCCACTGATGTGGACGAAGAACCAGGTTGGTCACAATTGAATGTGTTTTTTTATTTATTATTTAGACCCATTTTCATGTATCATCAGTTCAAATGTGTTTTTATACAGTTTATCTTCTGATGTCATTGGTTTAAAGTTTATAACTACAGTGACATATTGTAGATGCTAGTTACACCTTGCGTTAGCATTAAGCTAGCATACGTTCGAAAGACAAAATTATGCAGTGTTATGTAATTATTTTTGTTTAGGTAGTTTACTATGTATATTTTCATTTCACTAAACTTCAGCTGAGAGGCTGAAGCAAGCCATCCTGCCATCCTTTTTTTTTTATTTTTTTTATGAATTATCTGCTATGTGCCAAATTGATTTAATGTGTCAGAATAATGATTGACACTTGGTAGGTCTGTGTTGTTGTCACTTTTCTGAAACACTCTAAAGGACACAAAAATCATGGATGCCGTTTTGAGTGTGGTGGGGGGGGGCCCCGATGGCCGTGACAGGACTTGGGCATGATTCTCATTTCTATGTTAATGCCAGGCCATAAGTGAAGTAGCCGAAGAAGTGCAATAAAAACGCCTGCGAGAGGCGCGGCATTTTAATTAGCCCTCCACGAGCTTTGTCACCTTCAGCCTTTGCGCCATTGCTCTGTTTATATTTTGTTTTTCCTCCGCTTGAACCCCAACAATACAACACGCCATTAATTCTCTGACACGAGAGCGACTCCGCTTGTATGGTGTAGAAAGAAGAAAATACTAAGTGTTGTGGTTTTGTAATTTTAGGATGTCGTTCTGTGTTTCTGTACTTTTTTCCACATGTCTTCTGTTCTTTTGTTTTTAAACACTTATTGTACTTTTAGACACGTAAAGCACGTTAAATCACCTTGTTGGCGTGTGTGACGATGGATTGACAAATGCACATTTGGTTTCACAGGTGCTCACGAGGACTCTGCAGCTGATACAGAGGACGAACTTGAGAGGTAAATACACACGAGACATTTCAATGGCGAGTCTCCAAACAAAATGAACAAAAAATGACTTGCTGTTTAGTAAATAAATAGAAGACAAGCTAAACACTGATGGCTTTTTTGGTTTTGTCATGTCAGGGTGGAGAGCGAGAACAGACAGAAGACGACAAAAGCGGTCAAGCAGGAAGAGGATCCCTACGCCGGCTCCACGGACGAGAACACGGATGCAGAGCAGGAGCAGGATCACCCCATCCCGGAGCTTCCTGGTTGGTCTCTGCGTCCTTTGTGCAAGTCCGCAACCGTTGGGATTCCATCTGCCGCGGCTTTTGTCCTCCCGCTGAGGTTCTTTCTGTCTTGCAGACTACCTGAACGGGAAGCACTTTTTCCTCTACGGGAAGTTTCCCAATAATGAGAGACGACTACTGACGCGCTACATCACCGCCTTTAACGGGTAACTCGTAACGTTCATCCCCTGGATTTACAGCCAATTGGATTTAGTTTAGCGGTCAAAAGCTGAAGTTTCATCACGGTCGCCATGGTAGAATTCATGACCCCGTTTGCCTCCCGAGAAAACACACGACTTGTATTATTTACTCGACCTCTTTTCACTGATATTACGGAACTGAATGAACACTTTCATTCTCTTGTGTGTTGATGTTCTCCCTCACAGCGTTCTAGAGGACTACATGTCGGACACGGTGCACTTTGTGGTGACCAGCGAAGGATGGCATGATTCTTTTGAGGACGTGAGTTCAGTCAATGTAGTCAACAATGTTGTGTTGACTAGGCGTGTCCCAATATTTTTGTCTGGATGGCTAATAGGCCATGGAAGGTTTCTCGGAATGAACTCATTTTTACTTGGGACAATTTCTAGGCGCTGATGGACAACGGCAACCTGAACTTCGTCAAGCCAACTTGGATCTATGCCATCAACCAGCGTCAGAAGCTGCTGCCCTACCAGCCGTACACTGTGGTGCCATGAAAAAGGAAGACATCTTTTTGTTTTTTTGTTCATCTCTTTTTGATGTTTTCATGAAGTTGGTTTTGTTACTTTTAGATGATTCATGCTGCCTGATGACATTTTAGTGTAAAGGTCAGCCAGCATAAACATTTTTAATTTGTGTTTTTTTGGTGGGAAGAACACTTCATTAGGTTGTCTCCGACAATACCTCGTGTGCAGAATACATCCCGGCTGCTGTGCTGCGATTATCAGCGGCACTGATAAGACTTGTTTTATGAGGCTTCCTTAAAGTCAGGTGCAAGCTCCCCAGTAAATCAGCATTTTTTCCCTCCACTTTTATATGAGATAAAATGTGATAAAAGTGGCTTTTGTAATACTTTGTTTTGTTATTGCTCGCAAGAGACGAGTCAGGCTCAACATGAATGAAGCCATCTCGCGTGTCTAAACAATTTGGCAAAATAAACCATGTTGATTTTCAGGTAAAGGTGCTGTTGGTGTCTCCATTTTTCATTTTTGTGCATTTGTGCTTGGATTTTTTTTTTTTTTTTTTTTTTGTGAGACTTTTTCCTTTTATGTAGGTATTTATGAGAATATTTTTGTAGGAAGTAGTGTTTAGTTTGGGAGGTCATATGCCTTTTAGGCTTTGTCCATGTTTATGTTTGCTTTAATGTTAAAGTTTGAGCTTGTTGTATTTGTTTTCAATTTATGCGGAATTTTTTTGTGTTGTCTGTTTTCGTGCGGATTATTCCCCTTTTCTTTGTTTACAGTTCTTTTCCCTGCTGTTTAATGAACTCTCCAGGGGCTTGTGTAGGTCTACTCCACTTGTTTGCAGGGGATTTGCAAGAAGCTTCGAGGAAGAGCAGACACGGTCAGCTGGAAACATGAAATTTGTAATCTCATTATTTTTTAAACCTGGCCCATTGGGACTTAAACCCAACGCGACAGGAAGCACCAATCAATGCCCCATTAAGAAGTGGCATTGAGAATTTTTTTTTTTACTAATTTCTAAACTTTATTACGTTTAAATGTTTGCATAATTATTTAGGAACTACTACTTATTCAATTTGCATAAATGCAAAAAAAATGCATGTTATATCTGTATTGGTTTTTGACTATCTTGGCACAAACCACGTATAAATATGCAGACCAAAAAAAAAAAAAAAAACTTTAAAGGTGTTTTGATCAGCTTGCTCTCGAATGGCTGATTCACCTGTCAGTCAAGTCATTCGCAATCCCTCAGGTGTACTTTGGTTGTCCTCAGCCAATGAGGTGTCAGCTCGACTGCCTTCACGTCAACAAGCTGCGTGTGCACACCAGTTGGAGAGCAGAGACGCGTTTGGTAAAGGCGTGGAAGCTCTGCGAGAAGACTCCGGTGCGTTCTGGAGCTTTTGAGCTCAGAAACTTACAAGTCTCTTGACGCCACCTTGCTCGGAATGCTGAGAAAGGACCGGACCTGAAGCTCGGAAACGGTAGGTCAATCTGTTCTGAAATTATTGGTTATCATTATTATTATCACATGCAACATTGTTACTGAGATGAAATCGACAGTTAGTTTTGAAATACAGTATATAATTAGATTTTTACATATATACTTAATATTTTGAATGTACTACGGTGGAACTCCATTTCCAAGTTGTTGATTTGACAGCTTTTATTTAAATGTTTCTCTACAAAATAAAATAATAGAAGGCGTTATATTAATGTAAATTAAAAATTTTACTTGTATTAAAACTATCAAGTTGTTAAAAAGGGAAAATACTGGAAGCTGGGACGTTTTATTGTTTTAAAAGAAGACATTCTACTTGAAGAAGCCTTTTCATTTATTTAATACATTTATGTAGTTAATGTTTATGTACGTAATAGTTTTCTTAAATATGCAGCCTTCCTTTCTCCCAAATTCAGCTGAGATAACTCCAGCTCACTGGTGACCCACGAATGCAGGGGTGTCAGACTCGCTTTTGTCGTGGGCCGCATTGTAGTTTCCCTGCCAGGGCCATTATGACTGTCAATGTCTTCTATATATGTACAGTATAGGCTACACAACAAATAGATGAATACCTAGTTTTGAAATCAGACTGGTAAAATCTGTTCAAATAGTTTAAAAAGATGAATGGAAATGCTAGCAATATCTCTATTCTTAAAAAGTGAAAATCTGTCATTTTAGTAGTGACACAAAGTGGATGCAAAATTTGTCTTCGCGAGCCACATAAAATGATGTGGCGGGCCGTATCTGGGCCCCCGAACCTTGAGTTTGAAAGCTATGCTGAATAAGTCCTCGACATAACGGATGAATGAACAAATACATATTCATTGAGTGACTCGTGTTGGATTTTGTCCACAATTTAGGGAGCGCGTTATCTGCGCCTCACAGCAAAAGCCATTGCCAATCACCTATCCAATTTACTCACTGCGTGCACGTTTGATTTCTTCAGATTTAGGAAAATGCTAAGACACTGAAGCAGAAATTAGACTTACACAGGTTGGTTGAGTTTAATCACAATTCTTGTTCAGACAGCTCTGTTTTCAGGAAAGTACAATACAGCGCTGGGCCCTTCAAGAGCGGAAAGTCTCCATTCAGAAAAGGCAATGTTCAAGGTTCTTTGATCAGCTTATATTAAGTTGCACATTGTGGGCCGAGATTGATGGCTGATGAGTCTTTGGGGTGGGGCAAGTTCGCCATGGGAGTGGGTGCTGGTTATGGGCGATTCGGTGTGTGTGGGGGCTGTTGTCTTCCATCCCGTCTTTCGGCCTTGGCGATCATCTTTGGCCGAGTCCTTGGCTGGCTCCCTCTGGCACCTGCTGGTTTTATCTCCACGTGACCTTCCTGTGAACATTCTTCTCCAATCTTGGACATACACTGTCGTACCTCATTCTTTCAATTTTGTCATTTTGTACGAAATTATGTTAGCTTTTGGCTGTGACATCATTAATCTATTGCTGTTCTTTTGATACTTCATGTCTTTGCTTACGTCATTACATTCTTAGTTTAATCATGCTTCCAACCATATCTTTTCTTTGTTAGGCAAAATATTTCCTTCTGTGTAGAGAGCGTTCAGTAGTAATCAAAAACTGGCGTCTAGCATTAGTCAAAACATAAGATACAATCAAGTACTGACCGGTCAAGACGACTCTGGCCGTGTCCATGATTTAGAGAAAAAACATCAGGCATGCATTACACAGTTCCTTAAGGGTCATTAAGCTATTTAGGCAATATATCAAAAGTCATTTGTTATTTCAAAGTGCTCAGAAATATACTATTTGAGGTCATAAAGTTATAAAAACCTTTCTCATTACCATTTATCAAAAATGTCTAGTTATGTCTTCTTTATTGATTTGGTGTGTAGGTATAATTATAAGCCTAAAGTGTTTCTTTTATTGATTTAATATGTGAATATACTTTTCTGCTTATGTACTTTATTCAATGAGGTTTGAGCATATCTGTTTTTGTAGCTAGGTAGGACTTTTTGTATTTCGACCCCATTCCTTCACATGCTGTTCAAAAATAAACAAAACTCGAGGTCAAATTATTAGGAGGACAATTGACCACAACTTGCTTTTATGGCTGCCAAAACTCTTGCAACTCCTCAAGCTTCTTTTGAGGACATGCAATGACAGTCTGTGCAGGAGGAGGTCAAACCGATAACCTACTGATTACGATCCACTCAAACAAGCAAGCAAGCAAGTGAATCGCCATCCCACTCCCCCACCAACGTCACAACATGTTTAGCCAACCATAAATATGAACTCCAGAAGGTTCCATTTTGTAGCTCTGACCTTGGAGCTGTTTACTGTGTTATGGATGACAATTAGGCTCAGTTACTAAAGTGTCTCAAGAGCAAATCATCTTTCACCATTGACATGAAGTGAAATGCCACTACTCCGTTCCAGGCCTCCAACACTGAGTATTGTTACATATACTATTGTCTGCATGTTACTTAACATTTAAGCGTTTTATTTGACAGTGTAAATGTGACTTCAAAGTTTCCAACTTGACTTCTTTGATGAGTTTAAAGCCGTGACTGTTTCCTCTCAGATTAACACCGCGAGTGACAATGTGCAGCATTGCTAATTGCTGCCAGTCAAGGAACCACAGGCTTATTGGCAAAAAAAAAAAAAAAAAATCTATTGAATGGGAGAAAGATTAGGCTGAAAGATTCCAACCACCACAGTGCTTGTACTGGCTGCAAAATTACACAAATCATAAAATGGCAGGGCCTGAAAAGAAATTTGTCACTTTTTGAATCATAGCCACCATTTTAGGGTCTATTTGGCCTTTAATTTATATTTTCATTTTTTCCCATTTTTTTTTTAAAATCAGGTTCCAAAAACCAGATTTACATGTCTATAAAGTAGACGCTTAAAAAGTCTCAAGAAGCCATTCCTAAAATGCACAAGAAAGCCCGCCATTTTGGTTTGAAGTGAACATTTTAGGGCCATTTTGCTTTTAAAGACAAACTTTTAAACACAAACTACCAATTATGACACAAATAGTCACTATAGACAGACATCATTATAAAACTTTTGTGAAAGTTTACATCATTGCTTGTGGGCAGAGCATGGCAAAGCAAATATTATAAATTATGCGCTATAATTATCAAATGATGAATGAAATATTAGATTTGTTGCCATAATACGATAAATATAAATCACCTATGAAATGAATGGCGGTATTTTTTTCATTAGCCATAAAATAATGATGACTCCTCTGCGCAGCATATAAACGAGCTGCTATGCGGCTTTACGGCGCTGATATTCATCATGTATTGAGAGCCCGCATTATGGCTGATGTTATCCTCACAAGTGTTCATTCGTGGAAGGAAATGGCAGCATTATTCCTGATAGGCAATTAGATGGTTGACTTGGTTACTACAGATATGAAGGTCCGTCCACTTAAAGTATGGCTGGCTCATAGTTCGAGGAAAATGGATGTATTGGACTGTAATTTCCTGACTTTTTTTGTTCGCCGACTCCATGCTTGAAGATGGACTGTGGGTGCAGCCCGAGGAGACACTCTCGCGTCCTTTTTTTTTTAGATCAATGAAAATACAAGGTCACAAATGATGGTCAAACCTCTTAGACTCTGATTTATTAAAAAGGGGAAATGCAAACAGCGGGGTGCCCTCCAGGAGGTTGTGTCAAAGTCGGGGTGTAATGTCTCTCATTTAATAATGTAAAATAAATAAATCTCAGTAGCTGGAAAATCGTTACCACAAACGAGACATGTATGAATATGCTAATAAAATGAGCTAATCTGAAATTAGCTGTTGCTAAGGAAAATATGCTAACATAATGCGAGTGTTGATTTAGTTGATGAAGACTAGAGTGAATTTGCAGTCTGTATTTTTACCCTCTTGAAATCATTTCACAGGAGATTAAATTTGCAGTGGCAAACGAAGTTTGCTGTTCAAATAATAATGAAAAAACTTTTAAAAGGGTCACGCCGGCTGCTGCTGCTGCTGCTTCTGTTGTGTTTCTGGGGACGCTTTTCAATTAGTGTTGCTGCTTTTTATCGTCTGTTGCTGCATGGAGGCAATCTGTTCATTATACATAAAATCCTTCTGACTAAACTACTGAATGAAAGAAATGTGATGGCATCAGAGCCTTTGGGGACTTTGATTTAGATGAGTTAATGCATTTATGAGACTTGCAGATTCGTCAATTAGGCTAAAGTTTTGAAGTGACATTTTCCCCAAAGCCCAAAATAACAATCTGTGATTCTGACACTTGTCGTCATTATATAAACATCATACGTGGTCTCCTCCTGCCTGAAGCGATTTCCTCACAACAAAGGCCAAACGATTGGGGGTGTTTTGCGAGGTGATCAATAGACTATTCACAGGACAACAAAGGCATTATCCTCTCAAGCTTGATTCCATCCTGCTTGCTGTTGATTGTTGTATTGACTGAGTCGTTTGCTTGAGCGCTTGTTTGGCAGGAAGGACTTTTTGTGTTGGCCTCGATTGCTCTGCTCCACTGTCGTATGGTGTTCCACAGGGTTCAATCGTGGGGCCCCTGCTGTTTTCTGCCCCCTGGGTTCCATCTTTTGGAATGAAATGGAAAGATAATAATATTCCCTTTCACTACCACACGGATGATAGTATGGTGCCAGGCCAGTTATGTTATTGATTGCTATAAGATAGCTCTGCTTCTTTTCCTCTTTGTGTTTCCACTTTACAGAGCGACCATGTCCACAGGAGCCTCACTATGACTTCTCACAACAACTCCGCTGACACTTCACCTCCGCCTCCTCCCCCTCCTCCTCCACCTCCTCCCCCACCGCCTCCCTCTTCCTTACCGCTGTCAAGCCTCCATCTCAACTCCGCCACCCCCTCCTACATCCCGCTGTCCTTGGTTGGCAATTGCAGTGGGGCGGCACCCTCGCCCTCGTCGCCGCCGTACAACTTCTACGCCGTGCTGCTAGTGCTGCTCATCTTCTGCGTGGTGTTCGGCAACGTGCTGGTGTGCATGGCCGTGTCGCGGGAACGAGCACTGCAGACTACCACCAATTACCTCATTGTTTCGCTGGCCGTGTCTGACCTGCTACTGGCCACCCTGGTCATGCCCTGGGGTGTCTACCTGGAGGTAGGATAGCTAAGACTCACTCACAGTTTTCATCTTGCTTTTATCTTTGCCTAGTCCCTCATGCTAAGCAGACAAAAGCCAAACTTTAAGACTTTCAATTACTTCTAAAGACTGTAAACGTAAAAGGTGGCAACAGCGGCTATAGAAAATTGATGTTTGCATGTCTTCATGTGTTCTATAATTGGCCAGGGGACAAGCTGTGGCCAAAATTGTTTTGGTCTAGCTCGCACGACAATGTAACGAGAAAAGAAAATTGAAAGACGGATGTTCTTCCATCGAAAGCAATTATTTTTGAGGGGCCGTTGTCATTGGCACTCCATTAAAGTGAATTATCTTGGCAGACTGACAATCAACTAGTATTCTTGTTGAGGGGCAAATTAATAATAGCAGCGGATGGATTGATTATACTTTGTCTTGGACATTAGTGTAGAGCATTTGTGGAGGTAGGTTAATCATGTGTTTGGGGGGTGTCGGGGGTTGAAGGTGGTGGGCGAATGGCGCTTCAGTCTGATCCACTGCGACATCCTGCTGACTCTCGACGTAATGATGTGCACTGCCAGCATCCTCAATTTGTGTGCCATCAGCATCGACAGGTCCGCTCCCAAGCACACCTTTTATCAAATCAATTTATTACAAATTACTCAGGGTGAAAATCTCTGCACGTTTTGATACGTACCTTACGGGATTTCAAAAAAGGACACGTGTGCGGCAGGTACACGGCGGTGGCCATGCCCTTGTTGTACAACACGCGTTACAGCTCCAGGAGGAGGGTGGCGCTGATGATCGCCGCCGTATGGTTCCTCTCTTTCGCCATCTCCTGCCCGTTGCTTTTTGGACTCAACAACACCGGTAACGTGCAAAACCATCAACTCTCTTGCTTTTGAGGATGCTTTGATACGTACAAGCCCAATGTGCTAACGACAATCAGAAATAGATTTCATGTTGTCACTACTTGGACCACAAAATATTTTATTTCGTGTGCAAAGTTTGAGCATCAGAATGAGAAGAGATGACTGATGGCTGTTTTGTTTTGTCCTGTCCTCCAGCGAACCGCGAAGGCACCACATGTAGCTTCGCCGACCCGGCCTTTGTGGTGTACTCGTCGGTGGCGTCCTTCTACGTGCCCTTCATCGTCACCCTGCTGGTGTACGCGCAGATCTGCGTGGTTCTGCGCAGGCGTGGCCGACGCACCGCGCCCCCCCGAAGGCACAGAGGGCCCGAAGAGCCGCAGCGGCACAGGAAGGTAGCCATAAAAATGCTCGTTACCTCCACCAGGGAACTTTTGTTTTGGTGCCCATTTTCTTAGTTGTGTTTATGGGAAAAACTACAAAAATGGTCCTGGGGGGGACTATGTGCAAGGAATGAGCTACAATTTAAAGCTGAAAACTTTTCGGTAGGGGCTCAGTTTTATGGTTTGGGATTGTTTGCAAGTAAATTCCCACACAAGAAATGATCTTGAAACTGACAAAAAAAAAAAATGGATAAAAGATTTCAATTCCTGTTTTCCAGAATAGATGTACACAGCCAGAGGACGTGAAACTGTGCGCTTTGATCCTGAGACCCTCCACCGCAGCCCCCCAACGCAAGAGAGTGGTGAGTTTTAAGGCTTTGTGTTTTTGTTGTTTTGTTCTTTTTTTTCCTTTTAATTCAAATAGTTCTCTGGGAGGTTATCTTATTCAACTTTGTTGTTGTAGACGCTGGTGAAAGAGGCAGTGGTGCACCCCCTGGAACCGGAACGTGCTCACTTCCTGCCCCAGCCTGAACAGAGTCCAACCGCTCCACCCGCCGGCCAGACGTCCTCGTCGCGCCTGGGACGGGGCACCATCTCGCTGTCCGTCTCGGTGGAACCCGCCCCAAACCTCCCGTGTACGGTGACTCGCTCGGCCTTGATGCCCCGCCCCCCCACGCTAGAGGACGGCATGAGGGGCCGCGAGGGCTGGCTCGGCACTGGCGGCGGCTGGGCGGCCCGCGTAACCAAGGAGCGGTCCAGAGGCAGGATGTCGCAGCAGAAGGAGAGGAAAGCCACACAAATGCTTGCCATTGTGCTCGGTGAGCCGCCCCATTTAAAATTAAATGGGCTTCAAAATAAATAAAGGAATCGAACCATATGTCGCTCCTTTTTTTTCTTGCAGGCGTGTTCATCATCTGCTGGCTGCCCTTCTTCTTGACACATGTCCTGAAGGCTCACTGCGCCACTTGCTGCATCTCTCCGTCGTTGTACAGCGCCGTCACATGGCTGGGTTACCTCAACAGCGCCGTCAACCCTGTCATCTACACCACCTTCAACGTGGAGTTCCGCAAGGCCTTCATCAAGATACTCCTCTGTTGACCGCGCTCGGACTCGGTGAATATGAGCTGATCTGTATATAAATGTATATATGAATGTATACATGTACATATGTATGTCTATAAGCATGTACAGTATTTATGTGTTCATGTTAAAACTATACATGATTTTACTCTTTATTTTATTTTTTTTGTTCAACACATTTTAATCAAATCATGCCCATATTTTTTTTCTACACTCATGTCAAAACTGTGCAAAATGTTACTGTGACTCACAAAAACTTTTAAACATTATGGGAATAAAACCTCTCTCTTTTTTATGAAGACTTATGTATGTCTACTACGCTACTGTATTTTTCACAATATTTCTATTGTGAGAGAATGAGTTCAAATGAGGGTTAAAGCGCACAGTTATTTTTTTCAAGCATGTGAATACGAAGCCACCCAGGGAAGAGTATGTGTGGCCTTGTCAAGAAAAAAAATTGTCACAATGGAATTCCGTCTACTTGGTTCTTGTAAATGATTGTCAATGATAAATAAAATTCCATCTAACTGACCTTGTCATTGAATATTTAATACAACAAATTGGAATCAGAAAAACTAAAAACATTCCGCATCATTCTCATGAAGGCAGGAAGTAAGATGTTTTAAATATTTTGGTTAACCGTAACAGATCATCACAACGGATAAAATTGTGGCGATCAAAAATAAGAGTTAGTATCGAGTTGAGTTGAGCCCTGCAAATATACTTTGTGTTCAGAGTTGAGTTTGAAAACGTCTCGACGTCATTGCAAGTGACTTTCCCCCCCCTCATGAGACGCCAACACATGACAAATGTCAGCCCTCGTCTCCTCGGAATTTTACATCTTCATGTATAATTCCTTCATTTGCCCGCCCACTTTCCCCATAGCTGTCACTTGAGCGTCTGCTGCATCCGTGATTGACAGCAGAGGACACGCGAACAAGACTTGAAGGCCTTACTTTCTGGAATTTGCATTGGAAAATTCAGCTCCTCATGACAGTTTCACTTAGTAACATGACATTTTGACAGGTTTGTCTATCGCAAGTAGAGCCACAAAAAAGTTTCAAGTTATGCTTATTATAAGAGAAAACAAGGAAGTCTGTCATTTTGGTTTGAAGTAGACATTGTGTGCTCATTTTCAGGATGTCTACAGACTTTCTTTTTATTCAGAAGCCCAATTAAGGTATGATATTAAACTAAGCAAGGATTACATTACAATGAACTATAATACAATCAGCCAAGATAAGATAAGATCAAATAAAATAAGCTAAGATAGGCGTCATTCTGTCTATCTGCTGATGTAGGATTAAAAGCACAAGCCTTCTCTTCTTCTGCTGATAAATGATTCAAGACCAGCAAACAAACCTCCACAAAGAGCACAGCATTTGTTATTTATGTGCCATTCTTCAGAACACAAGACAATTACGACTTTTCAACCTGCCGGTAACCTTTGAGGGAGCTGGTGCGGATTGATACCATCTGTCACTCATCCGCATTGCATTACATTGAATCACGTACAACAAACAGAAGGAGAGAAAAATCAATGTTGGGAGCTAAGACGATGTTTCAACATTATTGCAAGTGTGTTGTGAAAGATTCTCCATCTCCCTGAGTGTTTTCAACTGACATTTCAGTGATAACCATGACAACTTTTGTTCTCATACGTCACTACGAACGCTGCATGAAAGGAAAATAAGTCTCACGGGAATAATGTTGCTTTTGTTTATTCCAATAAAAAAAAAAGTCCTGATATTGCAGAATTTACGTTTTATTAATATAGTAAATAATAATAATATATAACAATAACATAGTAGTTTTATTAATATAGTTAATATATATATATACACATACACATATTTATATATACACATGATTTATATATATATATATATATATATATATGTGTGTGTGTGTGGGGGGGGGGGGGGTGGGGTGGGTGGATTTATTTATTTATTTATTTTCTGTGTTATTAGAACTCCAATTCCCAAGATTCCCCTTATTCCTGCATTACCCAGCACCCACCGCGGGTTTGAAACGATGAGGCCAAGATGGCGACTAAAACCACTACAGAGGCCCCTCCATTTGATTGTCCATCATGGTGAGAAATTGCAATACCTTGTCGTGTTACGTCGGGGCGCGATACAATCGGCGGTGCACTAAAAAGACGTCAAGTGTTCACAAAGTTGGAGAAACCCCGTCTAGGGAATGCCATTTTGTCTTTTCTTTTGCCAGTGGTGCTAGCGTTAGCACATTGCCGATGCTAACCAGCTTGCGCTGTCGATCGCATGTGAAAATAATGATCATATTAATACTGAAGGCATTTTATTGACACAATGATGAACAAAAATCGCTTTCTTATTGTTTGGTTTTTAATGAGGTGGTTTTATCTCCACGATAGAGGTGTAACGTAGTTTAGTGTTTGAAAATTGTTAAGCGCGACTCTCATTTGATTGCACTTGCGTTTATAAAGATTGTCTAGTTTAAGATGCGCTCAATTTCAGGGGAGGGAAACCACCAGTCGGTCTCCACCTCGATGTGATGAAGGGAGACAAACTGATCGAGGTAAGAGTAATATGAAACTACACTTGTAATTACTCCCTGGGACATTTTCGTTTTGCTTCCTTGCTCCTGAAGCTTAGTTTGGGGGGGGGGGGGGAGTATTGATTCGATTCTAAAGTTATCTTGATTTTCACAGTGTTATTGTGTATCACATTGGATTGAATTGCACCAGATACAAGCCCGTCAGCCCAGTGAGTCCCAGCTGTTTTGCACACTGGCCTCAATCTCCATGGCTGCACGGCTTCCGAACGGTGCGAGAGCAATACCAAGCTCCGATATATTTAAGCTTCTCAGTGGGGAGTGCCACTGTTGAGTTATGGCTCGGAGGTACACCTGGTGGACTGCAGGTTGTTGACAGGACAATGTCCCCACTGACATGGGGCTTGCTTGCTTTTTTTTCTTTTCCAGAAACTAATCATAGACGAAAAGAAGTTCTACTTGTTCGGCAGGAACCCGGACTGGTGCGACTTCACTATCGACCATCAGTCGTGCTCGCGCGTTCATGCAGCCCTGGTCTATCACAAACACCTGAAGAGGCTCTTTCTCATCGACCTCAACAGCAGTAAGTGCCCTTTTTTTACCAAAAAGATGACTAGGTTTGTAGACAGAAGTTCAAAGTGTGCATGCTTTCCTTTAATCCACAATGAAATAATCCTCCCCATCATCTCCCCAATGCAGCACACGGTACTTTCCTTGGGCACATCCGCCTAGAGCCGCACAAGCCTCAGCAGGTTCCCATCGACTCCACTCTGTCTTTTGGGGCGTCCACGCGCACCTACACCATCCGAGAGAAGCCGCAAAGCCAGGGAGGCACCGGCGAAATTAAAATCGGAGACGAGGATGAGCTCAAAGGGCTTCTCGGTCTTCCTGAGGAGGAGACGGAGCTGGAGGTGTGTTTATTTGTCATGAAATGTTTTGGGTTCCGCTTGTATTTCACCAGCCTGCCATTTCTCCACCAGAACTTGACTGAGTTCAACACAGCCCACAACAAGCGCATCTCCACCCTGACCATCGAGGAAGGCAACCTTGACATTCAGAGGCCCAAGAGGAAGAGGAGGAACTCGCGTGTCACCTTCAATGACGAAGACTCCATCATCAATCCGGGTACACCTCTAAAGTTATTTACAAAAAGAACGAAATTCGGGAAAAAAATTAGAACTCGAGTGTATTTGGAATAAAGTAAAAGTTAACTGAAAGGAGGTTTTCCGTTCACAAACGCTTCACAGAGGACATCGACCCTTCGGTGGGACGCTTTAGGAACATGGTGCAGACGGCCGTCGTCCCCATCAAGGTAACAAACTTTATTGGTTGTATCATTCATCTGGCCCGGTTGTTATGCCTTGTACAGCCAACCGTCATTACAGTTTAAAAAAGAGAATCTGCCGTTTTAAATGTCGTGGTTGTGCTCACCTAGCAGAAACGTCGTTCAGAGGGCCACAACACGTTGGTGCTGGACGACTTCACCGCCAAACGCATGCACAGTTACTCGCTTGGCGGCGGTCTCTACGGCGACCTGCCCCCCACCAGCCACGAGACCCAACCTATAGGAGCCCCGGGCGGCGCCTCCATGCAGGGCGGCCTCCCCTTGCCTTTCCCCAACCCGGCCCCGGAGGTGGACCTGGCCCCCGAGGCTCCCCGGCGCCCCGTCACCCTCAAGCCCACCCCGGTCACGGTGCCCTACCTCCCAGAGACCCTCAACGAGCCGCGCAAAAAGAAGTACGCCAAAGAAGCGTGGCCAGGCAAGAAACCCACGCCGTCGCTACTCATCTGAGCCGCTCGGCCCCCTGCGCGCTGACTCTTGGGTTCCGGCGGGGGACCGCTGCCTGGCAGGGCCGTGGCCGCTCCCACCTCACATCTTATGTTAGCCGTCGCTTCAAGGTGCCTGAGGAGCCACGTAGAAACGAGATACGACATTTTGATCTCACCGTTAGAAGTGTTTGCGTGTCACAGACTCAAGGTCATTTTGTTTCTTCGTTTTCTGCTTTACACTCGTTTTTTTCTCTCTTTTTGATGGTTTTCACAAATGCCATTAATAAATGGCAAAAAGATATTTTTATACCCGATATTTTAATGTGACAAGGCACCACAACTGTCGGTAGAGAAGCGATGTGGTGTTATTGTGTACATGCACTTCAGATACACAAAAGGTTGGGGATGTTTGGCTTTTGCGCACAATTTAAGAATGCGCTGGAACCTTTACTAGCCAAGTGTGTACATTACTACACAATACCGTCATTCATGGATCATCAGGTCATGATTGTGTGCAACCTCCTCTGTTGTAAGTGCATTGCTGCCATCTTGTGGCAAAATAGAAAAGAGACTGAGCAAGCACTTGGGAAGGAGAGAGAAAATTCAATCCAAACAAGGAGACAATTTAAATGAACATAGGACTCATTTGATGTGCAACAAGTTTCATCCTAAAATTTCACTCAAAATCCAACTATCCCTAACTTTTTGTGAGCAATGTGCTCATGATCTTGTATTCTTATCGCCGTCTCTGTGATGTGATCAACTCAATGGTAATAATAAAACGAAATTTGCGACATGTGCTCATCGGTCAGTTTTCAGGTGGGAAATACAGATAACTTGAATTTTTCAAAAAGAGAAAAAATATTGCTTGATTGATGAAATTCACTTAACTACGTTGTCCACGTTCATGAGTATGCTCCCGGAAGTGACGTACGTACCTCTTTAATCCCATTAAATTAATGAAGCAGGAGACTCACTCGTCCACTGACTTTTTGATTGCCCCCGAGTTTTTCCTTGTTTGGTGAAGTAACGTGAAAAGGAACACAGTCACACGGAACAAATTTGACTTGAGGATGTTGATGGGCCGGAGCTTGTTGATCATCTTGCGGCGTCACCTACCTCCATACAACACCTACTGTACTGCCGCTAAGCCTCAGGTAGACACACGCGATCCAAAATCATGCATTGATTGTTTTTATGACGACATTGCATGTTGCCATTTTGCATAATTGAGTATGCTCCACGTTTTCCTTCATCTTTATTGCACACTCGTTTTCATCCACAAATGCATGAACTTACTCTACATAGATACTTTACTGCATTTATTTTGCCTCTGTGACAAAACAACTAATAATCCAGTTGGAGTCACTCGGTATTTCTGAGTCTTGTTTTGTTTTCAAGACTATACTGACCTCTAGTGGCCAAGAATCACACACCACAAGAAATCGCAATGAAAAATTAAAATATTAATTGGATACAATAAAGATATTCAAATCTGATTGATTGCATTGTGCCGTTGCACCTAATTTTATAGCGGGTGACTGTTTTTATCTATATGTAGTTTATCCAAACAAAACAAGTTAATCAAATATGCTATTTTGTTCCCTATTTCTTTCTACGCGTGAGCAGCAGATAGCAAAGACTAAGTTTGGTCCTCTGAGCGATGAAGATCGAATCTTCACTAACTTGTACGGCCGACATGACTGGAGGTGAACGCACTGACCATTTGATGATGTTCATAGAGTGCCCTCGTCACTTTTGTTCTTTGTCTTCTACTCGGTGCTTCAGGCTTAAGGGGGCCCTGGAGCGAGGGGACTGGTACAAGACCAAGGAGATGCTCTTGAAGGGACCCGACTGGATCATCAACGAGGTGAAGATGTCCGGCCTGAGGGGTCGAGGAGGGGCGGGCTTCCCCAGTGGCATGAAGTGGAGCTTCATGAACAAACCGAGTGATGGCAGGTAAGCCAGAAACCGCCACTGAGCATGCATAATGGTGATGACGATGATCCATGTCTGAACACTTGTAGGCCTAAGTACTTGGTGGTGAACGCTGACGAGGGTGAGCCGGGCACGTGCAAAGACCGCGAGATCATGCGTCACGACCCTCACAAATTGCTGGAGGGTTGCCTGCTGGCCGGAAGATCCATGAGCGCCCGCGCTGCGTACATTTACATCAGAGGAGAGTTCTACAACGAGTCGTCTAACGTGCAGGTACGCACGCTGTAATTTGAGGCCATTTACGGGAAAAAAAAATTCTAAATGTACACATCTTGACGCAGATGGCCATCAGTGAGGCCTACCAAGCGGGGCTGATTGGAAAGAATGCGTGTGGTTCAGGGTATGACTTCGACGTGTTTGTGATGCGGGGAGCCGGCGCTTACATATGCGGAGAAGAGACGGCCCTCATCGAGTCACTGGAAGGCAAACAAGGAAAGCCGAGACTCAAGCCTCCCTTTCCTGCCGACATAGGTGAGCTCACCACACATCAGCACAACTTCGCCCCTACCAAAATGGCCGCCAAGTAGTGACCTCAGCTGACCTAGTGGACTGAGGCGTATGTTTTTCTTCGTCTTCTACATAGGAGTGTTTGGGTGCCCAACGACTGTTTCCAACGTGGAGACAGTTGCCGTGGCACCTGCCATCTGCCGTAGGGGCGGAGCGTGGTTCGCCAGCTTTGGAAGGGAGAGGAACTCTGGAACCAAACTGTTCAATATCTCGGGTCACGTGAACACACCATGCACGGTGGAGGAGGAGATGTCCATTCCACTGAGAGAGCTGATAGAGCGGCACGCTGGTGTGTATGCGTACGTTCCACTGGTTCATGTTTTGTATTTGACATGTGTGCTGTCACAGGAGGAGTAAGGGGTGGCTGGGACAATCTCTTAGGGGTGATACCCGGGGGGTCCTCCACTCCCATCATCCCTCGGCGCGTGTGCGATGAAGTCTTGATGGATTTTGACGACCTGGTACGCGCAGAAAGCGCCCTGGGCACGGCCGCCATCATCGTCATGGATAAGTCGGTAAATAGTAGCGATGAAAAAAAAGACGAAAATCTTTTCGAACTGCTGTCAAGCTTTTGATTTGTCCTTGCAGACTGACGTGATTCGAGCCATCGCACGATTGATCGAGTTCTACAAGCACGAGAGCTGCGGTCAATGCACGCCTTGCCGAGAGGGTGAGCATCCAAAAATTGGTACTCGTACTGCGTTCAAGAAATGGCTGGGAAAGTGCTCTTTGTGAAATGCTTTTCAGGGGTAGACTGGATGAATGCAATGATGTGGAGATTTGCGAAAGGAGAGGCGGCGGTTTCCGAGATCGACATGATCTGGGAGCTGAGCAAGCAGATAGAAGGACACACTATCTGCGCCCTCGGGGATGGAGCGGCTTGGCCCGTGCAGGTGAGCTCCTCAACACAACAGTCAAGTGAACAAAAAAGGACTCAAATTTTGTCCTCCACAGGGACTGATACGCCATTTCCGACCAGAAATGGAGGCTCGCATTGCTCAGTACAACAAGGAAAATACTCCAAGGCAGACAGACATTGAGATGATCTGAAATCAAGTACAGTGGGCTTGGGGGATGGATGGGAGGGGTTGTTATTTATTCAGATTTTGATGTAGCAAAAAAACAAGACATATTGCAATTTATGACATTTTATTTCCAAAAAACAACAGTTAAATAATTTCACTTTAGTCCAATACAATCTCTACAAAAAAAAAAAGATTTGATCCAGAGGACAATGTGGATGAAATTAAAGGTAATCGTCAAAGTATTTTTTTTCTTTTATTATGATCACAAAGACAATATATTCCGAATTCACAGTTTTTCCAAAATCAATCTGGCATAGCTCCGCAGCTTTGCAAAGTGTCAGTCCTAAAAGGTTTACGCTGTATGTACAAGTGCAGAAATCACAAATTTGCTTACTTGAGCTAAACTCAAAGCTACAAATTATCCGTGCGCAACTTTCACGGCGCCATCCAGAAGGGCATAGACTGCTGCTGCGGCTGCGTTTTAGCCCGAGGGGGCGGCGGGGGTGGGCAGCGGTACCCCTGTATCCAGTCTAAGGAGGTAGAAGGCGAGCCTCCGGGGTTACCTGACCCTGAGGCTTTGGAGCTCGGGTGCTCTTCCTCTTCGTCTGAGGAGTCGCCAGCGTATGCCACCAAGCCCGTTTTTAGCCTCTTTGCAACAGGTTCAGCTAGAGGAAGCAGGGGGAGGAGGACACACATTTGGGGGAGGGGAGAGAGAGAAAGACAACAAAAGCGCAAAAACAAAACATGGCAGCAGCAATTCAACACAATCCAAATTGAAAGAAACAGATTAGTTCGGCGGAAGATGGGCGGGCCATCCCAGAACCGCCATTGGTCGGTGGGGGGCGTCCAATGGAGTGGCAGGACAGGCGTCACGTGACAAGTGGTCAGCAACCCCCCGCCCCCCCGGGGATGACATGGAAGAGAGGAAAAACAGAGAAAAAAAGAGAAAACACAAAAACAGGAGAGACGCTCGTTAGTGAGGGAGGTCTACACTGCAAACTGATGATGTCATCAGAACGGGACAAGACACTGGATAAAAGGCTCCACTTCAACTATTTGGCGCTTTTTAGTCACTGCGGCGGAATCCTGGAAGAGTCGTCAAATCCATAGGAGACATTTTAGTTTACGTCTAAGTGGATTGCTGCTAAAATTGCGAGGAGGGGCACATTCCACTTTTGCTGCCGGTCAATGTGACGTACGGGACTTACCCACGGGGCCTTGCGGCGGCCTTCTCTCCTCCATCTTGGGTCTCACGCCATTTACGGGCAACGGCGGTGGAGGCATTAGCTGCCTACTGAAGGAACAAACAAACCGAGACTTAGTATTTCATATAATGATCAAATAAAAAAATAGAACAGTATTGTTTGCACTTCAGTTGTGCTAAATGTGCTAAAAACTGTAAATAAAAAAAAATAAAACACGTTACTTTGAATCGGATTAAAACGATTAATGGTAGGGCGACGGTGAAGAAAAATACGTGAAATAAAAGTACATCTGTACTGTTAAAGTATACAGTACAGCAATCCCCCATTACATCATTTGTAATGAGTAGGTTTCCAATGTAATCACATTATATGGGCAATTATTTTAAGGCTTGCGCTACAAAAAAAATCATTTCATACATTTACAATATGGTTGTTTATTTTAATATGCCAATGTGTGCAGGAGAATTATCTCAAAATATCTACGTATTTTTTTTAAATGATGTTACAGATTTTCACCTATCTCTGGTGGGTCTGGCACGCAACTCCCGGGATGAACGGGGGATCACTGTACTGTAAAAAAAACAAAAAAATAGACAACAAAAAAAATGAAAACAATAATAAAATGTAAAAACTAAAAATGAATGGCACACAAAAAGTTGAGTAACATAACATACGAGAACAGAATATTATAAAAATGATGTATCTAGAAATGACCCTACGTACCCGTCCCTCTCAGTCGTTGGGCCAGAGGAACTCGAAGGTGGGGGTCCTGCAGTCTCGGAGCTGCCCGCGGAGAAGCCTGCACCTAAATTAGTCATATGAATGGGTCCATGCTATGAGCAGAAAGACACACAGGTGCCATTAGCAGACATTCTTCACTTGACTCTCCTGGCCACAATATCAAGTGTCACTTTTTTTTCTATTCCTTACCAAGTGTTTGACCAACTTTTTTATGGGTCAAAATTTTGAGACACTTTCAGCCTATCATTAAAAAAAAAAAAAAAAAATTCTCCTTCATGCCACTAAGCATGTAGGGAAAAGAAAAAAAAAGACACGCTTCCTACACCAGCATTGGTAAACCGGAAACAAAATTGACAAAAGGATGCTAATTTCTGTTAGCCCGTCAATAGTCTTTCACATTATATATGCGAGCATTAAGCTAGCTGTTTTGTTCACTAAAACTATATGAGGTTGAACTCTTTGATCTCAAGTAACGTTTAATTCTTTTGTTTTATGTCACAGCTGGCAGTGGCCAACTGCTTGAAGCAAGTAAAAAATACTGACTGACGTGCATGTTGTTCACCTGATAGCCAAGCAGGCCGCTGTCACGCTCGTCGGGCACTTCCTCTGTGAAGCGTCTTTTCTGCGCCGGATTGGCCGTCACGGATGGAGGAGGTGGGCCTTTGGGCGGCGCCACAGCCGGCGGAGCATAGGACATCGGAGGTACCGTCTGCACCGAGAGAAGAAACATGTTTGTTTACGGCCACAAATCTGTTATATGCCATACATACAAAAGAAAATCACAAATTATTGCACTCAGGATTTAGTGAACGTTTTACATGCGACATTTTCACTAAATGACTGATAGGATGTCGTTTGCCATCATGCCGTACAGTATTACGTTCACAATTATTGCCAATGGGTACCTGAACCACAGAAGCCGGAGGAGGAACTGGAGCAGGAGTAGGAGGAAGAACTGGAGCAGGAACTGGAACAGGTGGAAGAACGGGTGGTGGAACAGATACCGGAAGAGGAGCGGAAACAGGAGGTGCCGGACACAGGCGCGGGGCTAGATTTGGAGGTGGTGGTGGTGGCACCGGGGTAGGCGGGAACTGAGGGAGGACAACCTTGGGTGGCACAGGTGGGGGCATGGGAGGCGGCACAGAGAAGGGCATGGGTGGGGGCTGGTTCTGGGGCGGGGGCACCGGCATGGGGTAGCCCGGCTGGAAGCCGGCTGGCGGATAGTAGGGGGGCTGCGGGGGCATCCCATTCATCACTGGGGGCTGTGCGAAGCCTGGAAGGAGAAGAGGGCCTCAGAATGGCTGACTTGTACAATTTCAAGTAATACAAGATGACAAGGTTCCAGCTAAATGAAAAAAAAAATTCAGTTCCATTCAGATAACGTACCTTGTTGTGAAGGCATCATTGAGCTCATTTGAGAGAGGAAACGAGAATACTCTGCATGGACCTGAGAAGAGAAGCTAAAACCTCAGTTCAATGCTGATGTGTACAACAGTGCCTGAAGGTGCTACTCACAGTTTGAAGCAAGTTTTGACACAATGTTTTGGCTGCTGCAAGACCTTCTGGTTTGGGATGGCTGCAGAGGAACAATGGAGGCAGGGTGAGCTTAAAAAGCTGAGAAAAAGGGAGCAATTCTGTCCAAAGAGAGCCCCCGCCCCCTCTCAGATCTTGAGTAAGCCCCACCTGATGTAGATGTACATGGGCTCAAAGGCCTCTCGTCCAGACGTAGGCTCCAGGCAGCCCGAGCCTTTCCCCCTGAGGAAGACTTTGGCTCCAGTCTCGCCCTGGATGTGCTGCAGGTATGAGCAGTTAGGACCCTCCACGCGCTCTTTGACGGCAAAGCCTGGGATGGCGTGCTCCAGCCCCACAAAGATCTTATCCTGAACATAGTGCATCTGGCAAAGTTCAAAAAGTAGTTAGTCATTTGAGAAACATCTTGCGGTCAGTTAGCATTGCAGAACTTTGTTGGTTCCGCTTTGTTTTAGATCGTCTTACCCCGCCCTGGAAGTGCGGCTTATGATGTGTCATCGGTGGTAGCGAAGGAGGAGGTGCTTGCTGATAAACCGTCACTGCAGGCGCGACGGAAGAGAAGGACGAGGACACCGAGGACGAGGCGGTCGCTGCTTTCACAACCCCGTTGGTGATGATCTCCTTGATTTTGTTTACAGCCCCTGAAAGCACAGACGAACAAACGTGTCAAAAATCATAGCCCAGTGAGGAATTAAAAAAAAAGACATTTTAAGAGTACTGACGGTCCACAAGCTCCCGCGTCTGTCCCTGAACGTGCAGATACAGAGGCCGCTCCCTAGGAGAAAACAGAGGTCGTGTTTAGACATACATCATAAAAAACAAAGTTTGACAGTGCCAAAGGGAGATGAGCGAGTCACCCGGGTGGCGCTTTGCCCTTCTCCTCTGCAGTCATGTAGCGTCCTCTGGTGGATACGGCAGCGCTGCTCACTTTGCTGATCTGGAAACAAAGAGTCCATCACTTCTTAGAACACATTTTTCATCTCGTCTTTAAATGCCATTGACTGAAAGAACAACGCTCATCCACACTGACCTCATCCTGCGTTTGTCCTCGCGTCAAGAGATTCCGGCATGTGATCGGGACGTCATTGATCTCGACCTCCGCCACCACCAGGTCGTCTTTCGCCTTGGTTGGCACCTGAGGTTTCCCAATGCCCAGAACCTGTCAAGGAGAGAATCATATGTACATTATTTATTGAGACAGGCCTACTCGAATCTCAATATTGTGCGTGCAAGTAAAAGCAAAACAACAACAAACGTGGACAAATGAGAGTTTGAAATGCTTCTAAATCGGATCACTCTCATTTCATCCACTCGGGCACCATAAGCAGTTAAAAGTCAACTGCCTCCAGCAATAACTACAAAGCAAAGCAGTTTTAAAGCCTGTGATTAAATGACTACTTCTAACAATGTCAAACTAAACTAATTAGCGGAGCAAGTTGGACAAGCTCATATCAGAGAAAACATTCCTTGCAGCAATATTCATCGTTTACCTTTTCAACGGGCCCAGGTGTGCCGATCTGCGAGGGCTTGAGCTTGCCCTTGGCTACCAGCATGGCGTTAATCTTGGCGGCCACCGCGGCGGCGGCGTCCAGAGCCCCGGTAGGGGCCGACTCAGCCTCCCCCGGTCCCCCACAACCGGGACCTGGCTGGTCCCATTTGCTAGCGCGGCGGCTAGGTAGACAATAACAGCAATTATGAATTGACAGCCAGATTGAAGGTGTGGATCACATGATTAGAGCTTGTAGTAGCATAATTGGGGGTTTTAAGAGATGTAAATGCTATTTAGCGCGTTTTATGAAAATGTGGCTAAGCACAAAGAGCTAATGCGCAGTGAGAGTCCTCCATGATTACATAAACTAGCAAGCCCGGGTTATAAACGACCGAGGCCAAAAGATTGTGATCGCACGAACGGTTACTCACCCGCCGTTTTGACTTCCACCAAATGACATATAGGTCCTTAAAAGTTCCTCTTTCGCTGTGTAAAAACACACGCGAGGCTTTTCTTTTGCTATATTTCGTACAAGTATGAGAGACACTCGCTGACGCTAAGCTAACCGAGAAGACGCTTCCGTCTCAGGTCTGTGGGTTATTACTAAAAGTCGCCGTTAGAGGGCGCCAACGTCAAGCTTGTTTTTCAACATGGTGGCGCTCACCTGTTCGATTTTGGAGATTTGTTTTTTATTTGATTTTTTATCGGTTTTTTTTGATGCAGCACGATTGAGCTTGAGCTGCAGTCCACAACATTTGGAAGGAGTCAAGGTACGTTTGCGCAACACTTGAATTCATGTGGGCTGACACCAGTTTTTTGAGCTGTTTTATTATTTTGTAATTCCATCCCAGTTAAATTTCTTGACGTAATTTGCTCCTGGCTTTTGCCAAACTCTCTGTTCTCTTCTTTCGTACCATCTGCAATCTAGTTGTAACAACGTGCCTTTGAAGAGACTTTGGAGTGTCTTCTGCATGCTCACCCATGGTGTTCACATGAGTGAAGTGTCATGAGGTCAGAGTTCAGGGCAACCTCGAAGCCTGACTTGACTCAAACGTCTGTTTACGTGCAAGAGGGAGGAGGAGGAGGCAGAAAAGAGCAGACGTGTCATATTTACTGTCTTTGCTAGTACGAGCCCAGGTGCGAACCGTAAT
Organism: Syngnathus scovelli; assembly: GCF_024217435.2. Classification (NCBI taxonomy): domain Eukaryota; kingdom Metazoa; phylum Chordata; class Actinopteri; order Syngnathiformes; family Syngnathidae; genus Syngnathus; species Syngnathus scovelli. The sequence goes on from NC_090855.1 coordinate 11,002,830, forward strand.
ACGTATGTCGGTTGATGTAACCTCCGGCCTCTCTGGCTCACAAGCCAAGGCCTCGCCTGATCCTGGCCGCTGACGCCGACATGCGAAGTCACCGGACGTGATGGAGAGGAGGGCGCCTCACCGCGGGGTCGCATTGAGTAAAACAAAGAAACACTGTGGGCAGCCGTGGCTTCTGTGTTTGCCGTCAAACCAGCAATTACAAGAAGGTCAAGCACAACACATTTGATCCAAAACCATTTTCTCATGCAAAATAAGTAAATGGAAATAAGCCAGTCCAAGGATCGTATGTACTACTTTGTACATTTTGATATTCCAAATTGACGTACAATGGTGCACCCAAGCCACCAGGGCTCAGTGTAGTATATATTCCACAAAGAAGAATTTCACAACAAAGTGAGTCAGTACGCTGCAGTAATATTAGTTGTATTTTGCAGAAGAAGTATATACTCTTGCAAACTATTTTATCTTGAAATATTCATTACTTAAATATTTCTAATTACCAATCTGCTGCCACATTTAGCCCTCGCAACTCAAGAACAAAATTCCAGAAGTCTTTTAATAGTCTCGTGAGGTACTCTTCATGTAAACTGCTCATAGCCAAGGTTTTTTTTTTTGGCCACACACAATATTTTACTGAGGTTGGTATAACGGCCATTTTTCACAGCCACACTAGCCAATGTGTTGCATTTTTCAGATTTGTCAGAGCGTAAACTGAGACTTTTTTTTTTTTTATATGATGCAATGCTTAAAGCCATATTAATCTGCGAAGCGTATATGGAGGAAACGTGGAGGGTGAGCGAAAGAGGGAAAACATATGGCGGGATCGAGTTTTCGCAGGCAGCAAAGTGAGTGCTGCGGGAAACTTTTCGGTGTACGTCTGCAGAGAATGGGAGCCTCTTATACAGCTCACAGCGGGATCTTGGCCCGGGCTGTGGCCTCGTCTCGTCTGCCCGGCGGGGTGCTTTCCTGAACGGGCTGCCCAGGGGAGGGGCACCTGCGAGCAGGCACGATCACTGGTCAGGAGGAGGGCCCGGCAGGCGGGGCCAAGGGATGGAAAAGATGCTCGCCGGTTCCAGGAAACGGACATCTGTTGGATGTATGAAATCCTCAGGTAGAGCTCAGCGACGTTCCCACTCGCAGCTTTTTGTCCTCTCCTATTCCCGGCGAGGCGCTAAAAACGCAGGTTGCTATCTCGGGATGAAATCAGAGGCTTCTGTCGTCCTGCAGAACAAGGGTTATGATTGGATCGGGCCGCCCAGTGCCGGCCACTACCAACACTGGCAAAGTTTATAGATGGGCCGTCCTGCCAACTGACACAATATTTTCCATCCATTCGGTTGGCTTGGGCAAACGGTGCTTATTTGAAGTTTATCAAACACTCAGTCATCCCAGCAGACTCACGGGAGGATTTTTATCATCTGATATGTTGAGTTTTTGTAACGCACACATGCGTGTCAACATCAGCACCGTGCTCGGCTGTCATTGTCAGACGGCCTTCACAAAAAAACAGCACCGTCCGTCTTCTGGCTTTTTGACAGAGGAGGAAAAAAATACAGTAACTGGTTTGAGTAAAAGTTAAAAAGTGTACTTGAGTGTAAATATAATTTTGTGAAAACGTAGTGTTTTGGGTTTGGCTTCAAATTCCTAAACTATTGCTGACGAAAAACAAATCCTTGCCTTTTGTACAGTTTTTGTGGACAAGACATTCCTTTCAAATGGACGAATGCACTGAGATAGCCGCAGTTGAGCACAAAAGTTGCATGGAGATCACATTAACTCTCCAACAGGAGCACCCCCTGTGGCGGGAGCACGCATGGTAAGTGCGGTGGGAGCGTCGCCCCGCGAGGTAGCCAGGTAAATGAAAACACATGCCTGGAGCGCACAAAGGCCTCGGCGCTGTCGACGTATCAGGAAAAACTCAGACGAATATTATTTGAGGCTTTTCAGTTGCTTTCCTTCCATTTTTGTTCAAGTCTTTGCAAAAACCGAGGCCTAAGCAGGTAGCTCGCTCCGCTCCCCGTCTCTCAGTAGGCTCATTTTGCAGTTTAATCAAATCACTCGGTCAAATATGGGGAAAAAAACGCTTATTATGTTATTGAATGTCGAATAACCGTCAATGGAGCTTAATGGTTTTACTGTCTGGTGTGTGCGAGGGAAAGAAAAACACAATGACCCAGATACAGTGTCACTCAAGTATGAATGATGACATTGCGCTGATAATGCAATAAAAACCTCGACTAAATCATCCGTCTCGTGACTGTATGATTGCAAACGGTGCCATAAATATGTGTAAAATTTAAACATTCATTTTTATTGTCTCAACCTGGTCTTCCGTGCACATAGTGATTAGCCTAGCATCGCTAGTTCGAATATTTTGTGGTCAAGAATGGACACAGTGGCTGGTGCACTTTTTGATCGCTTTTGAACATACAGAATGGCTAACAGGTTCATATAAGCTAACAAACTCCACAGTCTCATTCCAAGGCACCCACGTCACTCACCAGTCCAAGTCCCGCCCTTTAAAGCCATACACATACATGCTCATAGTCACATATACAATATGGTGACCCCAAGTAGACAAAAATCATTCCTGCACCTCACCTGTTAAATATGTCTTCAATTTCACTTTTATGGAAGTATATTTCAGTATGATGGCATGCGTTTCTTCAAAAATTAAAATTATAGTCTCAGAAAATGCTTTGCCATACACCAATCAAGTACAGATTCTAATATCTTGATTTCTTTTGTGGGAATAACCCATTACACACTTCACGGAAAATTTTAAAGCATCTGGAAAGTAATCACAACTAATCCGTAAAAAAATATATATATTGTGCGTTTAAGGTTACTTAATATTAGCTCCTGCTCCATTAAATGTGGACATTTATGGCTTTCATTAGGAATTATGAAGTCTGGAGGAGAAAATAAACGGCCTTGCAGCAAATGTCTCTACCAGATTTTTTAAGGTCTGTCCAACTGTCAATCCTAAGAATCGGGCCATGCGTGGACCGTTTAAAACACCCACCGCTCCTCTGAGCAAAGCACCATCCTCCTTCATCCCATCCTCTCTCGTTCAACAATATTTGCCCGTGTGCATGCGTCAATGAGCAGCGGGGTTTGCGCTTCAGCACAGTGCAGCCTTTGAGGTGGGCATACAGAGAGCTCCTTGCCGGACGGAGATACGCAAACGTCAGCCGGCGAGTGTGCGCAGAAACACAGAAGACCTGACGCTGACACGTACACACAAACCAAACAAACGTCAATCAAATCTTTGCTTGCAAAATACAACCGACTGGTGCAAAGTGCCCAGTGGTGTTAAGTTGAACCCGGTTACGGATCAAATGACTCTGTGAATGGCAGAAAGCATCCTCTTTATTTAGAGCGCTATATTAAGCGTTAATATAAACATCAGTCAGAATTGGAGCCATGCAATAGCTTTGCATGGTCAAACCGAGCAACATAAAGTCTATTCAAAATGTACATGAAGTAAACAAAAGACTCACAATGCCTCAGGAAAAAAAAAACAGATACAGATGAGCTGACAACGGCAAATTGCTTTAAAAGAAAAAAATGTGTTTATTTAATTTTTCAGAAAACAAGCAGAAGTGCATCAATTCTTTTACTGGAAATGTGCGTGCATGCAAAACTTTCATTCAACAAATAAACAGTCAAACAAAATGACATTCCTACGCTGGGTGATTTGGTTCGGGATAATAACAACAATAATAATACCCATTCGCCTACAGTGATACGCTTTTGCAATACTTTTACTCAGCAGCTGATCAATTCTTTAATTGTTACTCAAATTGTCATTTTCGCATGGCTAAGAACAACCCAAATATTTCCACCTTCTTCATTCCGAACTTTATACAAAACTCTTTTACAAAGTGCTCCGATTTGCCTGGCGCAGTTCACAAATCGTTTATCTTTGGTGTCTATTGAGAATAATGAAGAAGAAAAAACCAGATGAATTTTCAGTACCTATTCTTTTTCACGTGTGTCTAAGTCAGAAAGCACACAAAGGAAGGCTCACATTATCGTGTCTACTGCGGCGGGCTGCTCTTGCGGCAGAGCTGATTTGCCGACGTCAGCGTTTGCCGGTTGCGTCTGCGCTTGCCAGTCAGCAGCGTGTAGAAGAACGGATTCACACAAGAGTTTCCGTAGGTCAGTCCCGTGAGAATCCGGTTCACCGTCACCTGAGTGCCCACCGGTACGGTCCGCAGCATGTCAGGCTTATAGAGAGGCAGAAGCTGCCAGATCCAGAAAGGGAGGAAGCAAGCCCAAAAGGCCAGCACGATGCCCAAGATGAGGAGCAGGACTTTGGGTTTGGGGGCACGGGCGGGGCAAGCAGTACTAGCGCCGGAACCCCACGGGGCCCGGGTCTGAGACACCCAGTAAAGTCGGCCAAGAGTCGCGTAGAGGGCTCCGATGGCCAGGCCCGGCCCGAGGATGCTGGTGCAGAAGAGCACGCTCAGGTAGGCCTTGGAGCTTTGTTCGTCCCACGCCGGCACGCAGAGCTGACCCTCCTGGTTCTCGCCATCTTCCAGGTGCAGGGTGATCATCATGGGCAAGCTCAGCGCCACGGCCAGCCCCCAAGCCAAGCTCACTCGCAGCAGGCCCGACGAGTTGGAAGAGGAGGTATGCAGGGGCCGCGCCACGGCCCGGTAGCGGTCCAGGCTCATGGCAGTGAGCGTGAAGATGGAAGCGTGCATGGTGAGGAGGTCCAGGCTCAGGAGGAGACGGCACCCCAGCTCGCCGAAGGCCCAGTCGGACGCCAGGCTGTCGTAGACGATGAAGGGGGCGGTGAACAGGTAGAGCAGGTCAGCCAGAGCCAGGCTCAGCACCTGCAGGTGAAGAGAGGAGGAGGACGAGGAAGAGGACAGGGGAGAGGAGGAGGGCGAGAGCGAAGACGGATTGGAAAGGCAGGAGGGTGCCGGCACTTGCGTGAAGCAGCAGCTGAGTCCCGCTCTGCTTCTCCTCCTGCTTCTCCTGCGCCTCAGAAGGAGGCCCAGAGTGTACAGGTTGCCTAAGATGCCCAGGAGGGAGAGCAGGGAGAGGAAGGAGCAGAACACAGCAGTGGAGGCCAGGCTGGGAGATGGAGAGGTCGGGGTCTGGGTGGCGGGCACAGACAAATTGGGACCCACGGTGAACGGGGAAAGTGGAGACAAGGAGCCCGAGGGGTCCATTTAGGAGGTCGGTAGCTCGTGCGGAGAAATCGGCCAGGCCAAGTGAAGATTATTCCAAGCTCGATCTGCTTGAGGTCATAGAAGTAGAGACAGATTCAAGGAGACAAAGAAACAAATGTTATTTTCTGACCATTTTGGAGATTCCTTTCTCATGGTGACACACAAAGAAAAGAACGTCGCGTCAACATGCCGTAAAAATTAAAATGTCAGCGAAAGTGATGGTTTATGGAGGAGCACAAAGCATCAGCCGTTGGCACAGACTTCTCGGTTTTATGGATTCCTTGGGAGTCAGGCGCGGCGCTCCCCGGTTTTCGTAAATAATTGGATTTTCAGAGCAGGAGGGCTCCGATTGAGGCTGTAAATCTTGACGGAGAGCCCGGACCGTTCTTCGGGTCATCAGTTGGCCACCAATCAGTTAAGTACAACAACCTGAAAATATTTTCTCCTCGTGGATTTTAAATCGCAATATGAATTTTGGGGGTGAAGATTCTCGACACATGCGCTTCAGGACGAGTTCAAAGCATCGGCGGGGTGCCTGGCCCCCGCCCGTGCGACACATGCGGACCCGGTGGCACCGGGGTTAAGAGCTGCAGTTGAACTGGAGAGGAGCAGCCGGTCCCCCCGCTGTGTCGCGTGCCTCCACGTTTACCAGATCGCTTTGAATAGCATCGCCAATGTTCGTGACCACGCTTTTCCCGACACAATCGTCTTTGTGGCAGAATTCCGTGACAGACGGACGAGTTGTTTGCCTTACAGCAGAAGTGACGGACGGGTTTTCTTTACCATAGACTGAGCAGCAGATATAAAAATACTTTGTGTAATTAGAACAGGACTCCCTATAGTGGGAGAATAAACATAAATAATTAGAACCTTATTAGTCTATTCTTGTGTTTTTACAAAATGCATTTCCTGAATCTCACCTCAGAGAATTTGCTACAGAAACAATATTCCACCGATGCTTCTGGTCAAAAAGTTCTCTTTCCATTTCCAAATCCTTCTCGTGTGATCACGAGCGGTCTCGAAATCTCCAGAATTTGAATTTTGGTCACAAAATTAAAGCTTCTGCCCGGCGACGGTATGTCTGGACTCTCCAAACTTTGCGATGCGAACTCTACTGTCTTGTCCCGTCTGGACTCCTTCTCCTCAGCGCAGTCTTTGAAGTGTCCACCACTCGTGTGTGTGTGTGTGCGTGTGTGTGTGAGGGGAAAAGGGGGTGGGATGCTGAGTGTCGGACTTATCCTACACAATGATGAATGTTACTATAAATTTGTGTGGTCCTAAACCGGATCCAGGTGGTCCTACCTAAGTGATTTTTTTTTCTTTTTTGAAATTCATTGACAGTTTTATCTCTTTCTTAATAGGATAAAGTTTGATGTCCACCAATGAAATATATTTCTCAATTATTACCAATCACTACTACGTTTATACCCAGAAATGATATTTTAGCTCTTTTTTTTTAAAGCCGCTTCGAATGACGACAGGTTTATGACAGCTTTATATCCCGCTTATATTTTCTTTGCGAGTGCCGTCATGTTTTGATGGGTTTCCAATGTTTTGAAACCTTTGCGCCGGGCGTAAATCACAATTTGGACCCCTTGTGAAGACCTCAACTAGATGTCTATGAATAGTCTCATAATATTGTGTTTTGGCAACTAATCAGTTGAAGTCTTCAAAGCTAATTTGAAGTGATACATGGAATAAAAATGTTGCTAATAAATTTTGGTTCAGTCACTAAGAAACATTTTTAAATTTAAATTTCTAAATCTTTTGATGGAAAAATTTCTTTCAGAAAATGTCGCCATAGCTTTTCTCCTGCATATTTGCGTCATCCCTATCCTGGAATCTTTTCATTTTGTTTGTTTAGCTGCAGCCCACTTTTGAGCTGCCCGGCTCAATAATTTCATTTGAGATGTGGCTTTTTCTTGGCTTTTCAGTCTATAATGCAGCACACTAATGTCGCTTATTCGCCGCAGATGTCGAGACTGGCCTAGCGTGTTGTGTCTACCGTTGGCGGATTATTATCTGCTTCTCAACTAAATTACGTAATTACGTTTGTGTGTGTGTGCATAGACTGACAGCTCGCACAAGGAAAGATCAGCGGAAATCTGATTTTTTTTTTTTTTTTCCTCCCCTGACAATTTTGGAGTCTGTGATCATATCCAGTAACGCTGATACTCAACTCGAAGTCCATTTTATATTTCTTCTTATATAATTCAGCTGCCACTCGTGTAAAAATCTGCAAATCTGGGAATCAAACACGGCTAAGCATAAACTCTCCTAGAATAACTCAAATATTTATTTAACATGAATTCTATACGTGGAGTATAGAAGTCTCCAACATTTGAGTTTTTCACTCATTTTGCGAGTAAATCTGGTTTTGTGGTTGAAGAGACCAAACACCACAATCTTGATACCCTTAACAGAAAACGCTCCATCAACGGTTCTGGCAAATTGTTTCGGACAGGCCTCTCTTTGCGGGCGAGTTCTCCATGTTTTCTTTTCACGTATGGAAGCACGCAAGTGAGATGGAAGACTCTCGCCGGAGTCTGTGGGAAAAGAAAGATGTACATATGATCCAATTTTCCAACTAACCTACTTCAGCGTGGTCAAGTTGAAACGAGCTGAGATACAGTGTTTTATTTACGGACAAAATAATCTTAATAGGTCCTGTGTCAACATTTTTTATGGGTTGGAAACGGTGGGCCAAAAGTACGTATGTGATGTTTTAGAATGACCCTCCAAGGACTGCGTATAAAACTCAAATGGCCCTGGATAGGATTTTTTTTTAAGTGAGCTCTAATAAGAGGCTTGACTTGTCACCGGATAAACGGGCCTTTCTGGAGTGGTCAAGCGTAGCTCACAGTTGCCTGTTACCCGCCCAGTTGTTTTTGGCCCGCCGCACAGAGAGCCCACCACCGCTCTTTGCCAGCTTCAAGAGGCCGGATGATTTTGTTGGGACCCGCCAGTCAGACGTGCGTGCGAAGCGAGCGCCACGTCGCTTGGCTGCTCCGTACATGTGCTGGCATATGCTAGATGGACACAGACAGGCAGCAAAGTGTAACGGGGATGGCTGGAAGCTGGGGGGTGGACATACCTATCCCCACAGGGTGTGAGGAATTTGAAAAATACCTGGCACAAGCATGCCAAATCCGGGAGGGGAGGGGTGGGGGGCATCGAGATATGAGACGTCCAGGCTGCCATCATGCAAGTAGACACAGATGGGTATGACTTAGTAAAGTGAAACGTAGAGAATAAAGTAATAAAGAAACTCCCCTGTGCGGGAAATTAATATTGTTGAAGTTTGCAGAGTCTCTGGAAAAAAAAAAGATCCATAAAGTGCAAAAAACACATTAAGTGCTTTCCTGGAACTCAAATGTCAAAGTAGCGTAAAAGTGAATCACCCCTCTGACACATCATTAGTATTGAAACTTTGTGTTCAAATGTGTTATTTTTGGTGGGATAAAGTTTTTGCCAACCAAAATGTCCGGTCCTTGAGAACCCCCTAGCTAGCTTGTTTTCAATGTTTCCCTCCTCAAACACACTTGATTCAACTCATCAGCAAGCTCCTTAGAAGTAATATTGATAATAATACTGCCCATGTTTCCTGTTGTATCATGTTTTTTCATGCCCCTAGTTGGCCTACGAAAGAAGAAAATAGTGTAACATAAATGTCGCACAAAATGAAAACGCTCGAGTGGCCCGCTATTTATATGTCACAGCACATCCATCTCCATCCCGTCCGACCGACACATTATATAATTACATTTACCTGAGCTATGGCTTCGTTCCAGTGCTTTGACCCGCTCGTCGTGCATTTGCGTTTGTTAATTATTTTGCATCAATCTTAAATATGCAAATCATGAAGCGAGGCGGTGAAGGAGTTCAGTCTACTGCAGACGCCGGAGCGCAGTTCCCATTTGGGCATTTCAGTATGACACAAATGCTAAAATTATTTATTCAATTCACTGTAAATACACATTTCTACTGTAAATTATTTACAGACATGAAGATTTGTAAATGTATAAACACGTGATGATAACTAGATGCGTTTTGCTCGTTCGACTTAGCTGTATCAAGTTTTGCTTTGATCGACCAATTAGTGAACGGAAAAAGTGTGATGTCATCAAAGGTCAGCACTGGCCCTGTGAGGACAAATTTGAAATCTAATTGGTTAATGAGTCCCATTGTAGTGTTGTTGAAGTTACGTTGGCCAGCGTGGCTGATTTTGAAGTCCTTGGGCAGATTAAATTGGCAAAGATAAATCTATACAATTATATGGGCCAAATATTAATATTTAGATTATAAATGTAGGCCTGTGCTTTTGATAGTGTCAAGGTCTTTTGACACTTGCGTCTAAATTACCCAGTAGCAGCCCAAATCCTGGGAGCAATTCTTCCCTAAGGGATTTCCCAAAATGTCGAAGTGTAAAAACAGAGCAGCACTTGTGACCACACACACTTGCCAAAAAAAACCTAGCCTTTATTTTTCAGTGTATTTATGCGTGTTTATGCAACCCACCCATATGTGTCCAATCAGCGGGGAATCCCACCAGGACGAACCCCCCGGCCCCCTCCATCAACGCCTCCCTAACCTCTCCCTGGCCGTCCTTGCCTTCCGCCTTCATTTAATTAATTTGCGTCGGCGTTTCTCCGCAAACGCACTGACGAATGACCGTCCTCCGTATCATAGTCTTGATTAAATGGGCGGACGTTTTCTTAGGTGACAAATGGTTTCTGGATCAGACTGATTCACAATTCGTGATGAGTTATTGATCCCCTCAGGCTGGTGACCATCACATTTTCCTAATCCTTCCTTGTTACTAAGTCAGGAGTGTATTGATACTGCCTTCCCTGCAAAACAGTTTCATCAGAATTCACGGGAGCAGCTTTACTAAATGCCTGAAATAAAAAATAAAAAATGCACAGTTGAAAACAGTGATTACAGCAATTTCTTTTTCTATTTTTTACTTTTTAAATCACTATCATAACGATATATCAAGATCTGTAGGTACATCCAGTATATCCATTTAGGATGTACTTTAATCCCATAGTCAGAAATCCAATTCAGGTTTTTATCCTTCTTTGGACTGATTCCAATTGTAGCATGTCCCATTTAATTCATTTTTTTCCCCAAATCTGATGATACAAAAAGCCTCACACAAGCTAACAATTAGCATCTATATGGTGGTGTTGTTTTCCATGAAAGTGGAAGTTGTCAAACTTAATGTCACAGTGCCCAAAGGGTCATCTTGCGAGGGTCACATGACCAAACAAGGAAAAACAGGTGACCCGTGCTAAATAACCACTTGTAAAATGAAAAGTAAAAAGTCAACCTTGCATTATTTTATGTCCATAGACTTGTAAAAGACTCCCGCAGGTGTGAAATTCTACGTCTAGAGTGTTGACATATTTTAAACTTGCCTTGTAATTTGATGTAAGTACGAGGTGTGCAGCTCTAATTGTCTGCTGGGAATCAAAACAGACCGACATGAGTCAAAACTGGTTTGAATCTGCCCACTGGTGGCTTGTTGAGGTTATTGCAGCCAAAAATAATAATGGCGTCTTTATGCGGCTGAGTCACTGGTGAAGGCTGCCAACACAAGGGGGGATGTTCCTTACATGTGAATAATTGTGAAAGTTACATTTACGTCAGCTTTCCCATCGACCGCTGTGCATCAAATGAATCATTTTAAAGCCACAGTATGGAAGTAACCCGTGTTTGACTTAAACAGTGGAAATGTCGGTGAGCTCTTGAGTGATGCGAACCGCCCGTCGGTGGTTTTGTGCCTCATTAGCGGTCGTACTATACAAATGGAAAGTTCTTTCTCAGATGAACACGTTTCTCATTGTTTTAGGTCACAGCGTTTTACACACACAAACCACAAAGAAGACTTATTACGGTGCAACTTTGAAAGTCGAATGCCCAAAGTGTCACACTAAACTGAACTAGCGCCAGGCGTGATGTTATTTGCACATTTTGTGAGAGATTGTTTGTTTGTTTTACCCATAAATCCAACTTGACAGCTAAAGTTGGGACCAAAACTTCGGGTTGTCTTTACAGTGTGGAAAAGGCCTGTAAATTTTCCTCTAGATTTTTAAGCCTCATACTGTAATCCCTCGTTTATCGCGGATAATTGGTTCCAAAAACCACCCGCGATAAGTGAAATCCACGAAGTACGGTCACCAACAAGAAATACTGGGCAGGCTAACGAGTTAGCGGAAAGATGCTAATCGTGCTAACACGCGAAAACGGACTTCTAAACGAATGTAAACGAACATTTGGAGCAATACTACATTGTCCTAAGGGTTACACACATGTTTCCTCAATTTAAAAGTTTTATTTTGACTTTTAAATGTTTTTTTAATTTGAAAAAATAATCTGCGACGTAATGAAGCCGCGATAAACGAAACGCGAAGTAGCGAGGGATCACTGTATTATATGCTTGGCATCTTTTTAATCATTCAATTTTGGTAGGCTTGGTAACAGCTGTTGTGTTTTTTTTTTTTGTTTTGTTTTTTGTGGCGTGTCAAATTTAAAAGACATTTCTATCACTTTACAGGGATTTTAATATTAGTGGGTGCATGCAGCCAGCCAGCCTTATCCTTCTGGTAAATTTGACATCATCATCATCATCATCATCATCATCATCATCATCATCATCATCATCATCATCATCATCATCATCATCATCATCATCACGCTCTTCTAAATGACTCCTCCCTCTCTGGTTGCCAACCTCTAAACCACACCCACTCTGTTTTCCACGGGTCAATCACGCACACGCATACGCACTTGTGTAATATAAAAAGATAGTCTGCCTGGTGGCACGTAATCTGCAATGCTTCACTTCGTCACCCGACGCAATGAGTTGCATCGAAGTTTTTACATTTCTCAAACATTGGTGTGATAGTCGCCGTTTGCAGCCGCTGTTTAGCTCCTTGAGCCGTCAGATGCCTTTTTCCATTTCCCACGACACGTCTTGGCATCACTGCGACGTTTTGACTGAGATTAAATCAGATTAAGAGAAAAGTAAACACACGGCAGTTCTCTCACTCCCACAGCGTGCACTCGGAACAAAAACAAACTATCGTTTTTCAGTGTATACGTCGCATTGAATATTAAAATAGGTATTTGCGTTGTTTTAATATTATATGGTGAATGATTTCTCCATATAAGATCATGTACTAGTTGAATGAATCGGGATCGTGTGTCAAGGTCATGGGCAGCGGCGTGCGCACGTCCCCGGGGGACGTAGCGCCTCGGGAGCGCGCGCGCCAACGCACGAGGACAGTTGACGACGTGCGCGCGGATCCAGCAAGCTTTGTCAAACTCTTATATTGCGCAAAGATTGTCACATGAAGTTGCCTAAGGAGACTTTTGGTGAGTGAAAGTTCATCTTGTCAAAATGTATCGCTGCTTGTTACTTTAGTGCAGTGTTAAAATTGCAATGTTTGTTGGTTAGTTGTTGTCTTGCTATGAAAGAATGATGTAATTGAAAATCGAATAAGCAGCTTTAATGAACTCACTGTGGGCTGACACGCTACCAGTTTTTACTGTGATTGACAAAATTGTTTTCAAGCTGAAATTGGTTTTAACCAAGGAAAAAAAGCACCAATTTTCTAATGCAGCTAATAAGACTTTTCCAATTTAGATTTTATGCTGGACTTTATATTCATTGTCTTTTGTAGATGTTATGCTGTTTTATTTAATACTCTGTGATTGCTTCCTTCTTTTTATTATTTTTATTATCATTTTATCATTTTAATTTTATTAATATTATTTGTTTTATTATTTTTATTTTTCGAGGTGATTATTTATTGTTGACTTTTGAGTATTGTCTTAATTACAAACGTTCAGCATCTTAGCTCCCACCCAGATTAACATTTTGCCACACGATGACCTCCATTTTTTTTTTTTTTTTGCACGCGTTCGCGTAAAGAGTTTCAATTAGACGGAATGAGGCTGACTGCCAAGCCAAGTGCACACATATGCTTGTTATCGGCCGCTAAATAAGGCCTCACGTTGTTGGACTGGATGCAACCTCCAGTGCTCTTATTGATCATTCTGTCCCAAAATAAAAGGACATTCAATTGTTGGGATGCTTTAAAATGCAATTACCTGTTTTACACACGCTATTTTTTTTAAGTTTTATCTAAATATGGTTTGTAAAGGTGATTATATTCCTCTGCAAGCGCTAGAAAGTAGCTAGAGCTGTGAGAGAGAGCTCGAATCTGTGGCCTGGTTTCTAACTACCACTGATCAATCACAAAGTATCGACTTGTGCATATTTGCATTGTTGTGGCTCGGCTCGGTTTGATGTGGAAAAATACAATCGCACTAAAATCATATCAATCCCTTGTTGTCGTAATCTGTCCACATAGCATCTGAATAATATCTGATCATCTGGAGGATTTAAAGGCACAAGAGGTCCTAAAGTCAAGGTTTTCATCAAACAGTGATGAATTTTGCTATATGACACCTTAACTGTTTTAAATTTCCTTCCCGGGGTCTGTCGCTCTGCTATGCGCCAGAAATGGTTTGCGCTAAACTGGCTTTTGTAGCAGCCTTAACATCTGTCAGGCACTTTAACGAGTGCGAACTGACATTTCTTCGGAGACGGGATTCGTGCGTGACCACCTGACATTGATAAGAAAAAGCCGTTAGCTTCCAAACACACGCGCTCGTACTTGTTTAATCACCTCCTCGAGGTGGCTGTCATCGGTCGTTCAGCCACACTCAGGAGGTGCCATAATGGAGACAAATGTTGGTTGGGCACAATTCTGAGGTCGTCAAGGTCAGAAATTGCTGCTCCGGACCTTTCGTCAAGCAAAGAAATGCTAACTAATACTAACGTCCATGATTTTGTTATTTGAATCTCTTCCCAGGGTCCAAGACAATAATAAACATCTATGGGATGTTCCTGAGATAGACTGATTGTAAAAAAAAAGAAAAAAAAACATCCAGACAGAAAACAAAAAACATAGGTAAGCATCTGATTATCTTTTTTTGCAATGACCATTTCAATATTTTTTTTCTCATGAGTAAATGTCTTTTTTTCCAGGCTCGCTAGTTTATTAAATGAGTCAAGTGAGAAAAAAGCAGACGACTGACAAGAAGTTAGCAGAGACAATCAAATCCAAATGGGAGATTGTTTCGTCTTCTGAACGTTTTGCCTGAACGCACCACCAAAGATGAACCCATATGTCACTTCCCACTTCAGGAGGGATCTTTTTCCTCATTTTCATTTATTGTAGGAATCATACAGATGAATCAAATGAATTGATTGGTTTTATCCAAAGGATTTCATCTTGTGGTCCAAACACTTACGAAAGTGATCTTGGAATGACTATGAAAGGTAAATGCAAACTTTTTTTTGTAATTTTTCTTTTTTATTGTCAAAGGATTCCTAATTTATGCCTCTTTGCCAGAAATTCTGCGGCGAGCCTTTGGAAAGCGGGAATCTGAGCTGAACTGAACTTGTCAAAGCCAATCTCTCAGCCAACCTAACGCTTCATCTCTAAAAGCGTCTTCAGGTGACCTTTTGCCTTTTCATAAATCTTCCAAGCGACACGGTTAATCGCTGTTATTTTTTTCTCTCTGTATCTAATCAGGCTTAGGAAGGAGTGAAGGAGGGATGTCTGGTGAGGTATAGATAAATTTGTATCACTTAGATTTTTTTTTATTTTGGTATAATGTCATCATCTTCAGTAAATTCAAAATGACAGTCAGGCAGATATGGACACTCTGGGAAGTTGTTAAAGATGACGGAACAAGAAAGTTGCCTATCAAGTATCTTCTAGGTGGTCTCTCTACCTGACGTGTTTTTTTTACTTCTAAAAACAGCAATGTTTTTTTTGTTTTTTTTTGTTTTGCCATGCTACAACCTGAACCTGAAGAACTGTATCGTAAGAAAGCGCATGTTTTTATCTTTTCAACTGCATGTTCATATCTGCGCCGGTATGTGTCCGTGTCCCAAGTTTGCAACTGTCCCCATTTTCTGTTGTACTTTTTGAAATCGAACAACTCCCCCCCTCCCTCCCCCCCGCATGCGTTTTGTTTTCCCTTCCTAGCAAGTTGATTCTGAGCAACAGATATAAGGCGAGGTAACCCTGCCATCATTTTTGGTTTGCTTCGATGCACGGACAATGTTCTTCCATGGACACACTCGGAGATGTACTCGATGAAAGCCATTTTGCTCTGAGATCCATCAACGAAAGGATCGTTCTTGGAAACCTGCAACATGGAACTGATCACTGACTTTGAAGGGGATTCTTGACGGGTATGGATTCTGATGATTTTATTTCGAGGATGCACCGAAGACTCACACCGTCGTTACTCCATCACACAACTTGACCGTGTGACAAAGTGAGACTTGAGAGCGCGCGATGGGCGCGGCACGTGTGAAACGGCGCTTTAGTGCTGTGGTGGTGGATGGGCCGCTCGAGGAGGAGGAAGTCATGAGGCTGGCGCAGAGCGCAGACGACATGGCTCGGGCAGGCGGGAGCTCGACCGGGTCAGGAAGCCCGAGCGGCCCGTCCCCGACCCACGTCGTCAACGGCATCGCATTACCTATTGACTGCGATGCACGGAGTGCCACCGGAGAGTCGACAGGAGGAGAAGGCGAGGAAAGAACGGAGGCCATGTGCTCAGGAAGTAGTGTAGGAGGAAGAGGGGAAGGCCCGTCCGGCTCAGACCGGGACTCCCTTTCTTCCCCCTCCACCGCAAGGCGCCGGCGCGCCAAGCGGGCTGGCTGCGGGCCCCGAAAGCGCTTTGTGGGCAAGGACGGCCGCTGCAACGTTACCTTTGTCAACATGAGCGAGAGGGGCCAGCGCTATCTCAGTGACCTCTTCACCACCTGTGTGGACATCCGCTGGCGCTGGATGCTGGTCATCTTCACTCTCTCCTTCCTCCTCTCCTGGCTACTCTTTGGATGTGCTTTCTGGCTCATTGCCTCCGTGCACGGGGACCTCTCCGTCCGCCTCGTTCCCGGCACCTCGGCGTCGGGAGAGGCCAACAGAGAGGCGGCGCCGGAGGAGGAGGAGCCCTGCTTCCTCCAAGTGAACAGCTTCATGGCGGCCTTTCTCTTCTCGCTGGAGACGCAGACGTCCATCGGTTACGGATTCCGAAGCGTGACTGAGCGATGCCCCCTGGCGGTGGCGGCGGTCGTCTTGCAGTGCATCGTGGGCTGCATCATTGACGCCTTCATCATCGGGGCGGTCATGGCAAAGATGGCCAAGCCCAAGAAGCGCAACCAAACTCTGGTCTTCTCTCAAACTGCCGTGGTGGCCCTCAGGGACGGCAAACTCTGCATGATGTGGCGAGTCGGAAACCTGCGCAGGAGTCACCTGGTCGAGGCTCACGTCCGAGCGCAGCTTTTAAAGGTAAGTTATTGCATGGAGAACATTGCCAATGGAAAAATCCAAAATCATATCAACACCTTAGATGCTGCTGTGAATGATTGCGGTCCAGATAAAAGATAAACAAACAGGGTGCCGAGACCATCTGGCCTCGACATATTCTGTGGTCTGGAGTTAATGAGAGCTTGTTTTATTCTCCCTCGGGGGTTAGGAAGATTTACCCTGGATTAACTTGCCCACTCTTCCTGCACAGTTTCCCTTTGTCATCTCGTTTTTCCCTCCACGTAAAGAATACCGACATTGTCGGTTTGATATTTGAACAAACTCCTTCGTGAACCTTGAGAAATATTGCGTGCGAGTGGTAATGCTGTCAAATTTATCCTCCTTGGGGGGGGGGGGGGGGGGGGGGGGGGAATCTGTGAAGGTGATCTTGCTTAATAACAGAGCAAAGAGGAAAGGGCAGATGGGATTATTTTTTTCCAGATGAAAAAAAAATTGTAAATGCTGTGAGTGGGTATGATTGAACCGCAATGTCGGTCGATGTTCAACACTAGTCACTAGGCCCAGTTTTAGCCACGCCCCCAAAATACCCAAGGTGCATATTTCTCATGATTTCACGGTTGTTATTTTTTTCTTCTATCAACAGTCAAGGGTGACAGAAGAAGGCGAGTTCCTTCCGCTGGACAACTTGGACATCAACGTTGGATTTGACACAGGCACCGACCGCATTTTCTTGGTCTCACCGGTCACGATCGTCCACGAGATCAACGATGAGTCGCCTTTCTTCGAGATGGACCGCGAGACCCTGGAAAGCGACACCGAACTGGAGGTGGTGGTGATCCTGGAGGGCATGGTGGAGGCCACAGCGATGACCACACAATGCCGCAGCTCCTATCTGGCATCGGAAATCCAGTGGGGATATCGTTTTGAACCTGTGCTCTTTGAGAAGAAGGACTGCTATGAGGTACGGCCCACACCACCTCTATAACAATTAGGAGAGCGAAAATGCTTTCATTAATGGGTATCATTTATATGCAGAGTCCCTACTTCCCACAAATAGCAAGAGTCAATTGTATAGATTCTTTATCCTCTGCAGAAAAACGTAAATATTAGCGCATCTTACTGAGACAGTTGTGACATGACTGTCTGTCATTATTATACTGCCCCCAGGTGGTGAAAATAATAATCAAAGCCACATGCTGTTCTTTCCCTTTTCCCAGGTGGACTACTCATTCTTCCATCGGACGTACGAAATCCCAAACACGCCCTCGTGTAGCGCTAAAGAGCTCGCAGAGCTTAAATACATAAAGAGCACTCGCTCTTCTTTCTGCTATGAGAACGAAGTGGCTCTTCAGCTCATTTCTCCCGAGGATGAACCCGACCAAGACTCGGTGTTCCCTGCCGCATCAAACAGGAGACTTTCGGACCACCTTCACTATAACTGAGAGACCAGAAACGAGAAGCGGGTACGGAGTGAGTCCAAGCCGTGACTTTGTTTGCTGATTGGTCCTGGCAATCTTTTTAAATAACTGAAAACCTGAGTCTGCGACGTCCCAATCTGACCCATCACCACTGCAGCACACCCATCATGGACGGGACGAGCAACAGCGCCCCACGCTGGCCGTCACTTGCAACTGCATTTCCAGTCAAACGTTTTATGGTTGTGTATCATCCTCGCAGATACACCTCAGGAATGTATCTGTCTCAGTATTATGCTGATTTATCATCATTATTTTCATATGGTAAGTATGAATGATATATTTCTAGACATAAATTACATGGAGAAACAAACTAGCAGCGGTTTTGTGCTTTTCCATGTAATTACTGTCTGCTGTTTATTGTTTTCATTCTATGCAGAAATGTGACATTATTGTGGCTTTTATTTTTGTTTTCATTATTTTACAAGACGGTGAACTCCTTTTTGTTGCAGGGATATGTTCCACTACCAATCCACGATAGGTACAAAAGAAACCAAATTTGTTACATTAAATCTACACCATACAATTGTAACATAAGAACACACAGCATCGATTCTCTCGCTTTTTTTTTTTTTTTTTTTTTGCTCTGTAAAGAATCTGCAGTGTAACCGGGGTTCACTGTTCCGTAAATTCTTGCACAAAAGCACAACGTTATAGTTTTGAACGAGGAGGAATATTAACCCTGAAAGTGTCTTGTTATGTATAAAGTATATTTTCCTACTCTGAGGTAAGGTGGACTTGCCGTGTTGATTTGCCTTGCTTGGTCGGAGCAGGATTGAACTGATGTACTAAACCAAATTATGGCATGCTCATCTATACTCCATTTTCTTTCTGATATGTTACAAGCGGTTCATATGCCGTGACTATTTGTGTCGGGGTGGTGCCTTTGACCGACATTTGAAGCTCCGCTGAGAGCTGCAGCAGTCACGTTTCTTAAAACCTTTGAAAGCAAACCATTTTGGGCGGACATTGTTTATTGTGTTAAGTCCAACAACGAATAAAGTGAATATGCGCTTCATGCAACAAGATGGCACCAAATCACTGCTTTTGGCTAAATTGAACTCCTCAACATAATTCAATGTAGTTCTTCGGCAGCAAAGAAATTAAACAGTTTGTGCATTATGATTAATTAACGTGGCTGCTTGTGATATGCGCACTTTGGCCACTAGAGAGCAGTATAATGCAAAAACTACACAGATTGTATGCTTAGCCAAAATCTCAGTAAACTGCTGAAATACAGTGTTAGTCGTTTTTCTTTACGGATAATAAAGAATATATTCCTGTGTGCGTTGTTAAATTGTCAAATGGAGGATAAATCTGCAAAATTGAGTGCAGCACTGTATTTTACTAAATAGTAACTAAAACTGTTTATTCAATTGTCACTTTTCACTGTTTACCTGTTGAATAAACAACCTCCTTCCATTTTCATTTTAGGAATATATGGAAGATTAATATCAGTGATGAAGCTCTTGCCTCTGTCCTGCTGTTACCGCAGTAGAGGTTTTGTAACCTGTGTGTTAGAATATTGTCAATTGTTGTGTCTTCCCATAAACGTCCACCCTCAAGTTCTATTTATAGGCTGCACGGTGGGTCACGGGGCCTCCCTTCACTTCTGTGAAATGTAACTTGAACTTTAGAGCACCATCACTTTAGCACTTTTTTTTCAACATTGCAGAAAAATAGTGACGTGTACTTTTCAAATCATGTCACCGCTTCCACTCTATGTATTTTAGACCAGGGGTGGGCAAACGTGTGCTCAAGGTCCTCATAATTATTTTTTAAATTGACAGATGGTCCAAGTCATTCATAGGTTTAAAAAAATAAACATATAGTGAAATGCGTTTGTGAAATATATTTGTTTCTTTTAATATTATGAGCCAAGAAAGAAGCATACTTTTCCCACCCCTGATGTTATTCCTAAAACTTGCATATTTGTGGATTTATATTATTGTAAAATTGTATTTTCATTTTACATTTAGAGCTGCTTTTGAAATATGGGGCTTCCAAATGAAACCGACTGTATGTGAACAAATAAATCAAGGTCGAATGGCTTATTTTGAGTTATTCCAACTGACACAAATGGCTCATCATTATGTTTTGCTTTGAGGCACCCCAGGCAAAAAATTCATACAGAGCCGTGAGAAAATGCCTTCCACAAATCCAGTGAGGGAGGTTTGGTTACTAGTCTGCCCCTTTTCGAGTCTTGTATTCTGTATCCAAAGTCTATTTTAATATAATGGAGTAGAAAATACAGGCATTTATTCAAATGACGTGGAAAAATACAATAAAAACACAAATAAACGCATCCACACATTCATAAATAGTATATAAGTAAATAAATGGATAAATACACACATAAAGAACATGAATATCAGAAATTTGTATTTGTATTTGTAATTTGTTACTGTCAAAAAATCATGCTCGTCAGGGCTGTTCATTAAGGTTTGGGTGGGTCAATCTGAATCGCGGACCTGGAGTCAGTTTCGCGACCGTGAACGTGAGCTAAGCATGAAACGCAAACCGATCCCAGATCAGCGCGAAGTTTTCCCTTCTCCACAGCCGCGTCGTTACAAACAAAGGGCGCGCAAAGGTTCGCGAGGCTGACGCACAGGCACCTGCCACAGCGCTCCGGTTGGCTGTCTCGCCCGTCCATTTTCACTTTAGTCCCGCCCTACACCTGTCATCATTGGTCAGCAGCGTCATCGCTTTGACGCCATTCGTCATCGCTTCCGTATCGTGCCAGTCAAGGGGCGGACGGCTGTTGCCGAGTCGTCAGGGTGGGTTCACGGCGCCCTTTGTAGCTTTCCATTGGCGGATCTCCTGGACTGGGCCCGAATTTTACCTTCTGATTGGTGTTCGGACAGGAAGCGCGGCTGTGGGGCTGAAGCCCGACGCTTTGCCCTTACGTCTCTCTCTACTTTATTCCCAAGCAGGACGTGTGTGTGTGGTGAATGTGCGGCTCCACTGGGCTTGAACGGTGCGATGATAAAAGACGCCTCTGCGGTAGGCTACACACCTATCCCAGAGCCAAATAGCCAAGAAACATCCTGAGGCCGTTCCTCCGTATCCCCGTAAGCGTTTGGAGCGTAACCTGAAGGTAAGAGCCTTGCGCTGGAGTGTAAATCAAGGTTTTGAAAAGGAGCCGGTGTGAGAGTCTTGAACGCCTCATATTTGTGTCTTGTAGCCGGCTAACGCTAGTTGAAGGTGGCGTAAGAATGAACGTTGGTGGTGAGGCGTTTACGGGGCTTTTTACCTTTGTTAAAACAAAAGACGTGCCTCGAAATGGCTTTTTTCAAAGGGGGAGCCACCGGCTGACTATGACCATTGCATTACGCATTGCAACCGTTGGGACTGGTGGCCAATTGATGCGCTATTAACGTTCATAACGAGAGAATGAGGGGAACAATTTTTTAATTGTTATGCTGAATGTCATCTTGGCTTCCTCATGTCAGTTGGGAAAATGGCCTTGCTCATCCCTGTAATCGATCACCGAGGTGTGGTTTTGAGAGGAGGACATTTTCGAGGGTCCCCCAGCACCACTGCAGAGGTGTGCTGTCCGTCTGTCTGCCTCGCTGTCCGTGTAATAATTGCTTCATTACAACCCTTTTTTTTTTAACCTTGGTGATAAAGTCGCCTCATCATGCACCTGAAACCCAAGAAGAGAAAGGCGTGTCCGTCTCCAATCCCTTACCAATTAAAATTTAATTCCCGTCTTTCTTTCATTGACTATCTAGAATTGAAAATAAATAAATCATTTTAGTTTAATCCAGAAGACTCTATAAGTGAAGTGTCAGCCAAAATGATGTCATGTGGTCAATTAAATTGCTTTTACTTTTCACACCTAATTGATTCCTTCTTCCCTTCCTTGATTCCTTTCTACCCTTATGACCTAGCTTGTTTTTTGTTTGCCATCCTTCCTTCTTTCCGCTCTTTGCTTCCTACTATGATATTTGAATCCAGACCTACAACTGTGAGGCAGATGTTCTAACAACGCAACAATTACTTTTGATTTCCTTTCTATCTGGGGGAAAAAAAATAAATCATGCCCCCCTTCCCCCCCACCCATTGTGGGTGACCTCACAGTTTAGCTTGTTGTCATCAAGCTGCAGCGTTCAGGATGTTGCTATGGAGGGAAGCTGTTGGATTTTCTGTGTGCGTGTGTGTGCGCGTCCCTGAGACTGTGCAATTGTGTCTGTGTAGGAACAGGACTAACAAGACGGAATTGTGTACAAATGAGTCCACATCGCCCACACTCACCGGGCTCACAAGAGGTTGCACATAACAAAGTGTTTATGATGTCAACTTTATGGAAATGAATGCATTCCATTTCATGATTTCCATTGTTGAGACACTTTTGATGCAAAACCAACCAGGCTGATCATTCGTTACCATGGAATGCAGTAATCCATACCAAAAAAAAAACAAAAAAAAAAACACTGATCTTAAATGTACAAAAAAGTGGTAGTACTGTTAAAAAAACAAAAATGTCAGTTCAGGGAAAATCTGTCTTGAGACATAAATTCCAAAGTTGTAATATTACCAAAATTCCTTAGCAGTCATTGCTCAGTCTTGTACCTAATATTCTCCCAGATAAGTTGCCTTCATATAAGAATTTTAAGAAGAATATTTATTAAAACACACCTTTTCAAACCAACCCCAAGTTATTTCATTGCCAATGTCAGACTGACTGGCTTGGGTGGTGGTGGCTCAATTGTCTATTCCACACCCTGTCTTATTGTAACAGGTATGGTGGTGGCGGGGTTGCAAACTCTCTGCCCTGTCATCAACAAACATTGCAAGACAGAAAAGAAAAAAATGAAGCTTGAGTACGGAATCAGGCCTGATGACATACCTGCCATAGTTCAGACACCTAATAGTTCACACAAACACACACACTGTAAGGCGGTTCCATAGTCTGCATTTCTAATCAGCACGCACGGCTAATCAGCGAAAAGTATGCATTCTCGCGGTCGCTCGCTCAACAAAATGTAGGACTTTGCGCACACGTCACAAGTAGCTCATTTGAATATGAGCGACTCTGCGGACTAAGCTTGCCGCGCATAACATGACATTTGAAAGTCTCATGACTGTACACAAAGCACGTCATCATAGAACATCAACAAAGTAACTGAATTATCATAGGCCTCCTCGCATTTATCTTTTTTTTTTTGCAACACCTCAGGGCTCAATGAAGTACAGCCGTACCTCGATTTAGGAGTTGCCTGACTTCGGAGTTTTTTGAGGTACAGCCTGTAAACAAGTCTTGCATGACCATTTGGAAGTGTTATGTAAATTTAAACATAAAGAACTACAAATTAAACCTAAGCACATTACAGGTCTGCTAGCTTAATAACGCAAAATAGCATAGACAGCATTAAAATAAAATGTATATAAGCGAGGGTTCTCACAAAAATAGGTACATTTGTTAATGCTGAATATGTTGGGGCCACTGTATGTTTTTGACAAAAAAGATCTTAATTTTTTGACTAACAATTAAAAAAAAACTCTCTAAATTTGGAGGATAGATGCAGCGGCCCCTTGATTTAGGGCGCAACAAATTGATGAGCTGGCCGATTTAATTGGCCAATGTTAGCCCTCTTAAAATCAACAAAAATGCGTGAATTTATTATATATTATAATTGATTATATTTTATTTAATTAACCAATTAATCGTTTACCACAATTGTATTCACGGGGAACTTTATTGACTAATGATGGTTTCAAGCGTTCTCAATCTTGGTGGTCTCATTGGGCCGTTTTCGAGTGAGCGGTTCTCAGGGAACCACGACATTGTCAGAACACATATCCAATCCTCCGCGCTCGTTTCACGCTTGCCACTTTGCGCCGTCGTCTCATCTTTCACAGAATCACGATCCAGAACGCTTTTGTGCTTTTTGCTTCCACAGCGCGAGCCTGCTCGTAAAAGTAATGATGAAGTCGATTTTTATTTGCTTTATAGCCTTTAGAGCGTCTCTGCTACGGAACTTTTCCCTTTCAGACTTTGCGTGCGTCCGTCCGTCCTCAACTGTCATGTCAGTTCAGTCAGCCTTTTCCTCCATCCATGTCTTCTCCTTGATTTGTTCTGTCTTCCAATTAGGCCATCACTGGTCCGTGCTCACATCGCATCAGGCCTGGATGCTTCTGGCCTGCTTCCACCGCACCCTTTGGCTTGCTTAATACTACATGTCTCAAGTGACACAATTCCCCCAATGTTTTTTTTTTTTTTTTTTTGTCCTCCCAAGTGGTGCAAATCAGATATGCGTCCTGGATGTCTGATAAAAATTGCACATGTCGGATATCTAGTTGTGCCTTCACTGAGTAGGCCAGCAGGTTGCTTTTGTAATCATTCCATCCATTTTCTGTACCGCATAGTCCTCACGAGGGTCGCGGGTGTGCTGGAGCCGTCAGCGGGCAGTAGGCGGGGGACACACTGAACCGGTTGCCAGCCAATCGCAGGGCACAGAGAGACAAACAACCATTCGCACCTAGGGACAATTTGGAGTGCTCAATCGGCCTACCAAGCATGTTTTTGGGATGTGGGAGGAAACCGGAGTGCCCGGAGAAAACCCACGCGGGCCCGGGGAGAACATGCAAACTCCACACAGGGAGGGCCAGAGGTGGAATCGAACCCGCACCCTCCTAGCTGTGAGGCGGACGTGCTACCCAGTGCCCCACCGAGCCGCCTGTAATCATTCCTAATTTTGTTATTTCCTTCTCATATTGTCACCAGTACCATGTCCAGGCCACTAGGCGGCGGCCTGAATGATGTCACCCGCTTCCTCACGTCGGGGGTGGCTCCATCTTCCCCCGGCGCCAATGCGCCGGTGTTCTCCGCCGCTGGCCAGGCTGACTGGGCGGCCAAGCGTCTGGTGTGGGTGCCGTCGGAGAAGCATGGCTTCGAGGTGGGTGGTTTGTGTGTGTGTGTGTGTTGTGTGTCAACATCCAAGAAAGGCTAATCAATTAATCGATACTCGATTTGAGTTTTTAGGTCAAGCCGATTAGTTTTTGTTCTTAGTGGCTTCCACACTTTAAAGCAAATTAAACAGAGAAGCACTAGTGTATCAGATTTGTCACTCAATTGGAATTGGTTTGGGTTTGCACAATGAGCAAAAAAAAAAAAAAAATCCAATGCCAAGTGTGTTCCAAGGCTGTTACAACCAAAGGGTGAAGCGCAATCATCTTGCTCAACATTTGGAACTGAACTGGTGTGTTTCTCAAAAAAAAAAATCCAAAATGTAAAACTCGATTTAAATAATGTCATTTGCCTTTTTCTGTAAGTAAAGGGGGTGAAAAAAATATCCAAATACAAAATCGTATTTCTGTGGGAACTAAATCCGACACTTTATTTGAATATATGGCCCAGTCCTTCATCCAAGTACAAAAAATAAACAAGATTTTTGTTATCCTGCCACTTTCCAGTTGGTTATCACAATAATCTCAATTCTCTCTGATGAAGTTCACCCCAAGCTCCTTCAGGGTAGGGCGTGTCAAACAAGTGAGACCGGGCCGAGCAGCAAAGGACGTGTCGGCACTTTACGCCTCTTGTCACTTTTACAACTATAATTATATTGCACGTGGGCTCCAACTCCAGGCAAAGTGGGATTACAAAATTATCACCATCTCAATTAGTTCCACTAAATTGCCACACAGGAGTGATGAACGTCATCCCACCTTGTCGGCGGAACGGGTTTTGTCGTAAACTATGAGTAGAACAATGCTCTGCTTTCACGTTTCCCATTGCACAGACTCTGACTTCATGTTACAGTCACGACGAGAATGACACCGCCGGACGAAAAAAACCCACGTGCATTTTTAATTTGACTTTCGTATCCTCAAGAAAAATGTCGTAGTGCTCTGACAAAAATGCGGTGGTACATTTTTAACATTACAGACACAACATTTTTAACAATGCGGCAGTGAAACTTTGTATGTAAAAAAATGACTTTGAGGTTATCCAATAATGCAGTTCAAGTATTACTAAAATTATGTAAAATTAGAAAAAAAATGTAAATTTACTAGAATTAAATCATGTTATGATAATAGTCAAGTTTCGACGTTACAACGGAAAATTGTTATTCACAAAATGAAAAGTCCAAATTTTCAGAAAGATAAATACTAACCGAAAAAAATATTTTTACTCAATTTGAAAACTCATGTTGATAACATGATACAAAAGGCACACTCATAGTTTCGCCATCTTGTTAAACAACATCACTTTCCCTTCCTTGTGTGTCAGGAATTCTCTCAATGCTAGCATTAGCCCGCTGAGTCATTCAAGGCCGCCCAACCCCGACTTCTGTCTGTTACGCTGCAGTTCTGTCACCGTGGCAACACACCAATCACGCAACACACAGTTCAAAATTCAGTTATGAAGCGATTGTCTTTTGTATTTTTATTTTGTATTTTTATTTAGTTAATTTTTATTTATTTATTTATTTATTTAAAAAAAATTATAGCTGTGGCTACCCCCTGAAGGGAAAAGCCAAAAGAAGCTACCATTTATTCATCTATCTATCTATCTATCTATCTATCTATCTATCTATCTATCTATCTATCTATCTATCTATCTATCTATCTATCTATCTATCTATCTATCTATCTATCTATCTATCTATCTATCTATCTATCTATCTATCTATCTATCTATCTATCTATCTATCTATCTATTTATTTATTTATTCATTTAATATGTATTTATTAATTTATTTGAGGGGGGACAATGTACATTAATGAACAGTATAAATCAGTATTAAATGTAAATATGCCAAATTATAGTTACAAAGCATGTTTTCATCTATACCCAGGCCAATGCATGAGAAAAAATATATTATAATAAGAATCTAAAGTAGTCTTTTGGTGTCCATCCGGACAGTCGGCCAGCATCAAAGAGGAGCGCGGCGACGAGGTGGAGGTGGAGCTGAGCGACAGCCAGAGGCTGCTGACGCTGTCCCGGGAGGAGCTGCAGCGGATGAACCCGCCACGCTTCAGCAAAGTGGAGGACATGGCCGACCTCACCTGCCTCAACGAAGCCTCCGTGCTGCACAACCTGAGGGAGAGATACTACTCAGGCTTGATCTACGTGAGCCCGTTACACAACACATTGACAAAAGTTTTGGGACACGCCTCTCGTTGATTATCCAATCATGGTTGTGACTAGTTTGATGTTTTGAAAGTTAAAATGCTTTTATTTAGGGCTGAAATAAAGAGAATGGGTAAGGGCTGCCCAATGCCATATTCTCTTCAATTATCAGTTTTATAAATCAAATACCGGTAATGATCAAATTCTGCATCTTCAGGATACAAACTTGTTGATGTTATCTTTTCCATCCTGCTGACAAATATTGAGCAGCTCAAGACATTATCATGGCCCCGGCATATAAACTCAAGTACCATGAAGGCAATCAGTTCAGCCGTCAAAGTGCATTAACGGAATGAATGCTGGCTGGGTTAGTCCCAGTGTAGCTGTCAAGCTAAAAAGATCTCCATCAATCATGGGACGCATCCGCCCAGTCTCGAGTGATCGATCGAGTGCCTTAATGAAAGATGCCGGACCCATGTGGGTGCTAGATTCCAAGCTAAGTAATCATTTAGCCAATGCCGCTGAGACTCCTTTTGTAATCGGCTCCAGAAATAATAGCGCTGCTGTCAGTCGATTCCACAAAAACGTTGATTTGTAATCGGGACTGTTTTGTTATTTCTGCAGACCTATTCGGGGCTGTTCTGCGTGGTGGTGAACCCCTATAAGAACCTGCCCATCTACACCGAGTCCATCGTGGAGATGTACCGGGGCAAAAAACGCCACGAGATGCCGCCGCACATTTACGCCATATCTGAAGCGGCCTATCGCAGCATGCTGCAAGGTACTTAGCGCCGCTATCTTCGACAAGCCGAGCGATCGGCCGGCGTCTGCTATCAGCTGGGCTTGACTGGAATGCGGCGTGAAAATTGGCTGCGTGATCTTTGGTCTCGCAGCCACACCGTGGGTGCGCTTCCAAGGTGTGGTGTGTCCCTGTCACTTATCGTTCTTATCAAAAGTGAATATAAATTGGCAGAGATTGTAGTTTTCTCTGAAAGCAAGCGACAAGGAGTGGCATTGCGAGTCACTCGTCACATAAGGCGCGTTATTACGGAATGCTGCTTGTTCGGAACAGGAATTGATACTCGGAATTTTTGTGTTTGAAAGAAGTATACATGGCAAAAGTTCTCGCACTTGGACTTAAGCATGGAAGTAGTTCTGAGACAACACCTATCCAAAAAAAGTACAGACTCAAAGCGAAAGTGATACAAGTCCCGTTTTGATAAGTTAGCACAATGTACTTAGTGTTAGCTTAATCCTGATTAAAAAAAAAAAAATCAAATGCCATAGGCGGGCTAACAAATAGCGTCTGTTTCCCCTTAAAAGCACTTTAATTGATTTTGATCACAGTGTGTTGACACGAGTAGACGGACAAAATTCACATACTATATTCTTTATCGTCTGCCAAAAATGTTAGTGCGTCTGTGAAGGACAGACAGTTTAAAATCCTACTGTACACAAATACTGAAAGAAAGGATTTCTCATTTGTTATTCCTACCACTGTACAAAAAAAAAAGAAAAAAAAGTAAGAGCAGGTAGATTGAGCTATCGCTTTGCCCCAGGGTATCTTCCAGCAATAACAGGACGGGCAGATCAGATTCTGGGTCTATGTGCCTGCCACCACCCTCTGGCTTGGCTGCAGGCGTGTTACTGCGGCGACAGAACCAGTAGGACCAGTATGAATTCTTCTGCACTCCAGCACATGAGAAATGCTCGAAGGGAAAAAAAAGTGCTTGCGAGTAGCCCGGCTCCAAAAAAAAAAAAAAACGTCCGGCCGAAGGCTGCCAGGAGGAGAAAGTGTGCCCGGGACCGCTTTTGTGGCTCTAATTAAGCATGCAGAGGGGAGAATGCGTAGTGGAGGAAGTCAATGTAACAAAGCCCGGACAGTCAAGAGGTGGTGGCAATTAAAATACGCAGTCCTCAGTTAGCTGACTTTGATTTACAGTGGCACCTCGGCATAATCCGTCGTGTGTCAAATTCATGCCTGATGAAATGTCATGAACCTTTTCTAGCCACTTAAACACAATTTTTTTTATTTTGTTACATGGTATATTTTGTCAATAAAAAAGAAAACAATCACGTGCTGTACGTTCATTCTGTCAACCTTTGCTTTTTAACTAAGCTTGAATGTTTTTTTTTGTGTTTTTCCATAGACCGAGAGGATCAGTCAATCCTGTGCACGTGAGTAGCCTTTAGCTGCCGCTAAGTTTGTTTTGCCTTCAGGGAAGTGTCACGTGTGTGTCCATGTCAGGCATTAGTGTCAGTCATGTGTGCTTTTCAGGTAAAATAGGATCATTTCTTCTATTCCAGTCCTTCCCGACTTGTCTATTTATGCAAGACCACCAAAAAGTTTTGTTACAAAAAAAAAAAACAATCATGCCTTAATTGACTAGAGTTTGTGTTCTGTGCTTTCCAGTTTGTGTTTGTAACGTGTTTGAAGGGCGATGAAATTTTGATTTTGTGTTTCAGGGGCGAGTCGGGCGCCGGCAAAACGGAAAACACAAAAAAAGTCATTCAGTATCTGGCTCATGTGGCGTCCTCTCACAAGGGCGTCGCTCCCAGGAGCAAAGATGCTTTGCAGGTACGACGCGGTTTTGGCCACCGTTTTTGTGGGTACGTCGAGGCTAGCGAATAGCGTCACGCTAGGCGATAACGCTTACGACGGCGTTTCTTTTTCCTCTCTTTGAAATACGAGCAGGCGTTAATTCACTCGCTGCCTATCTGTCATGCTTTGAAAGTGACACGTTGGCTCGCTTACTTATTCCCGCCTGCGTCTTCCTTCCTGCTCCTCTTTCCCTCTTCTCTGTCCTCCCCCCGTCGCATGCTCAGATGGACGGCTCTCGCTCCTTAACCAGGGGCACCACGTTGGTCAACAAGGTGAGTGGCCTCCTCAAGGCTGTCCCACTCCTTTCCGACTTTCTTCTAATCAGCCGTTAATCGTAACGTCCGACTCAGCAATAGTGACTCATTCCTGTCGTGTTTGCATGTAACAACCTTTGCTTTCAGTTTCTTATAATTTCAATGTGTCTCTTTTTGTCCCATTTCTTTCTCCCATCCATGTGTTCACCTGCCCACTCCCCCCATCACTCAACTTTTCTGCACAATTCCTCAGATTATGCAATATGTGAGTATGCACAAATTTAGGGAGGGAGGGGCATGTTGAGATTTTTGAAATTCAAGAATCTTGTTCAATGCCTGTACAAATGTCATTGACTGCTGATGTCAAGGTAAGTAGTGTAGGCATGGCGGCGTGTCTGATGATGGATGGCTCCTTAACAAAAGCTTTCTAACACGCCCAACTTGAGCTGATTGCCTTTGCACGCCCACTGCATGGCAGCAGACGAGAGAGCGAGCCCAATATGAGTCGAAGCTGCCCCCGTTTGCCCTCCAGTCGTCCCCTCATGACGGCTCAATTGTTCTGACAAGTGTTGAGAACCATTGTTTAGTGTGTGAGAGTTGTGCGCAGGCGCGTGGTGGCTATTTAGGGCCGTCCTTTTTTGTCTCTGCTTGAGAGATGACTCACGGATATTTTTAAATCCTTAGATCCATTGTTACCGCAAAAAAATGATTACTATGACAATATTCACTTGTGTGTGAAGTTAATCTGATTTGTTTGTGTGTGTAGGGCGAGCTAGAGCGACAGCTGCTACAGGCCAACCCCATACTGGAGGCCTTCGGCAACGCCAAAACTACCAAGAATGACAATTCCTCAAGATTTGTAAGACCTTGGATTTTGTTGTTGTTGTTTTTTGCTCATTTTTAGTTGTATTTAATCATTTGTATTTTTTTCTTCAGGGTAAATTCATTCGGATTAATTTTGATGTGGCGGGATATATTGTCGGCGCCAACATTGAGACTTGTATCCTTCTCACGCAAAGAGAGCCTCGGTCGCCGTTGGGTGGAACGGATTAATGACATTTCAATTCATTTCAATGGGGAAGAAATGATTTGACATACTCGTCAAGGTCAAGGCTGATTTACTGCTCGAATTTCTTTTTGTGTCAAAGAGGCTGCTGTTGTCGCTCTTTCCTTCTTCCTTCCCCACTTACATGATATCAGCGTGTGAACATCCTTGACCCGTAAACTCAAAAGACCTCCTGGAAAAGTCCCGGGCCACCCGTCAGGCCAAAGATGAGCGGACATTCCACATCTTTTACCAGATGTTGCACGGAGCTTCTGAGACTATGAAATGTGAGGAGAAAATTATCGACTCCATCTGTTGTATTTATTAAGCGCATAAAAGAGAAAAGGTCTCATCTGATTTTTCTTTTTTTTTTTGGTCCACAGCGGACCTGCTCTTAGGAACTGCAGACGAGTACCGCTTTCTCAGCGGGGGTGCCATCTCTGTTCCCGGTCAGAGTGATGGGGAGAACTTCACCCAGACTATGGACTCCATGGCCATAATGGGCTTCAACCCAGAGGAGCTGTTGTGTAAGTGGAGGTCAAAGCAAGGCATTATTTTTATTTTTTTTTACCCTCTGAAACCTGAACGTGGAAATTGTCCTCTCAGCCATGCTGAAGGTGATCTCCGCCGTGCTCCAGTTTGGGAACATTACCTTCACAAAGGAGAAGAACCACGATCAGGCGTCCATGCCCGACAACACGGCGGCTCAGAAACTCTGCCACCTGCTGGGCATCAACGTGCTGGAGTTCACCCGGGCCATCCTCACACCCAGGATCAAAGTGGGTCGGGAGTACGTGCAGAAGGCCCAGACCAAAGAACAGGTAACAGTCGTCCCACCGTGACAAATAGACGGTCGGCTCAGCGTTCACTCAAACACTCCAAAGCAGTGTCGTGATGGACATTGATTTCTTTGCGAGTGAGTTCAGCCGTTGTCTGTTCTCCAGGCTGACTTTGCCGTGGAGGCCCTGGCCAAGGCGACGTACGAGCGCCTCTTCAGGTGGCTGGTGCACAGAATCAACCGAGCTCTGGACCGCAGGCAGAGACAGGGAGCCTCCTTCATCGGCATCCTGGACATTGCTGGATTTGAGATCTTCCTGGTGCGTTTTTATCGAGATTAGAATATAAACAGGTCCAGCACAAGTCAAAAAAATGGATTGTTTTTGTACTGCACAATGTTTTTTTTATTTTCATCATAACATGAATTTCTCGTCTCCTTCTTGCAGCTGAACTCTTTCGAGCAGCTGTGCATCAACTACACCAACGAGAAGCTGCAGCAGCTCTTCAACCACACCATGTTCGTCCTGGAGCAGGAGGAGTACCAGCGGGAGGGCATCGAGTGGAACTTCATCGACTTTGGCCTCGATTTGCAGCCCTGCATCGATCTCATTGAAAGACCGGTACGGTCGCTATTTCACATATTAAAAAGTCTATTTGGCATCACATGACCACCACCCCCCCCTCCCGGTCTAGGCCCAGCCACCCGGCGTTCTGGCCCTCTTGGATGAAGAGTGCTGGTTCCCTCGAGCGACGGACCAGTCATTTGTGGAAAAGCTGACCAGCCAGCAAGGCACCCATCCCAAATTTTTCAAAGCCAAGCAGCCACGCGGCGAAGCTGACTTCTCCATCATCCACTATGCTGGAAAG
Source organism: Syngnathus scovelli (assembly GCF_024217435.2). Lineage (NCBI taxonomy): Eukaryota > Metazoa > Chordata > Actinopteri > Syngnathiformes > Syngnathidae > Syngnathus > Syngnathus scovelli. The sequence goes on from NC_090855.1 coordinate 11,035,475, forward strand.
GTGCCCATCAACTTCACAAGAAGGAAACAGCAGAAGGTGCAAAATCTTTAAATAAAAAAAATCTGGATTTCACACCATCAGGTTGACTACAAAGCCAACGACTGGTTGGTCAAGAACATGGATCCTCTCAACGACAACGTGGCGTCTCTCCTCCACCAGTCGTCCGACCATTTTGTCTCCGAGTTGTGGAAGGAGGGTGAGACTGACACCTCCTTTTTTTCCATGCGTTCCAACTATTTGGCAGCCTTTCTCCTCAAAGCCCTCAAATCAAATTAACGAAACTCCACTAATTTATTTTCTCTCCTTTTTTTTTCTTTTCTTGCAACCATCACCCTTTCATCCATCCGTCTCTCTTCCGTCACGTTCTCTGCTGCGTTTACGCAACCTTTTTTCTCTCTCCTCTCTCGTACTTTCCCTCATTTTACTTTCCCGCATCCCACCTCAGATATTCAAACTCTACCTCGTGTCTACTTCTTTGACTCCTACACCACACTGCAGGCAAATGGCTCCGACAGTAGGTTCCTCCGCTCCAACGTGTGTGTCCTGCACGAACCGCTCCTTCCTACTCAAGATTGTCTTGTCTGCCCACTGTCAATACAGTGAAACCCTCGTTTGTTTATTTCTACCCACCTAGTGAAAATCTGAAACAAACCGGCCTTGCCCCGCCCACCAAAATGATCAAACAAACCATAACATAACAAAAGTCTTAGCTTAATGCTAACATAGGATGTGAAAGGCCATAGACTGGCTGCTGGAAATTAGCAACAAGCCTCCTCTTGATTTTTATTATGCTGTCTTAATAATTTCCTTTATAGCGTGGGTTCACTGTATTGTACTTTTTTTTTGTTTATTTTTTTAGTTCTGCTGTCAGTAGATGTGCCCGTGTGCTGTATCGTTTCCCATTTATAGTGAAGCAGCTCACCAGAGTTCAGTAGTTGAATAGTGTGACCTGTGTGAAGATGGCAGCCGCATGCTCACTGTCGTAGACGCCAAAGCGACATTCAGGATCGCACCTCACCATATCAACTTGGAGTTGCATAACCAAAGAAGGCAGCAATGTGATCCTGAATGAGATGCAAAATATTGCCTTACATTATGCTCATGACATTGTAAAAGAAAAAAAGTTGACATTAAAATTGTAGCACGTTTACAAATTATTTGTCTGTAAAGCAATATCCTGCATCGCTAATTTGAAATTCAGTATACCGTATTTGCTCAAATAGTGTTTGACGCCGTGCCGTGCCGCAATTCATCACTAGGTGTGCCTCCTTGAACAGACACTTTCCTTTCCAATCAGTAAAAAAAACGTAGCGACTTAATTATCTCACTTCATAAACACTCGTTAAATATTTATTGCTCAGGTCGTTTAAGGATTCATTAAGGACTTTTGGTGATGTGATAACAGCTTCCTTAACAGCGACGAACGATCTTCTAAGAGACTCTTGTCATGTAATTGCTCCCCGGTGTTGTGTCTGTTTATGTTCTTTATTTTATTTTTTTTTATGACTGCATTATGCTGTCGACTCAAGGCACACTTGACAGTATTCTTAAGATTTGCCGTTTAGTATGATTGCAATCTTGTTTACTAAAAGATGAAAAAAGTAAGTACAAATGATATTTGCACAAATACGGTATGTCCATCTATCTGATTTCATGCTGTGCGCAGAAGCTTTTGTAGCACTTGTTAGCTGATGACCATCATGTCCTCACGCTTCTCCCACGTTGTGTCCAGTGGACCGCATCATCGGTCTGGACCAGGTGTCGTCGTCGAACGAGAGCAGCGGGCAAGTCGCATTCGGTGCATCGGGACTGAAGACCAAGAAGGGAATGTTCAGGACCGTGGGCCAGCTGTACAAAGAGTCGCTGTCCAAACTGATGACCACGCTGAAGAACACCAACCCCAACTTCCTCCGCTGCATCATTCCCAACCACGAGAAGAGGGTGAGAGCTTTTTGCATCCGACTTAATTTTATCATCAAGGTTCTGATCTCGTCTTTGTCTTTAGGCCGGCAAGCTGGCGCCACACTTAGTTCTGGACCAACTTCGATGCAACGGCGTCCTGGAAGGGATTCGTATCTGCCGACAAGGCTTCCCCAACCGCATCCCCTTCCAGGAGTTCAGACAGAGGTGAGTTGTTGTCTCATACTCGTGCCACTCAACGCTGGCTTAAGCGCGCACTAAGTGAAATGTGTCCCGCAGATATGAGATTCTGACTCCTAACGCTATTCCTCGCACCTTCATGGATGGAAAACAGGCGTCAGAACTCATGGTGAGTCCTGCGCTGATTGTCATACAGAACGGAAACATGATGCAGATTTTCATCTCCCAATGTCATTACTCAGATTAAAGCCTTGGAGCTGGATCCCAACCTGTTCCGGGTGGGCCAAAGCAAAGTGTTCTTCAGAGCCGGCGTGCTGGCGCACCTGGAGGAGGAGCGAGACTTGAAAATCACCGACACCATCATACGCTTCCAGAGTGCGGCTCGAGGCTTCCTTGCACGAAAGTAAGCGCAACGAGCAACCACTGTGAAGTCCAAAAAGCTCTTCAAGCCACACGGATATTTGAACAATGTCCAAAAAGCTCTTCAAGCCACACGGGTATTTGAACTTGCCCACAATCCTCGCCAGTGACGTGTGGAGCAGATCCCTGACAGGAATTTGGCGAGTGGCCTTTGGAATTCTGCGAATGGCATGAATAATGGCGCACGCGGTGGCGGGCTCAGTAGAAACTGGAAATGTCGGTTCATTCACATTGCCAGTCAGCTGTAAGAATGTCACAAGAAGCCACTGTTGTTTTTTTTAATACAAATCGACAGCATTTGATCGGAGCTTCCATTGTAGCTATGCATACGTCCAATTTCTTTTTTATTTTACTTTTCTCATACTGTTCAATTGTGTTTTCAAATGCATTGCTACACATTAGAAATGTGTTTAATAGCAGTCACAGACCAATAATGACAAACAAATAGAGTGCTCTCCATCTGCTCGTTGCTAAAAGGTGTTTTTGTGTCATCTCGCTCTCCTCTCAGAGCCTTCACGAAGAAGCAGCAGCAGCTGAGCGCTCTGAGGGTGATGCAGAGGAACTGTCATGCTTATCTCATACTCAAGAACTGGCAGTGGTGGCGACTTTTCACAAAGGTGTGATGATCTACTATTCATTTTAATAAACATGTCAGACAAAAATATCTCCTTACCTGACTCTTGATTTGTGCTGGGCAGGTGAAACCGCTGCTGCAGGTGACCCGGCAAGATGAGGAGATCCAGATCAGAGAGTCAGAGCTGCTAAAAGCCAAGGAAAGACTGGTCCGAGTGGAGCAAGACTTCACCGAGCTGGACAAGAAACACTCAGTGGTGAGCAAACGTGTACTCGGTTTGCTGTTTTCATCTCCTCGCAAAAGTCGCTCACCGACAACCATCGCCCGTCTTCTTCATCCCTTAGCTGTTGGAGGAGAAAGCGGTGCTGGCCGACCAGTTGCAGGCCGAGGCGGAGCTGTTCGCTGAAGCCGAGGAGATGCGCTCCAGGCTGGCCAGTCGCAAGCAGGAGCTGGAGGACGTGCTGACCGAGCTGGAGAGCCGTTTGGAGGAGGAGGAGGAGAGGGGCGTGCAGATGCTTAACGAGAAGAAGAAAATGCAGCAGAATATTCAGGTGTGGAATTTCGCCGTTTTTTCACCTATTGTTGGGTTTGCAAGAGAGCATCATTCCAACATTGTCCTTGCAGGACCTTGAGGATCAACTAGAAGAGGAGGAGGCTGCTAGACAGCGCCTCTTGCTGGAGAAGGTCTCCTTAGAAACCAAAGTCAAAAGTATGGAGAACGACCTTCTGAGCGCAGTGGAGCAGAGAGATCGCCTCAGCAAGGTTGGTATCGTGCGGACGGCTGTCTCGGCCCTTGCGATAGTTTTGCCCACGCTGTCAACCGCCTGGTATCGAGCAGGAGAAGAAGCAGCTGGAGGAACGCCTGAGCGAGGTGACCGACCACCTCACCGAGGAGGAGGAGAAGAGCAAAAGTCTGAACAAACTCAAGAACAAACAGGAGGCCATCATCGCCGACCTAGAAGGTGGTGGAAATATAAAATCGATAATGGAATTTCTGTGTGTGGCTTTCTGTATCTAAATGCGTGCGTGTGGTTCAGACCGACTGAAGCGTGAGGAGCAGGCGCGCTTGGAGCAGGAAAAGTGGAAGAGGAGGATGGAGACGGAGGCAATAGAGGCGCAAGAGCAGCTGTCGGACCTGGGCCTCATCTCTGGCGAGCTGAAGGGCAGTCTGACTCAGAAGGACAAAGAAATCACCTCCCTGCAGAGCCGGTGCGCCAAACACACATACAAAAACTCAAAAGGAGATTCTCGGGTCACTGAATTGCTTTTTTGTGGGGGGAAAGGTTGGAGGAGGAGGGCGCCCGCCGCTCTGAGGCCCAGCGCTCGCTGAGGGAAGCCATGTCGCAGGTTTCGGAGCTGAAGGAGGAAGTGGAGAACGAGCGAGGCATGAGAGAGCGGGCGGAGAAACAGAGGCGGGACCTTAGCGAGGAGCTGGAGGCTTTGAGGACCGAGCTGGAGGACACCCTGGACACCACCGCCGCCCAGCAGGAGCTCCGGTAGGACCCAGTGATTGTTCATATTTATTTATTAGATAAAGATTCCATCCCCCACTCCGTACAGGTCTCGTCGAGAAGTTGAGTTAAACGACCTCCAGCGCTGTGTGGAAGATGAGACGCGCCGCCACGAGGCCCAGCTGTCAGAGCTCCGAGTCAAACACAGCGCCGCCATAGACAATCTGCAGGAACAGCTGGACAACAGCAAGAGGGTGAGAAGAAATGAAAGAGCATCTGAAATTATTTTTGAAATTGTGACCCCCACCCACATTGGAATTAGCGAGTTGTGTCACGCTTCACCTCGACCTCCGTGCTCTGGTTCAGGCGCGTCAGTCGTTGGAGAAGGCCAAGCTGGTGCTAGAGGAAGAGAAGCAGAGTTTGAGTGCGGAGCTGAAGACCCTCCAGGCCAACCGCACGGAGAGCGACCGAGGTCGTAAGCGAGCCGAAAGTCAGCTGCAGGAGATCACCATGCGCCTCACTCAGGCCGAGCAAGAGAAGGAGGAAAAAGAGGAGCGCATACACAAGTTTCAGGTGGGACAGAGTTGACGCGTACGTTCGAGTCGCTTCCAAGTCAGTCACGTTTTCATTCCTTCTGTCTTCTTCCAGAATGAAATTGAGAATCTCTCCAGCAATCTGTCGTCCTTTGACAGCAAATCCCTCCGTTTGTCCAAAGAAGTCGCCAGCCTGGAGAGCCAGCTTCATGACGCACAGGTAGCATCCATGCACAATTTTGTGTGAAGGAAATTCCTCCCCGCCAATCTTTTGCTCTCCACCCTTCAGGAAATCTTGCAGGAGGAGACCCGCCAGAAGTTGGCTCTGGCTACTCGGGTGCGAGCGCTGGAAGAGGAGAGGCAGGGACTGATGGAAAGAGTGGAGGAGGAAGAGGAGAAGTCCAGGGAGCTGACTCGCCAGTTTCAGGCTCAGTCACAGCAGGTAGGCCTTACCCACCTGACCCCGACCCCCTTCCATTGAGATGGAGTTGGAAAGCTATTTCCTTTTCTAACTCGCTTCCGCCGCAACTCGTCCAGCTGGCGGAGGTGCGCAAGCAGACGGAGGAGGTGAACACGGCAGTGGAGAGCGGCGAAGAGACACGCAGGAAGCTCCAGCGAGAGCTGGACGCCGCCATCCAGAGAGAGAAACAGCGAGAGGAGGAGAGGGACCGTGTGGAGAGGCAGCGGGAGCGCCTCAGGGAAGAGATTGAGGACATGACGGTGGCCCTGCAGCGGGAGAGGCAGAACTGCACGGCTCTGGAGAAGAGGCAGAAGAAGTTCGACCAGGTGGGAGCCGGCCCCTCAAAATTCTCACGCAATTGCCTCGACCGCTCCGAATCGGCAACCGTCCCGCTTCTCCCGCAGTGTCTGGCCGAGGAGAAGGCAGTGGGGACGCGTCTGGCAGAGGAGAAGGACCGAGCGGAAGCTGATAGTCGAGAAAAGGAGACGCGCTACCTTGCCTTGTCCAGAGCTCTTCAGGTACTTGATCGACCACCACTACGGTGAAGCTCAGTTGATCGAGGGAGCGCGTTACACAACTCAAAAACACCCGTCCAACCTTAACTGAGCTACATCGTGATGTCCTTCTCAATCAATGTGTGTAGGAAGCTCAGGACCAGAGGGACGAGCTGGAGAGGTCCAACAAGCAGCTTCGCCTAGAAATGGAGCAACTCGTCAACCAGCAGGATGACGTGGGAAAGAACGTAAGACTTGAATTTCTGTCTTAGTTTCCTGTCTGGAGTCTTGGGCCGGGGAGTCACCTCGTCCGCGCGTCCAGGTCCACGAGCTGGAGAGGACCCGCAGGGCCCTGGAGACGGAAGCCGAGAGCCTCCGCACGCAGACGCAGGACCTCGAGGAGGAGCTGACGGAGGCGGAGAACTCCAGGCTGAGGCTGGAGGTCACCCTGCAGGCGCTCAAGGCTCAGTTTGAGAGGGAGATCAGCAGCAGTGAAGAGAAAGGCGAGGAGAAGAGGAGAGCCCTCAGCAAGCAGGTAGAGATGGCGAGCGAGCATGAGGAAGATGTTCAAGATATACATATATATATATTTTTTTTTTTTACGTTTGCACTTTCCTTGTGATGATGCCAGGTGCGGGAGCTGGAGCTCCAGCTGGAGGAGGAGCGCAGTCAGCGCTCCCAGGCCGTGCTGACGAAAAAGCAGCTGGAAGCCGAGCTACAGGATTCCGAGGCTCAGGTGGAGACGTCCAGCCGCAGCAAGGAGGAGGCCGTCAAGCATCTGCGGAAGCTGCAGGTACGAAGCGCAAACGCACCGAGCCGACGTGCAGGCGCTGAGAAAACGTCTGCGCCTTTTTGTCTCAGAGTCAACTCAAGGAGGCGCTTCGAGAGCTGGACGAGGCCAAGATCACGCGGGATGAGGTCATCGCGCAGTCCAAAGACAACGATAAGAAAATCCAAACACTGGAGGCCGAAGTGCTGCAGCTCACTGAGGTTTGTGCCATCATCATCAAGAACTTTAGTTTTTTCTCATCAGGTTGTTGGAGCACAGTTGCTACAGCTGAACATTTCATTGAATTCAAGTCAACCTTGCAGTGTGGAGAAAAAAAATACTGCTTCTTTTGTGCATACAGGAGCTGGCCGTATCCGACCGGCAGAGACGACAAGCTCAGCAGGAGAGAGACGAAATGGCCGACGACATGGTCAACAATAGCTCTGGAAAGTCAGTGCACTCCCGAATTGCTCCCGGTCAGGTCGATGCTGTTTGCTTGTGTCATCTGACACATTATTATTTTGCCGCTTGTTCAGGACGGCGCTTTTGGAAGAGAAGCGCCGCTTGGAGATGCGAGTCAGCCAGCTGGAGGAGGAGCTGGAGGAGGAGCAGACCAATGCTGAGCTCCTCTCAGAGAGACAAAGAAAGATGCAGTTGCAGGTGCAGTAGATCGCTAGATAGCTTAGTGGCAATCCAATTGAATTTTGTTTTTATGGGTAAATTTAGGTGGAGACGCTGACAGTGCAGCTGCAGGGTGAGAGGACCCTGGCCCAGAAGGCGGAGGCGGGGCGGGAGCAGCTGGAGCGTCACAACAAGGACATGAAGACGCGGCTGGAGGAGCTGGAGGGAACCGTCAGGGGCAAACACCGCCTCAGCGTCGCCGCCCTGGAGGCCAAGATTGAATCCATGGAGGAGCAGCTGGAACAAGAGCGACAGTGAGAACCAAAACACCACATTTATTTTGGAGTGGGGGTAGCAACAATTAAAGCATCCACAAACCAAAAAGTCAATAATTATGAATGTGGGCTATGAAAATAAACAAATAAATAAACACATTTGCTTTTGTCTCTTAGGGAGCGCGCCATTGCCAACAAGCTGGTGAGGAAGACGGAAAAGAAACTGAAGGAGGTCATGATGCAGGCGGAAGACGAGAGGAGGCACGCCGACCAGTACAGAGAGCAGGTAACATCATATTTCAACATTTCATTTGTTTGTGAGTTTCTTAATTGACATCTGTGTGGTGTAGCTGGACAAGTCCATGGTGCGCTTGAGGCAGCTGAAGCGTCAGCTGGAAGAAGTGGAGGAGGAGAACTCGCGCTCCAACGCACAGAAGAGGAAGCTGCAGCGAGAACTGGAAGAGCTGACGGAGAACAGCCAAAGCAGGATGCGCGAGATCACCAGCCTGCGCAACCAGCTCAGGTACGCACCCGCGCAACCGTACTCCCGCGCTGCGTGTGCGTTAACAACACCATTTCAGTTGAGCATTGACGTTAACGTTCCCTTTTGCTTTGCTCTTTTTCGTTGCATCCATTTGTCTTCATCTAACACTGTCCATCTGTCCCATCTGTCCACGTCACACCAACACTCAGCGTCCCCGAATGGAGACCAGAGCAGTAGGTCATTGTGTTTTTTGTTGTCTGTCTTTTTTTTTTTTTGTTCTTTGTCCATGTCTGTCAATGTCTCACTGTACGCACATTTTTTTAAAACTGCAGTTAAGATTCTTTTCTTGGTGCAGACGTGCTCCATTGCAACTGATGATCCGCGGACGGCGACCTCTGGTGGACGACTACTCGTTGGACAACTCGGATTCGGAAGAGCCGCCCGCCTCGCCAACGCCCTCCCTGGGACTGCCCCGAACCCCCACCCCGTCCTCGGAGCACGGCCTGGACCCGACCCCGCCCACCTTCAACGTCAACAACCTACACCAATGATGTACCCGCACGCACACATGCACACTACACTACTTTATGATTAGTCGATGAATTGCTTTGAATTTTTTTTTTTTTTTACCTTATAAGGCAACCTTGTAACATTCTAAATGAATTCACGTTGCAGTTTTAAAAGTTTCACGTTTGAATTGGCGTAGAAAACACTATAGCCATGTGTATCCCTTTCATCAAAGGTGGGCAACCTTTCCTTATCACGGCTCTTTGAAATTATGAAGGGAAAAAATATATACTGTACTCCGTCCAATAGTGGGCGCTCTTCTAATAAAAGTCTCCCTCAATTAGATGCCTCAAGTTTCCATTGATCACTATACTGTTGCTAACCAAAAGAGCAGCAACTATTTATGCACCTTTGAACCACAAACGCACAACAAAAATTCAACACCTCTCCTAGGTCCTGGCCATTCTTTTACTATTTATTTATTATTTAATTGTTTTAGGAATTTTCATATTTGCAACGAGGGCCACATCGGATGCTCTGGTACACCCCCGTGTGGTTCACCAGCCATAGGTTGCCCACCCCTGATGACAAAAATTAAAAGGGCTGCTGCAGAATGACAAATTGGACAATCTATTTGCATAAGCCACATATTTGATTAAAAAGTGAACTTGACCTCATTCTTCTCGTGGGGCAAATGTTATGGAATACGTGTTTTCGTACGCCGCGTGACTTTTTACAAGCGCCATTTGCATAACGATTTACAAGCGCCATTTGCATAATGACTGCACTATTTGCTAACATTGCGAGGAAATTAGCCAGACCGACCCGTGAACAAGTAGCTCCCATCAAACATGTTCTATAATTCCGTAGTTAGTCTAATTTATTCATCTAAAACAAGCTATTTGTATTTCTATCATTTATATCAAGCTAAATATGTTAAAGCTTACTTTTACTGTGCAAAAATTACTCTTCAAGATTCATTGGAGAGACATTTTTCTACCATGTCTGTATCTGAAGTAAAACAACTTTTTTTTTTTAGACTGAAAAACACGGGTGTCTTGCACAAGGTAGTCTTAATATTTTTTGTTCATTACATTTGAGCTGTAAATGAAAGCTGTCATGGATGAGAAAAGGGACTAAATCTAGTAGAATAGAATAGAGGAGATTTACTATCATCCAGCATTCCTTTTGGATGACTTCCCTTGGAGATAATATAAGTATTGTAGGTTTAGATACAAATAGAGGCAACAAGTCGTACAAGTGAAGACTTAAGTAGTTTTTATCAGCCCGGCCAATTCCCAACACATATTTCCTCTTTATGTTCCTTTCGTGGATATGTAGGACACATTTTTATATTTAATACAATAATGGCCTGGATTCTCAAGGCACAAGTGGAGTATGTGCCGTAAATGGGGGGGTAGCAAAAATGCATGCTTTTGGATATCTTTAACTCGCACTAGGCATATGCGATATGTCTCACTTGTAATGTACATGAAATTTGACAGTCCAATAAATGGGATGGACATGAAATGAAAATTGTGGACTCGCAGTGTAAATCCAGCCTTTGCCACACTAAGCTCAACTGGCTGCTAAACATGAAGCTAAACGCTAAAGCAGTCTAGTTAGCATTGTGTGATGGGACCCGAATATGTTCAAATCATAAAATAAAAGCCTGTCTTTTGCGTTAGTCAAACTCCAAATAGTACAAACGAGGATTTTTTTTCAAATGACCTCAGGAGAATTTTGTTCCGTCGTGACATCTGCGTGCTCCATTTTAAGCTATAGCAAAGCGTTAGCTATAAAGAGGTTTCAAGATGTAGGTGTTTTTTGCCCCCGTTCAAATGTTTCTGGAATTGTTGTGAATGTTTTTATTGTGGGTAAAGTACTATACACACTGACCCGGGTTTATGTTTACCAATATGAATGTTGCACTGGATCAGTACAGAACAAAAGTTTGCGTTTTAATCAGTGTTGACATGCTCCCAGCCATGCTACGTAGGCTAACATTAGCAATGATGGGTTCACGAGTCAAAACTACCAGATGACAAAATAAGTGTTTTATGCTAAGTGCTAAGCCAAATTTAGCAACAACAGGCTCTCAATAAATCGCAGCTAAAAGACAGCCAAAGGATCTTGTTTGTCGACAATTAATGACTTATTAAGGTTATTTGACTTTCACTATTCAAACACCTGGACCTTCCTGTGTCGTAGTCCATTGAAAGAGATTCCTAATGTGCTTTTTGTTTTGGCAATTTGCAAATGATTTGTATTTTTACAACATTGTGTAATGGCTGCACTTTGCACACAAGCGATGGGTATACGTATTTGTCCGCATCAGCCTCTACTGAACATGAACACGAGTGCGTTCACAACCACAAACGGTGAATGCTTGAAGACAACAAAGCTCCGTTCATCCGTAGCATGGTGATTCTTAAGGTGTTTTTCATCTTTCTCATCTTTATAGTTTGCTCATGGCTATTGTGCAACTTGAAATATTGCAATTGTTTGTTAATGAAGCTGTATAATACATCTGTCCGGGGTTTAATATATGTTGTTGGTTTTCACTTTGGTGCATCGGTGTGCTTTATTTCATTCAACAACAAATAATCTCTGCACATGCACATTTGTTCATATGAACATTTAAGTCACTTCAAAATTAATCAGGCTTGAAAATTAACCATTCATATTTTTAGAAATGATTCGCCCAGCATAATTAGAGTATTTTAACCATAATTGCAGGATTCTAAATGACAAGCAAAACATTCCACTCATCTAATACTCTTGATTCTTTTTAATGAATGTGACTTACTTAAAGATTAACAAAGCATTTTACAAGACTTTGTATTGAGCGTAAACATCTTGGTTACAAGGCGTGTTAAAAGATGCATATTCCGGTAATTCACTATCCATGAGGATGTCGGTGAACATCAGTTGGTCTTCGTGAGGCGGCGTCACGATATGGCATAGTGAGGCTTCCAGAGGCGGGGCGCAAAAAGACTGAGCCACGCCCCCCAATGACATCTTGTGTTGGCAGCTTGTCAGCACGGGAAGTGGTTCAGAGTTGACAAAGTCCTCATTTGTGTGGAGATGGCTTATGATTGGTCCGTCGTCGCCGTGGCAACTGCATCCATGATCCCCATCCTTGGTGTCATGGAAGCGACCCGTGTGGCGAGCGGCTTCATCGTCTGACGAGAACAGATCCAAAATGTCTTCCAAGTCACTCTCGGATATGTCGACCAAGTTGTTTGCGTCGCCAGGGCTGTCGACCGACATATCCGTAGCGTCAAAGGACAACGGCGATAGAAGTGGCGTGAAGAAGGGAGAGATGGGTGTGGCCTCTTCAGAGTCATCCAAATGGACAAGCGCTTCAGCAGTAGGACATGCTGAAGCCGTGTCGTGTTTTTTCTGTGTCCCCTTTTTAACTCCCTGTTTGACACTTTGGTCTTTGTTGTTATCTGAATGGTCACATGACTGCTCAGGTGTCAATGACTCCACCTCCTTCAAGTAGAGAGCAGATGCCAGTTGACGATTAGCTGCCTCAATGTCAGCAAACTTCCTGTTGGCATGTGAAAAAACGTCAAAATATCCTAAAACCCTCAAATTGACACCGTGAACCAATCACTCAGTTGCATCATCCAATCAAGATAAATAGTCCTCGTTCATCTACGCACCTCTGTATCATGTTGTGCAGGAAACGACGGTGGTTGACCTGCCGCTTGGACGGACGGTTCTTGCGGGGCTTCTGGAGAGTCCTCATCATGTGACCCGCCGCCGATGTCACAAATGTGTACAGGTCCCGGCCCCAAGGCGCCCCTCGCTCCGGCCCGGGCTCCAGCGGCACCGACACGGATGCTTGCATGTCTTAAGTGAACATCAGACACAAGAAGACATCTGTGAAGTGAGATGAAGGGTTCAAAATATTCCCATTGAGACTCTCGTACAGCGAAATAGATGCAAGCTCAAACTGAATCTATTAATCCATCAAAACTTTACAACTCTAAAAATTCTTAAACTTTACAAAGGAGAGAATCAATAATCTAAAAATGCAAACCTGTGATTTTGCTGCTGTCTTCCTCCAAACAGGCAACGAGGTTTCCCTGTGGATGTCGTCCGTGTGTGTGAAATGACATCGGTGCAAATACCCCACTTCCTTTCGCCCCCCCTGCACCCAATGAAATCCCACTTGCTAAGAGTCATACGCCAAGCCAGGCAATTACCTGAGACGTCAAACCATGGACACGCGTCAGCCATTGTGTGTAGCACAAAAGGCCGCTTGCCTGCAAAACCGCCATCCTCTTCTTAATTGAGCCACTTAAACCATCACCCTCATTAGCACATTCTCAGAGGGAAGAGCCTATGTGGTTGCTAGTGCCTTTAATTGACCCGCATCATATGGGTGATGACTCGAACATGTCTATGGTAGTCGCAGCAGCAGGTGGAACATTTTCGACAAAAAAACGACGGACAATGAAGGGCAATTACATGATTTGAGGAAAACTGTTTTGAGTGGAGGCTACGGAGATGACAAAAGTATGCGCAGTCTGTTCTTAACCACAAAAGTAGAAGTGACATTTTTGTGTAAAAAGAACTGACTGTACCAACAGTAAAATGTGGTGGTGGCAGCCATTTTGTTTTGTTGCCTTACTTGGGTGAAAAACAAATATTTTATCTTCCCAATTCACTATGACATAGTTTTAAATTTTCAACAAGCCTGTATTTAGAATCAACTTTGTGATTACACTTGTCATGTGATGACACGTTCTCTTTATTTTTTTCCTCCATCATAGTTAACATTTTCGGTTTTCTGTAGAGTAAGAACAAAATTTCACAGCAGATTTAACTTTCTTGGATTTATATCGCTTAACTGCTTGGAGTTCTATTATTAGAAGGACACATGAGATGTGGATATAAGGCAGCTTCAGAATTTAGAGCAGAGAGTTCTCTCCTGGTAAGTAATGCAATTTATAAAGTACAGAAAGCGTTTTGAATCACAACAAACTTGAATATGAATATTGAAAGCTTTTTTTTTTTTTCAGATTCTCATAGCAGCAATCTGATATAGGTATACTACTATCACCCGGCGCCTTTAACAGCAAGAAGTTGAACTTTGACCCAGTGAGAAGGGTCTCAAAGATTGATTTCAGCTCCTCCTTATCCAACAGAGCCAATCAGGGAGGAGAGCAGGCGTCTCTCGGCTCAGGAAGTTGGCAGACAACACGGTGGGAGCGATTGTGGAATTTGGACCTACTTGATACTTAGTTCTTAATTATTTGGAAATCTAAGATTAATCTGTTTCATTCCAGTTAGTCACATTTCACCTAATTCTCTGTTTGTGAGGTTTCTACCATGAACAGGGCCTGGGCCGCGTTCAGGGCCCATCCGTACATCAGCAACGTGGTCGGCTACACGGTGCTGTTCGCCTCCGCCGACCTCTTCCAGCAGCGCGTGTTGGGCCGCCGAGACGCGTCCGTGGCCTTTGTTGGCGTGGACTGGCGCCAGACGGCCCGAGTGGCAACCGTGGGCTTTTGTTTCCATGCCAACTTCAACTACCAGTGGCTGCGCTGGCTGGAGAGGATGCTGCCGGGGGGCGGGGTCAAGGCAGTGACAGGGAAGGTGCTGGTGGATCAGCTGGTGGCGGCACCGCTCACCATCAGTGCCTTTTATATTGGTGAGTTGATGATTAAAATCATGATTTGTTTTTGTTAATCCAACCACTTCAACTCATTCTTCTTTTAGGATTGAGTTTACTCGAAAATAAAGATGATCTTCTTCAAGACTGGAGAGAGAAATTCTGGACATCTTACAAGGTACACAATTCAATTTTTGTGTTAATTGTAAAGTATTCTAAAATTATGTATGTTTTTTTTTTCAGACCGGTGTGGTGTTCTGGTCAACAATGCAGGTGAGATCTCGTTGGTTGGTCACTTCCTGGGAAAGTCAGATTTAAAGCTACATCTTGTAATGTTTTTTTTTTTTTTTTTCTCCCCCATCATTATCATCTCAGGCTGTGAATTTTTCCCTGGTGCCCCCCGTGGCTCGGACCGTGTTCCTTGGAGGCGTCGCTCTTGTGTTCACTATTTTCCTATGTCACCTCCGACAGCAGAAGGGCGGCAAACTTGAATGAATTCTACACAACTTTTGTACTCAATGATCATTTACTGTACTGTTATCATTTTGCTAATTTGTTTGCATAATATTTTCTAGTTTTGAACTTGCTCAGAATAGTAATGGCATTGACTTATGTGATTAAAGCTCTATCTCAAATTGTGCAGCTGCAATGAGGATTTTCCCATTTTTGTCTTAAATAAATTACCACATGCAAATGGTGTGTAATATTAATATTTATGAATACAAAAATAAATGCATCTTATTACATTGTCATAGGCTCATAGCAATAAATAATTGCATATTGCTAATCATATATAGTGTTTTAAGTTAAAATTGTTTAATAATCTTAAAATATTGACAAGTATTTACGCACACGCAGATTGTTTTATATATACTGACACGAGAGGCGCCGTTCAAAATCCCGGACAGTTTTTTCTCGTCGAGGCCCACCGGAAGCTGCGTTTGTTCTCAACCAATCAGAGACGCGACATTTCGTGCAGTGTTTATCGCGAGACCTCCGCTCTTCCTTTTTCCTTTTCCCTTCGCGTCCAAGATGGTAGGTCTCGCTAGTTTAACTTTCTTGATTCCCCAGCTTGGCTATCCACGGTCATCTTCCTAATTCCCACCACGTATCTTCTTGAATAACATATTTAGCGAATGTTGGAACAATTTACTTTGCAATCTAACTGCCATTTTCCTCTTACTAGTCCCTGCAAGCCACATTAGCTTCGTCTCTTGGTGCCGACAGCGAGCTAGCGAAATCAATGACGTTGCACACAACACACGTTCAAAAAAAGCTACCAATGTAAAACAACAGGGAAAAATATGAAAATTATTTCTTTATTAGTTAGTATGTCTTGTGGTAGTGTTCTTGTTATATTCGGCATGTGTGTGTGTTGTGGAGCTAATGAGCCGCTCTTGAGTCAACGTATACCGACTCGTCCAAATATCGCGATGAACCTCGTGTCATTCAGTTCAATTGCATTTTGTGTTTGCATATGTATAACAACAGATCTAAGTTTAATCTTGCGTTTTCTTATTTCAAAAGGGAGTCGATATAAGACATAATAAGGATCGTAAGGTGCACAGGAAGGAGCCAAAGAGTCGGGATATCTACCTGAGG
Source organism: Syngnathus scovelli (assembly GCF_024217435.2). Taxonomy (NCBI): domain Eukaryota; kingdom Metazoa; phylum Chordata; class Actinopteri; order Syngnathiformes; family Syngnathidae; genus Syngnathus; species Syngnathus scovelli. The sequence goes on from NC_090855.1 coordinate 11,051,394, forward strand.
CTCCTGGTCAAGGTAATTGTGACACTCGCACACCCTTAAAGTTCAACACACTTGAATGATGACCCACGAAATTGTGGGAGCGTACTGTATGGGGTTTAAGTTATTAAAATGTATTGCCTTTTAGCTGTACAGGTTCCTGACCCGCCGCTCCAATTCGACTTTCAACAAAGTTGTCCTGAAAAGGCTCTTCATGAGCAGAAGTAACAGGCCTCCCATCTCCCTTTCTCGCCTGGTTGGTCTCACCCACCTCGTACTTTCCTTATTATAAAGAACAACCCCTAAATGATTGCGTGAGATGTCAATTTCTTCACCACTTAATTAGCAGATATTTCTTTACAGATCCATAAAATGGCGATGGGCGGTCGTGATAACAAGATCGCCGTTGTCGTGGGAACGATCACTGACGATGTCAGGATGCAGAAAGTTCCCAAGCTCAAGGTCGGGGGATCGTCGGCATTTACATGATTTTCCAGATTTGTTTTATATGTTTCAAATATTCAGATGCTGAATAGCAATATCTTTTTGGGAGTGTGATAGTTTTTTTTCCTCTGTTATCCTCAAGGTGTGCGCCCTGAGGGTGAGTGAAGGTGCTCGCCGCAGGATCCTGCAAGCCGGAGGTCAAGTGATCACATTTGACCAGCTGGCGATGGCATCACCCAAAGGAAAAGGCACCGTGCTGTTGTCTGGTAAGGACAGCACCACATGTTCATAGTGCTCAATTAATTGCTTGCTTGTGTATGTTTAAACAGAAATTACATGGGTAGAGAGAGGACCATAAAAAATGTACAGATGTCAAGCTTGACTGATGAGTCATGTAAAAATTGTGCTCACTCTCCCTTTGTGTCGGTCAAACATGAGCCGCTATCATTCAATATCCAGATATGGATGTTCTGTTCCATAGCATGACGGATGAAACATTAACCTGCAGGCAGTTGGTGCAACAATTCCTCACTGTTGAACAGGCTTGAATTGATTTTAGATTGTATCACATGGCAAGTTATTTTTATAGCCACAAGTGCAGAATTATTCTCCATAGCCGCGTCTTCGGGGTTTTTTTTGGTCGCAACAATCGACTCTTAACAGCAGTCGCTTCACTTGATCAAAATTGTCAAGAGTAAAATTAGTACAATAGTTGTCATAAGTCAAAAGATGAGATGAGAAAATGATGTGTTGTTTTTCAGGTCCTCGCAAGGGCAGAGAGGTGTACAGGCACTTTGGTAAAGCTCCTGGAACTCCTCACAGCCACAGCAAGTACGTGCACACTTGTACATTTGTTCTAGTGGAATTCTATCATGAGTCATCAGTAATGATTTGTGTGTTTTCTAAAAATATGCCAATGTTCATTGAAAAAGGTGTGTTAGGTTTTCTTTATGCCCCTGCAATTAGCTGACAAATGATTGAGTCGAAAGGCACTGCAAATTTCATAAAGGTTAAATATAGTGTACCAAAATGTTAAGAAACAATTGTTTTTAACCAATTAAATGCAAATGAATTTCACTCAAGTTAAATAAAAAAATACTTGCCGCAGGCAAAGAATTCTTTAAGATAAAAAAGGCCAGTCAGCGTGGTAACCTGTTTTTTTTTTTCTTTCAGGCCCTACATTCGTTCCAAGGGCAGGAAGTTTGAGAGAGCTCGTGGTCGCAGAGCCAGCCGTGGCTACAAAAACTAAAGTCTCTCTTTTGTTTACCACACATGATTCAAATAAAAGACTGGCTGTACAAAACATCACTTCCTCTGTTGTGTTTACTTCTCCCCTTATATGGTGCCACAAATGTCGTTGCGTGCCAATTCTTGGAACGTGACCTCCAATTCAACAATGATACATTCCTTTGAGCAACTTTGCCATGAAGGCGTCATGCACAAGTCTGTGTGGGAATGATTGGCCGCCGAGGCATGTGGAGGTATTCTCGCCCAAACAGGAAGTGAGTGATGTCTGTCAATGATTGGAGAATGTCGGAGGGTGTTTCAATGTTTTCCTTCTTGCTATTGGGTTTCCTTTGCGCCGCTCAAGGCAGCACCAGCGGCAGCAGCGCGCACACTTCCTGCAGCGAGACAGGAGCAGCACACCGATTCGCTTGTCACCAGAACAGCAGCAAACAAGATGAGGTACGGCGCTTACTTTTGGTTTCTTTTTTAATTTTATTCCGATTAAATCAACAACCGACTGCTTCGCGATGACAAAACCTTGTCTCCATTGTGACGGCTCTGCTTTGAATCAAAACCTAACCTCGGCTAGCTTGACATTTTAGCCAGTTTGCACGCGATTAACACCTAGCTAGTCGTGAAGTTTAAAAAAGGAGCTTTTAAGGCAATCTGAATATATCAGCCTGTTCATTATCAGTTGGTCACTTTAATCGGTTGATGATTTGAAGACAATAAACAACCAAGTAGCTTGCAGGTTGCGCATCATTCCTGTAGCACTCCGAGCTCACGTCAAAACAAAGTCGCCCATAATTACATTGTAATATACTTGGACAAAAAACAATGCTGTCGTTCTGATGAAATTAATCTCTAACCCTTAACAAGACACTACAAGCCTATCTAGCTAACATCTGCACAACGCTGGTTAAAGTTCAAGGAGCACACGTAGCTTTACTTTGTACGCTAAATCAAGCTCCCGAAATAAGTACATTTACTCATTCATTAAAGTCAATAGGGTGAATAATGCCTTTATACTACAAAAGTCAAAGGGAATATAGGATGAATAATGCCTTTATACTACAAAAGAGAAAAAGGAAAACGTTAATTCAAAGGTCTCCATTTCAATGGTGATGTGATCAGCAGAGTGTGTGTGTGTGTGTGTGTGTGTGTGTATATACCCACACACACACACACACACACACACATATATATATATATATATATATATATATATATATATATATATATATATATATATATATATATATATATATAATGTATAATGTATAAGTAAAACAACACAGTAAACAAGCAAAGTATATTCATAAAACTGTCAACCATCCTTCCAGAATGTGGAGCAGTAAATCCCGATCAAATGTGCATAATGCAAACACAACAAAACAGTAGTAAACGTTTGACACAAGGTTTGTGCTTCCAAGCCGAACAAAATATTTAGCTGAGACAACCTGTACAAGTCTTAAAAAAAAAAAAAGAGCGGTGAAGGCTGTTAAGCATTATTCATGGTCAACAGGTAAGTTGAGCCAAGTTGCTGTCTCATTTTCTGTTAAATTGCCAACCATTTGAAATGTTATTAAATTAAGGATCATCTTGTCATGTGTTTTAAGAGTGAAGAGGAAGTTTTTATTGATCCAAGTTAATGTTTGCTTAGCTTTCTAATTGGGATTGGGCGCTGAAAACTGGAATGTCTGCTCTAAGATTGACAGCTTGATGTTTCTGTTGAGCGTCCCTAACAACATTATGCAGTCAAGGGTTAAAAGCAAAAGCTTGCTCACACATGCCCAAAATACCCCCACGAGTCAGTCAACAGTGGCCTCATTGTGCGGGAGTCCAAATTAGTCCGTTGCTAGTATTATTATTTGACGTGTCCACGCCCTGTTTCAAGGACCAAAGGTGCAACAATGGCCGCGGGGGCTGGTCCTATTGGAACGCCGGCCTTATCAAAACAGGACATCGGCCAGGCATTGATTCTGTCTGCACCGCAGCTTGCATAATGTTTCCTGAATGTCGTAAAAGTTGAAAGCGAGAGATGACCACTTCGTCAAGTTCAAATAGTTAGAGCACAAGATAGCGCCAAGTGTTGTACTTTGATATATAAACGCAGCGTTGTTTAACCAGCTAACAATTATTGCATATATTTAAACAATAAAAAATGAATACATTTTGGCCAGATAGTCAGCAAAGTTAAAAAATAAGGCTAAATTTACTACATTTAAGTTGTCGAAATATTGCTTTAGGGATAATTGCTAACACAATGCAAAAAGCCATGTAGGGTTCAACATGGCTCTGTGTCGGGTTACCTGAACTTTTCTCTTTGCGTCATCATTACACCTCATACCACTTTTTGTATGGCCAAATTGCAGGCAGATGATGTGGTTGTCATCTTGAGAGTCTTCGGCCACTGTGGTTTTTGCACGTCAGCAAGCCGCCGGTGTGACTTTGACTCACAGTCCATCTCAGCAAAAACCAAATTGAGCACTTCATGCACTTCTGAGAACCAACATCTTCCTTTTGTAACAAAGCTAAATCAAAGATCATTAACAAATGTTAACTTTTGTCTCTATCCAGGAGCCGAGAGCTCCATGAGGGAACGTGACGCTTGGAATTTTGACCATGACAAGGAGCCACCGGGACCTGTCTCCGTTTTTCTTTTGTTTTTGTCTCCCGTCCACCTGTCTCTTCTGCTGTTGCCACCCCTGAGATGGAAAACAGAAAGAAAAAACAAATCAGACACTCCTTATCAACGATATAATTATCATCTCTTGTCCAAATCAAATACCGTCCAGCACTTTTCATGTCTGTCCAGCACTTAAGCGGCAGTCTGAACACATGTTTATTTAATGACGATTGTTTTAGCAGTCAAGGTGTTGATTTCTTTTTGTTTTTTTAGTCTTAGTCATTCGGCCAGTATTCTCGGTGAATCTTAATTATTTTAAAAGATTTATTGTTGATGTTGTAGCTGCTAAGTTTTCTTAGGTTGTGATGTTATTGTTGTTTTACCTCGTGGATGTGACTTGATTGAAACATTTTGAACGAGAACCTGACTGGGAGTGAATTGAAGCTAGTAAACACTGGAAGGCTCCGTTTGACACTATGAACTGGAAACTGCTGGTTTCCCCAACCAATGAAGACACTGAGGACACAAGGGAATTTTTTTTTGTCAATTTAAGAACTGAAAGATCTTTTTAAACATTTTGACTTCATTTTGCAGCTTTTTTGAATTTTTGGGACTCAGTAAAGCTTTTCCCCGTCCGGCGAGCGAGAATGCGCTCCCCAGAACCGTCGTCCTTCTCCCCGTCAGAGGCTCTCCTCCACGGACAGTTTGCCAGCTGGGGGTCCAACAATAACAATAGTGGCAGCAGCAACAATAATAGCTGCCCCAACAGCCCCGGCGGCGGTCCGGGCGGGCTCTCCCCAGCCGCTTCGCCCACGCTAGCGCCAGCCTCCAACTATGCGCTGACCCTCACCCACCTGCACGTCCACATCCAGCGCCTGTCGCCACGTCCGGGTAAAGAGGCCCGGCTGCTGCTGCCTCTGTCGGAGCTGGTGGGATGCAGCTGCCCCCGAGCGCCCGCGCCCCCGCTCCTGGTGCTCTACTGGTACCCGCCAGGTAAACGACGCAAAGGGGTGTCGCGTCGCCGCCAGGTGAGGGCTTACCTGGCTGAGAGCAGAACCGATGCGGAGCGATGGTCGGCCGCCGTGCAGTGTTTACTTCGGGGGGTGCCGGTCACGGCCGAAACGGGTGAGTGCACATTTGTTTTAGTTTTTAAAGCGGTAGTCGACCCCTAAATTTTCTTTGTAGTATGTTCTGTGCAGCCCTTCTTCCTCTTGCCATTATGATTTCTGCCCCCTTTGTAAATGCACGCTAAATATAACTTGATGTCATAGTGACCAAGACATGCAAGAGAAACAACAAAGCAGGTCCACACTTGAAACGCCTTGTTTGTAACGTGTGATTTCATGTCAAGTAAACTGAAATGTGCGAGATGTTTACAGCAATATTCTCCGGTGCTTGCGTGTTGACCTTTTGTCGGCGGCCTTTGCACTTCACCAGCGTCTGATCTCCTTTCCTGTCTCCTTCCTCCCTCCTTTGCCCCTCGAGTGTATCTAATCACCCTCTCTCCTTTTGTTTCCTGACCTCAACCCAAACTTCATCATCTCCTTTCTCACAGTAAACAAGGCTGTCCTCGCTTCATTTCATTCATCCATCATCTCTGCTCCATTCTTTGCTCTGTTTGGTAGTTACGGCGCTCACCCCAACTTGCGGCCAGATTGCTTTTCTGTGGATTTCTTCTAACCCATTCATTTATTTTTTTTTACTTTGAAGAATTTTCCAGAAGCCTCCTACCTCGCCCCAAGCGTCTACTGCTGCTGGTCAATCCCTTCAGTGGGCGAGGACAGGCGATGCAGTGGTGTCAGACACACATCCTGCCCATGATCAGGGAGGCCAACATCAGCTATAACCTGATCCAGACAGGTAAGCGGCACCAAGGCAAACGAGACGAGACAAGCGGCGTCCGCTCGAGTTGCATAAGTACGTCTCTATCTGCCTCAGAGCGTCAGAACCACGCCAGAGAGCTTATCAGGGAGATATCGCTACTGGAGTGGGACGGCGTCGTCATCATTTCGGGAGACGGCCTCCTGCACGAGGTAAGGATCGATAAGGTGGACAAACGTTAGGCGCGTTACGATAGTGTGTGCTCTGATCCGGCAGGTTATAAACGGCTTAATGGAGCGTCCAGATTGGGAGCGAGCGATAAAAACACCTGTTGGCATTCTGCCCTGCGGTTCTGGCAATGCACTGGCCGGCTCCATCAACCACCACGCGGGGTAGGAAACCTCCGTCCTGTCCTGCGCATCAGCGCTGGAAGTCAATTTTCCTGACGTGTTGGCAGGTTTGACATGTGCCTTCGGGAGCCTCTCCTTTTGAACTGCTGCTTCCTGCTGTGTCGCGGTGGCGTGCGGCCCATGGACCTGGTCTCCGTGACGACGAGCCCGCCCGCCAACAACAGTCGAGCCGCTACCGGGCACGGGCCCAGGAGGCTCTTTTCGTTCCTGTCCGTCGCCTGGGGGTTCGTGTCGGATGTGGACATTGAAAGTGAAAGGTGAGCTGTGCCGTGAACATGGCGGGGATCAATTTCAGATCCATCTGCATTTGATGAAATGTTGAATCGAGTCTTTAGCTTCGTCTGTGTCATGTGACGGCAGGTATCGCGGGCTGGGCTCGGCACGTTTCACTCTGGGCACGCTAGTGCGCATCGCCTCCCTCCGCTCCTACAAGGGTCGCCTGTCCTACCTGCCCCCCTCCAGCGTGGCCCCCTCGCCCGACGTGACGCCCCCGGCACCGAGGAGGCCCCTTTCCCGAAGCATCACAGAGGGCCTGGAGGGCTTCTGCAAACCGCCCATCCATCGTACCTCCTCCGACATGGGCATCAGCGAACAACGGAGTCTGCGGCGGGGTGAGGGCGAGCGGGAGAAGGAGGAGAGGCAACGGGAACGAGAGCGGCGACGGGAGCGAGCCCGGGGAGGAGGCACAGGCGTGGTGAGGGCCAGCAGCCTGATGGAGGACAGGGAGAAGGAGAACGAGGGGGAGGCTGAGCTGGAAGAGGCCAGGCTGAAGGGGGGGCGGGGCGACTGCAACGTGGGAGGGGACACTGGACTGGCACAGATTAAAGACGAACACGAGGACGAGGGAAGAACCGAGGAGGACTCGAGTGAGATGGAGGAGGATGAGCATCAGGCTGGAGATGGGGTCGACCGCGTAAAGTGTGAGGGGGCGACACTCGCCCAAGAAGAGCCTGCTGAAGGCTCGGAGGCAGATGAAGTTTGTTTCACCTACCGAGATGAAGCCCGGCAGACCCTCAGGAAGAACTCTGCTCCTTCGAGCCAGATAGCCGACACGCTCTTCGGTCAAGCCGACTGCAATTCCGGCCCCTCCTACGCTGTGGAGGATGAAGACCTGAACGGAAGCTACTTCCAGAAAGATGTCTACCCTCTGGATGTTGCCCGCGAACGTGCCCTCACCATATCCTCCCCCTTTCGCCACTCCCCATTCTCCTACAAACCCAGAACTGTGGACCAGAACCAGAACTCCTCGCGGCCGAGGCCCCTGTCGCTCCTGCAGCACTCGCACTCTAACTCGCTGCCTCCTAAACTTCCCTCCCTGTCGCTCTCTCTGTCCCCCACGCCTCCGTCTTCGCCTTCGTGCGCCTCCCCGCATGCCTCGTCATTCCTGGCGCCTCGCCCCAACACGCCCGGATCAACCTCGCCCTCACCATCCATACGCACGGCCACCTCGTCGTTCAGCTTCGACATGGCCGAGCCGGCTGGGCCCCTCAAGAACCGTCCTTACGTCTCGCTGCCTTTAAACGTCCCCAGAGATGACCTGTTGCCCCCACTGGACCAACCCCTTCCCACGCGAGACTGGGTCACAATAGAGGGCGATTTTGTTCTGGTTTTGGCCCTTTATCAAAGCCACCTGGGGGCCGACCTGCACGCCGCGCCACAGGCCAGGTTTGATGACGGACTCATCCACCTGACCTTCGTGCGGGCGGGCATATCCAGAGCCACCTTACTCCGACTGTTCTTCGCCATGGAGAGAGGAACGCACCACTCTGTCAGCTCGCCGTATGTCAGCCACATTTCCTGCCGCGCCTTCCGGCTGCAGCCTCTGTCGGCACGCGGGACCCTCACGGTGGACGGAGAGCTGGTGCCGTATGGACCCTTGCAGGCGCAGGTCAGTTTCAATTTTTGCAAAAATCTGGCTGTCATCGCTTTTGCTATGTTTTTGACTCCTCATGGTTTCGTCGTAGGTCCATCCCTCCATGGCGCGCCTCATTGTCGGTGACTCGGGAGTGCAGGTCACCAGGTTCTAAATCAGGGATTGGTTGAAGCTGATTACTAACTTCTGAATTATGTCACACCTGTTGCCACGTATGCTCTGATTCTGAACTAACCTGGATTGCACAAAAACAGTTTGAGGGTAAAAGGGAGAACCTTACCGAGCCATGCATCATTAGAGCAGGAATGCAGGGATTGATAGTTTTGTTTTGTTTTGGATGAAAACTGCACCGCGTTGCACATCTGCGGGATTACGCCAAGCGAACCCCGCAGACGCATGAAAACCGCACAGCCTGGAATAACGAGGGAAGAACAATCGAATGTCTGTTGATTATTATTTTATTTTTTTTGTGCGGACAGTGCATGATGCGGGTGCGTGTATACGTGATAGTATGCATGCTCAGAAGCACTACCAGTATTTTGCCTTACAGGAAAAAAATTGACTTTGCAAAACGACACTATACAAGGTTAGAGCTTCAGCGGTTAACAAAGTTCATTTCACTTACTTTAGCCTCAACAGTATTTGATGTCTACATTTCATGGCACTCAATAATCCTCTGGAGTGCATTTTATTTTTATGTTAGAGCAGCACGCAAAAGCCTCTTTCACACGGAGCTGAAACAGAAAGCATTCATCCACTTTTTACGCACAACTCCAAAAACAATATTGTTTATACAGAAAGGCAACGTTAAAAATTTTGTGGTGGTGGTGCGGGGGTCTTTTAGAGCCGGTGTGAACGGGGCTAAAATCACAACACTAGAATGCACACTTGGATGTTTTTAATCATTTGCAGCCAAGAAGAAAAAGAGGAAAGCACTAGTAAAAGTACCTTAGAACTATACTACTATAAATGATTCCTGTGAAAGGAATTACATTGGTCCGTTTGTTTTATTTTTTTTTAGCTGGGAAAGTTGAATGTAGAAACAAACTTAAAATCACAATAGGACTTGATGGAGACTGAATTTGACTGAGCGTTGACAACTGAAATCATGTCTTTGCCTTAAGTGACCTCACAGATATTTTGGTGGAATCGGAACAACAGTGAGTGAGAAATGATTACCTGCTTTGTGTTAATTGTATTTTGAGACCTGCTGATGACCTGGTCAAATCAATAGCATGTGCACTGTATCAATCAGTGGAGATGGTGTGTGAACTGTTTGGGTCCCTTGTCAGCACAGCGCATGTCCTGGTCACGCCTGGAGATAGCAATGCCTTTGTATTACAATCCTGTTGAAAATCTTGTTCAAACATGACTACAAAAAAAGTGGACTACAATTTATAACTGCTCACCAGGCTGCTATTTTGCTTGTTGTATTTTCTTTCTTTTTTTGGGGGGGGGGGGGGGGTTACACACAGTACAGCTAGAGTCTACCACAATGGTGTAGCGGTCTAGGTTAATAACACCACCACGTAGAAGAAGATCACAACTTAGACTTGTTGCCAAAATGTACAGGATCAAAAGACGTCAGGTTTCACCGTCTGTGTATGTTGGAACTGAACAAAGAAATGGATGTGGCGTTTAAATGTCCAGGTATCTATAGTGGCCCCTCCTTGTAAGGAAATTGCATTTATTACTAAAATGATGGAAGAAAATATATGATTATGGTGTACAGTTCATAGTTGTCAATGTTTTCAATAAATGTAACTTAAAAACTGTATTGACATTTTTTTTCACCAGATGTTATTGACAACTATGTTGGTTTAACTACTGCAAAGTCACTCAATTGTGTTTTACTACGAGTCGTTTTTATAAAAAATATTGTAAAATTTTAACTTTTTGAAAAAGACATATGGCTGAGCGGAAACATTTTATTATCTAAATGAAAACAGTTATTTTGAAAAATAGAACACGCTGACCGGAATTACTATCTTCGATCACAACACATCGCTTCCGGTGTGGGCACTTTCTTTGTCTCCGGGCCGACGTATAGAAACCACTAGGAGTCGTGTTCCCCCTCCCCTCCTTTCCTTTCACTTCTGTGGATATATTTGTATATATATCCACATTTTCTGCTATTGAATGACAGTCGACTCGGAAATATTTATGCCTAAAAGCAAAGCGCCGAAAATGGATGACTTGGACTACAGTAAGTGGCTAAGTGGAGACGTTATCGTTAAGCTAGCGGCGGCTAATCCTTATCGCTTTTCGATTTTATTATTAGAATCGGTGTGACAATGAAGCCGTTTAATACATAGTTAAACATAAATGAGCAGTTAATGTTCGTATAAATTTGCTAAAATAATACAGCACTATCTCGCTGTGGCACAGTTCGACTGACGCAGACGTTATCGATCGATTCGGTTAGTGTTTCAGGTAAGGCCGGTGCCGGTGGACATTTAACAGCGCCAGTGGGATTCGCGTTCCACAGCGTCTTATTCTTTCAAAATACTTCTAATCTGCTAAGAACCGCGTGTTATTATTGTGTAGGATCCAGGGTGTGGGCGTGGTTTTTTGGAGGTGGGGTGGGGTGGGGGGGTCAACATTTTTGTTTTGGTTTTATCCTGGTGTTACTTCCAGCATGGTGAACTAGTGATTGTGGATTCAAATCTGTGCTTAGTAACAGTTAACCTAACAAGGTTAATAAAATAGTCACAATTAATTGAAAGGTTTTCAAGAATATGTTTTTTGTGAAGTTGTGGGAAGCTGAAGTATCCAGAGAAGTGATCTTGAACAGGATATAGGGATAGTAAATCTATTTTGTCCGTTAAATTTAATTCTGCCCTCTAGCCTATGCAGTTGTTTCCCCCTCTTTTTTTTTGTTTCGTGATTACAATGGCAGTAATCTGTCATCTCCAATGTGAGTAACAAAGCCCTTGGTGATTTATTTTTAGCTAATAAAGAGCTCCACCTCCTTTTATATTGTCAGAGCTGTGTTTGTCGTATTCACAGCGGCAGAACTAACAGGCTCATTCTTCTCTCTGCTTCACCCCCACACCCGTAGTCCCAGTAGACCTGAGCCCAGAGGAGCGCTCGGAGCTGGAGGACATCCGCAGGAGGAAGGGGGTCCTGCTGCTGGAGATTCAAAGGCTCCGTGAGGAGCTCAGGGAGGCCATTTTGGAGGTGGAAGGGCTTGAGGCCAGCACGGAGGGCAGGTGAGGAGTGAACATTATTGTTGTACATAAGGAAACAATGGTTCAAGCAATTTTAGTAATGTCATCTGCTCACATGTGAATAGAATCATGCTTTAATGCATGCCACCTATTGTTATTGGCATTTTTAATACAGTGGAACAGCCAAGGTTCAACACAATCCACATGAGGATGCTGTCTAAGATCCAATCTGTTCATATTTCGACAATATTACATAAGGACTTCTAATTGTTGGACCTTTAATGTGATAAGTTCCACTGTGTACGTCTTTTTATAGTAGTAATCGCACCTTATCTTCTGTCCATTGTGCAGTAAAACCCTTCAGAAAAATAGGCATGTTGCAATGGGAAGGAAGAAATTTAACATGGATCCCAAAAAGGTAGGAAAGTTCAAATATTGCTTGTAGACTCTTCATGGGGAGCTTGGATGGCAACAAAGTGCGTGTTTGGCTTCACAGGGCATCGTATTTCTTGTGGAGAACGAGCTGCTCAGACACACTCCGGAGGACATCGCTCAGTTCCTTTACAAAGGAGAAGGCCTCAACAAGACGGCCATCGGCGATTACCTCGGGGAAAGGTGACCCATTTTACTCTACTCTGAGTCTTCATCTCATTCCATCCCTTTTTTTAATGCTTCCGTCACTGCTCTGCTGCAGGGACGACTTCAACATCAAAGTCCTCCAGGCTTTCGTTGACCTGCACGAGTTCACAGATCTTAACCTGGTCCAGGCCCTCAGGTAAGTCAGCGTCAACTCTGAAAATGAAAACTTCTTAAGTGTCTGGTTTGGGATCCTGGCACACGAAGCCAGACAAACATTCGGCGTAAAGGAAAGTACCAAACTCTCGCATGCCATGCGCACCTCACCCAAATGAATGCCATTTCACAATCGAGACGATTTAATGATAAACTTAGTACGAGCTGCCATTTGGCCTATGATGCACAAAAAAGCGGCATTTTAAATGTATGCTGTGGTAATTGACATGTTTGCAGGCAATTTTTGTGGAGTTTCCGTCTGCCCGGTGAAGCCCAGAAGATTGACAGAATGATGGAAGCCTTTGCTCAGAGATATTGTCGTTGTAACCCCGGCGTCTTCCAGAGCACTGGTGCATACTCACACGCACATTAGACTTAGACTTAGACTCAACTTTATTAATCCCTTGGGAATACTCCTTCAGGGAAATTCAGGCCGCAGCAGTATCCATACCACAGAGCGGGTTTACAAAAGACACACAGATGGCATGAGCGCAACTCAATAGGCCCTCATAAGGCTGCCATACAACGGCGCCACAAAGAAAGCCAGAAAGTGCGAAAGATAAAAGCCATCAAAGCAAAACAAAGCAAAGCAAAAAGACAAAAGAAAAAAGTAACAGTGCCCAACCAGCACCCCTCAATATCAGAAAACACCCCAAAACACACAAAATAATCATTTTGATTATTCATTTCCTCTCATTTCTAAAGTAATGAAGAAGAAAAAAAACTGTGACTGAACTTGGCACTGTTTGCAGACACGTGTTACGTGCTGTCGTTCGCCATCATCATGCTTAATACCAGCCTCCACAACCCCAACGTGAGGGACAAACCGGGCCTGGAGCGCTTCATCTCCATGAACCGCGGCATCAACGACGGAGGGGACCTGCCCGAGGACCTGCTGCGAGTACGCTTAATGACGGCGTGAACGTCCAAGCAGCACTCTGACGCGATTCTTGCCTTCTCACCCCAGAACCTGTACGAAAGCATTAAAAATGAGCCCTTTAAGATCCCTGAGGACGACGGCAACGACCTGACGCACACCTTCTTCAACCCTGACAGAGAGGGCTGGCTGCTTAAACTCGGTGAGAGCAACGCCGCTCACAAATCCAACTCTGGATGTCGGAAAGTTTGCTGTTCTCATCCAAGTTTTGTTTTTTGTGCTGGGTGGGTCTGCGTCTGTGCGGCCGATGACAAAATGGCCACGAGGGGCACGCTGTGGAGCTGTTGTTGCATGGCATGGCGGGGGCTTGTCATGTGTGTCACTAATGTATCATGTCCTCCTCTCTCTCTTCCTCTCTGGTCGCCTTCTAAATAAATTCGTCTTCCGCTTCTTCCCCTGCGATTTCCGCCTGCCGCTGCTTGTTTTCACAGGAGGTATGTACTGACGCAAGTTCGCGTTGTCGTGCATGGGAAGGTAGATAGCTAGAAGGTGAACGTTTAGCGTGGGCTACGTCGTCTGACTCTCAGCGCTTGCTTTCAGGGGGACGAGTGAAAACCTGGAAGAGGCGATGGTTCATCCTCACGGACAACTGTCTCTACTACTTTGAATACACAACAGTAAGTCAGCACACTTCACGAATAAAATCTAGTGTGTTAAAAAAAAGGCTATTTGTATGCAGGCAACAATCGGTTGGAGTTCCTTTTGGAGTTACGCTATGAAAAGATTCATGACATCCAAATGTTTTGAACACTTTAGAAGTAGAACTGGTCAGGTGGCTTGTGCACTGCTTAAAATAATCCCAAAGCCCATACGAGCCGACATATTTACTGATGGCTTGTGTGAGTTTTTTTTTATTTTTTTATGGTCGTACATGTTGCTGTCTCAACTGTGCTCTTAAGTGAACGCGTCTTTGTGTGTGTGCTCGAACCAACAGGACAAAGAACCTCGAGGCATCATCCCCTTGGAGAACCTCAGCATCCGGGAGGTGGAGGACCCACGCAAACCTGTAAGATTGCATTCCACACGGCTCATTGTTTGTTTTGCCTAGACTGGATTTTGTCTCGCATGCTTGGCACAATTAAAACATTTTTTTATGCTGTCAAGCCCCACAATTGGAATGACTGTGGAACTTTAAAAAAAACAAACAAATGAAAGTAGAGCTGTTACATATGGATGAAATAATTGAAACGTGTTGGATACCATATATTGGTTACTTGGATCTGCTGTGTAAAATCAAGCATTCATGACCCAGCCGCTGTCGTCTGGTCCCAACAGAACTGCTTCGAGTTGTACATCCCCAACAACCGCGGTCAGCTGATCAAGGCGTGCAAGACTGAAGCGGACGGCCGGGTGGTGGAGGGGAACCACATGGTGTACCGCATCTCCGCCCCCACGCCCGAGGAGAAGGATGAGTGGATCCACAGTATCAAGTACGGCAGCAAAATGCAAAAGAATGCAGATCTTCTCTTGGCGTACCACTAGAAATTAGATCACAGAAGATAGCTGAATTTATTTTAAGGGAAAATGTCCTATTTTGTAGATTCACTCGGGAGGGAAATATTTCCTAATTTATTTTTGGTGTGTCACGTCAGATCTGCAGTCAGCGTGGACCCATTCTATGAAATGCTCGCCGCCAGGAAGAAACGTATATCGCTGAAGAAGAAAGAAGAGCAGCCCTAGAGTATTACCGCCGCCGTTCCTCTTTTCTCTTAAATCCTCATCTTCCTTCCTCCACACTACTCTTTATCGCAGTGGCCGCCATGTTGAACACACTTGCGGCCCTTCATGCCGTCCTCTAAACACCTCTGAGGAACTCAATGAAAACGCCCCATATGTCAAAGCCACACATGCTCCTCATATACAGAGTTTCCCCAAGTGCGTGCAATTTATTTGTCCTCTCTTTTTTGTCCTCTGAAACGCCCTAAGATGCCACAAGGCTGAGACAAAGCTTTTTCGTTACATGAAAGGCTTGCTTTGGCGCCATCCTGTGGTGTCAAGGAACTGCTGAAGTGACAGGAGGAGCTTCAGCCACAAAATGGTGCCAAAGCACTAATTTTCTATTAGACAGTGCTTTGACACTATCATGTGACATCTTATGACTTTTCAGAAAAGGCATCAAGAAGTGGATAACAGCAGATGGGTTTATTTAAAAAAGTAATTTATGGTAGGGGGAACACTGTATATCCAAAAAATCAAAACGCCCCTCCCGCCCTCCCACATTCCAGCTTTACACCAGCCTACGATATTGACAAATAGATGAAGACGTTACATTTTGACATCCTCCTCAACTGGCCTCTTGTCAAAGGCAGCTCATGACTATGTACGACTTTTTTTTTTTTTTTTCATATTTGTTTCTTGTAAATAGATGTTAGCATTATTTGTTTATTGCTCACTTGTAGAGACCATGTTTAATTTATTGTTCCCGTTTTGTACGAGCTACTGTTTGGAGCGCATGTTGACAGGCGTAAAGTCGTCAAGAAGTCTGTAGCATGTGCCTCGTTGCCTAGAAGAAGAGTCAGCAGAATATTTGTCGCTTAGCCTGGTGAAGCACAAGCGTCCATGAAATCATTAGACACTTTTTCTCGCGTTCCTTCCTTCGCTTCCCAGTGTCCACCGAACACAAAATGTCCGCCCATCCATCCTGGTAAAACGCGTTCTTGTTTTAAATGAATCGGATCCGACGTGTTGCTGATTTTTGTAGACTGTAAGAAAACTAGAAGTAGCTTTTTTTTTTTTTTTTTTTTTTTTTTTTTACGGCACTTTACCCGATGTTGCGGCTGATGTGCGTCGGTGAACTGGCTCACCAGAGCAAGGCTGGGGAACCATATGCAGGCCAAACTCAGAGGAAGTGAGATTAAAAAACAAACTTTCCTTCAATTATTCATCATATTTTGTAAGACTTTAAAATCAGACTCGCCACTGCACATTGCGATATAAAACGCAATTACCTGCTCGGTTCAAACCTCAGCAGTTCACAACCTTCATGCTGTTCTTTTTGTTCTTCATTAAATCAAGTAGCATGAAGCTGAATAATGACGCCGATCGTATTTGGACCTTAACAGCCGTCGCGGCGGCCAAGCTGATGTACAAAAAACCTTGTGAGTTGCCTTTATGTTAGTCGTTTCTCTCCCAAAGCTTAGAGAGGCCCGGCCTTCCGTCAGTTCCGTTAGTGCTTCTGCGTTTTTGCCTGCGGGCTTTCTCGACCTTCTGGGAATTCTTGAAGTGCAAAGTTGCCAAAAAACAAAACAACAGTGATTCAGAACAGCAAAATGTTGCAAACAGTGCACACCCGAAACTCTCTTGTTTCTGAGCCACCTCTTTCTGAAAAATAATGTCTTTATTTTCTATTTATTTATTTACTTATGGCAAGGTGAAGACAAAGCTAGACATGATGTAAATGTAGCAAATGGCGCATACCACACACACACATTGGTGCCAGTAAACAACTGTGTAACAATAAAAAGGTGATGATTGACTGTTGATTGATGTGTGTTCATATTCACATTCATTTGAGCAGACTAAAATTTGGAGATTTTGAATTTTGTAGGTGGATTTTTTTTTTTTTTTAAACCACCATGCCTGACGAAGAACAACCTATCAGACACAGAAGATGTCAATCATCTTGTAGTTGGGCTCCTGCAGCCTCCCCCAGTGTCTTATCTGCTGAACAGGTATGTTACATTTTAAAATATAAAACTTCAAATCAATTCTGTGTTACAGCAATTTTGAATTACAAATAAATCTGAAAGAGGTGTGGCTAGCCAACATTGGCTTGTTTGCAGCGCTGATACTAGCTTAGCATATCTTGTGCTGTCATTTTGTTGAAAGCTGGGACAGTTTATCATCATAAACTTTAATTTGTGATTAATATCATAGTATGAATTTAGGAAATGAGGAAATAATACAACAAAAATGTTTTTATACAGTACAATACAGTCACAGTTCAATGCTTTGCCAAAACACGATTATAATAATCAAATGATTGGTTGAGACATTACAATACATTTTAAGAACATTAAAAAAAAAAAGAAAAAAATCACATGATTATTAGTACAACAAAATGCTGACAATTTCTTTGGTTCTTTAGCTGTATTTTATGTGGAAATCTTCCCGATAATAAATTTGCCAACAAATTGTTACAACAAAGTCAACTATTTATCTAAATTATGAACTACATGACAACATGTCAGAGTACCTAACACAAATTCAAATATTGACCATTCAGGTTGCTATAAAGACTGACCCCAAAAGAAACTTCAAATTAAAGGCATTGATTTTCATTTTGGAGGCTTCTCTTTTAAAAAGTCTTTGACCCCCATTTACAGTATCGTGTGTGTGTGTGTGGTTTTTTTTTTTTTAATCATCAATTTTGGTCCACTTGAGTCTTTTTCAGTGACAGGGTTCGAATGGGTGCCTCAACACTCCCCCGTGCAGCTCCATGTCCACGTCAGACCACGAGATGACATCACCGGACAAGTGGCTATCGCACAATGCCAGGCCCTGGATATCGGCCCCGCTCAGGATGGAGGACCACATCTGCACGTCGGCCAGCTCCCCCATGAAGGCCTGCGTGCTGTCGAAACGGCCACCTAGAGTGTCCTGCAACCAGAATTCAAGTCATCACTGATTAGATCCATAGATTAAAAAATGTCTTATTAGTTTGTCCTCACTTGTTCCTGTCCCAGGATAAACACGCCTCCTGCTCTGACAGGATGCCAGGGGGCCAGATCCTCCCCGGACCCCCGCAGGTCACCGTCCTGATAGGCCTCCCAACGCCCGTCCCGCGTGGACCACGTCACGCACAGGTGATGCCACCTGCCGTCACTCAACGTCACTGGCAGAGACGCGACCTACAAGAAAGGTTAGTCAGATTTTGTGCAAAAGTATTGGAACAGGTGGCTATTACCCCACCGCCCCGTCACCTGGTCGTCGATGAGCAGCTCCACAGTGTTGTCCCCCCACTCGATCAGCACCACTTCATTGGGCTGGCCTGGCGCTGAATAGGAGAACGGTGTCCCCATGGCGGGCCTGGCGCCGGCCTTAATCCGCAGACACAAAGTGAGTGCGAAGATGTCGCGCGGCAGCGTTCGCTTGATGCGTGCGTGCATGTAGCTGGTGCGCATGGGGAAGCTCAGCTGGAAGCCGCCCGCCTCGTTCTTCCTCTTGGAACCTGAAAATCAAGGTACAAATATTTTCTGTTAGTCGATTTTGTTTTGTGGAGTTTCATTTTGGGATAAAAGTAGTGCTTTGCTGCTTATAGTGCGAAGTAACCATGCTGAAAAACTGAGTGTGGGTACTTTTGCTTTGTCTGGTATTTTTTTACTTATTAAGTGAAGAAGTTGAATGACTACTTGTACTTGAGTATTCTTTTTTTTCCACACTTGCACTTAACTGTCGATTGTGAGTAATTTTAGCCTCTATTGCGTACCTGTCAGTTGAAGCTGGCTGAGCATGTTCTGCAATTTGCTGCTACTGTGGTGTCCTTCCTGTGGGAGCTGACCATGACTGTCTGCTTCGTTATTCTCATGGCCGCTTTGTTGGCTTCCGTCCATGTGATGGCTTTCATCGCTGTGCTCGTCAAAGTGTCCAGTGTGGTTGGCGGTATGGTCATCGTGGTCGTCGAGGTGTTGGTGGTCGTGCGGGTGCAGCTGCTCCTCCAGAGTGTCGATCTTCCTCTGCAGAAGCACCCTCAGAGAGCTGGAGTAGGTCAGGGATGAGTTCCTCTTCTGCTCGGGAATTACAAGGATAGGTGATTAGAATGGTTGGTCTCGGGTTTGAATCCTGTGTGGAGTTTGTGTTGTGCGTGTTTGTCTGCTTGAATGCGCCTGTCAGGTAATCCGGGCTTTGTGCATGTGCGTGGCCCGATTACCTCAGTCAAGACAGATCACCATAATTACTACTGATCTTAGACCCGTGACCCCACCCCCCTTGTCCTGCCATCACTACACAGCTCCAGAAAATGACAAAATAAAATCATAGTGGCCCGTGCTCACTGGAATCGTTACTACACTTTCTAAGTAGATTTTTCTGCAAACAAACAAATAACAAGAGCAAATTTGCGATTATGTGGCATCTCATGTTCAAGCTTCATTTAGACATAGGTAGTACTTTCCCGCCATATACCCTGACTACCACTAACTGTCCATATTTTACCATTTCAAGAAAGTCACAAATGTTTGTTTTCCGCTGCCTACTTTTGAGTTGATTTTTTTTTTTTTAAACAGTTTTACAAATGTTACTTTTCTACTTAAGTACAGTGCATGCCAGTCTTTTATTTTTTTTAACTTCTAAGTCTTTTTGGTACAAGTATCTGTCCTTCAATTTAAATTTTGAGTACTATTGTCACCTGTGCCCATCTCACCTGCAGGTTTCCCAGTCTCTCCTTGAGTGCCTGCAGCATCCGCTCCATCTGCTCTGGTGAAGCTACGACGTCGCCCGAGTTCACATGTTTAACGACGTCCTCCTCGTGATGCTCTGTGCCGTCAGCTCCATCAGAATGCAGAGAGTGCGATACGAGGTTTTCGTCCCGGTTATCGCCGTAGTCCTGGTCCAAGGACGCGCCCGGTTGGTCGTCGTGAGCCGAACCGGCGAAGCCCTCGCATAGAGCGAGCTTGGCTGTCAGCTCCCTGATGGTCTCCCTCTGGTCCAGGATGGTCTCCTTCTGGCTGACGAGGCTCTCGCGGAGATGGAGGATGGTGGTCTTGGCCTCGTCGCTCGCTCCCCACCAGCCGGCAGGAGGCGCGCTTTGATGGTGGCCCGCTCCCCCTGCGCCCAGGCCCGCTGTGGGGAAGCATGCGGGGTCGGTGTCCGCCGGAATGGGCGTGCACACAAAACGTGGTTGTGCGGATTGGTAGTCATTCAAGTCCGAAGCGGATGACGCAGGAAGGAGGATCAGAGAAAGGAGGACGACGACGAATGCGTGCAGAGTCTTCCTTATCGTCTCCATCCTACTGTCTTAAGACTGATCATCAAAGTTGAAAGTGCATTGTCCAGGTGGGTGATTGATTCTTGGTTCCGTCGCCGATTTTTGTGATGAAACTGCAAAACAAAAGCCACAGCCCTGATGCGCTTTCATCCGTAACTCGAAAATTCCTTACAGAGTTCAAAACCTACACAAAGGAGTCAAAAAAAAATCTATTGTTGGAAGCAAAAAGATCAGATAGAGTGGGTTTGATTTGACTGAATCGAATTGTTACATTTAAAAAGGTTCTTGAATCCATTTGTTGGTGGACAACAGATATAAATCAATTTATTGTTGCAGCTAATTTATTGTTTCTTTTGAATTTATTTAATTTGAATAGTTTAGGCTTTGGAAAACCTTTCGCATGTGACAAAACACGACAAAAGCCGCAACATAAATTTGAATCGGAACCCCACTGAATCAAACCGAATTGAATCGTTCCACTTGAAACTGGCCCGTTTTGTCCTTATGTGCCTATCTATATTTACAAAGATAATCAATCATGAAATATTAAACATGCCTGTATTATACTAGGTGGTCATTTCCAAATGGCAGATGCGTAGCCCTGCTGCTAGACCTCAGCGACCACCCGTCGCTCGCAGTGACCTATCCACAGCGTGTGTGCTCTTTTGCAGCACGCCGCTGCAACCACATTATTATTTTTATAATGTTGGCATATAATTGTCTTGCTGTTTTAGTGGCATTGAACATTGAAGTGCCCCAAGACAGATGGGCCAAGTGGAGTTGTGATGGCGCTGGCCAGTTAATCAGCACTCACAACGGCTCCATTAACCTAATTACCAGCAGTTGTTGTGCTACCTTAGCCGCAGACCATTCGTCGGCCTCCTCCCGCTCTTCCTCCTTGGTGTCTGTGTGTGTTTGCGATAATCCACAGTGAGATTGCGGCGCCATATGCTAGAGGTGGATATTTAAGCAGCACCATGAGAGGTCAATTAAAAGCTGACAAGTGCGCTTGCATGTGTGATTACAGGCTACGAAATGAAGCGGCAAATAAACGACATCATGCTGAATCGCGCTTTGGCTTTACTGTTACCAACTTTATTTTCAACTTCATTTGTGTAAAAATATTTTTTATTCCCCTCAAGTTTGACTTTAAAATGACTTCATTCTTTTATGACTTCATGTAAAATGATGCATGTTTTTCTTAACAAAATAACTTTTGTCTACCGTGACGCCAAAAAAAGGTGATTTTATTCATCTAAACTTTTTTTACTTTCATCAACGTGCTTACTTTTATTGCTGCAAAAATATTTCGACTATTTATTTGAATTTCTTAACTATTTATTGGAACATTTTGTCTTAACACTCTTTAAATTATGACTCTTTTCCTTTTCTTTTTGCAACTTTACTCTTGTAATGTTATGACTTTAATCGGAAAAAAATCAGACTACTTTTGCATTTGTACCTGTAAAATCCATCTGTAATATAATGCAAATTCAAACTGTAAGTCATCATGACTGCCGTAAAACATCAAACTCCTTTAGGTGTTTCTAAAATGTTGTCTTTAGAAAATCAGAAGCATTCTTACCTGATATATCCGTCGCTTGAGCGTCTGCACACATGCAGCGGAGTTGTACGCACATTGATCAGATTGCAAGGGATTTATTTACTCCTTCAATCCCTTCCCCTTTATCTCCCTCCCCCCTCCTCCCTCTGTCTTTGAAGGCCCTGCCTCCAATGGGACCGCTTACCTTCCGAGGACGAGACTCCCGCCTGTACCTGACTCGTCGTCTTGGCAACTACCATACATGCCGGCACGCGAGCGACTGACCTGATTGGCGCCTCGTTCGTCTGCCGGCCCAAGAGGTGGCGGCGAGACATGGCACCGCTTTAAAGGTTAAAGGTCAGGTAAACATAACAAGCAAATAGGAGCACTGTGGCCTGCTTGCTCATCTATACAGGTGAGAGAAACATAATTAACAATGAATAGAGTTTGAAAACAAAAAATCCAGAAACATTCCAATACATTTCTATGGGGAATTTGGGAACGAGTCCAAAATGACAACTGGGGAGTGTGGCAGTTCATTAAGAATTGAGTGTAATTTATTGGAATAGTCATATATTCATCATAAATATAAACATTTTGTTTTGCATAAGTAGACATCCAAATGGGTCAATCCCCTTGCCAACATCACCCTTGTTATGTGGGATGGGATTGACTCACCTGTATGTTAATAGGTCAGCGTGAGCCACCTTTCGAATTAGGTCTTGACACACAAACACACACACACACACACGCACACACACACACACACACACAGACACACACACAAGTACCAGTTCATTTAACTCTGTTGCCCCCTACTGGCCAAAAGGTTTCAATGCATAAAAAAATGTCACCTGTAATGGCAAAAGTAGAAAGGGTGTGTTTTACTCTGGTTTATGTTACCAAACATGCTTCCATCCTCGCCCTAATAAGGCGCTCTAACCCTGTGTATCCAAGTCGTTTCTATTCATCCAACAGAAACGAAGCTTTGTGTACAAATTTCACACCAAGTAATTTAATTCTGAGTAGAATTGAGATGATATCATCGTTGTTTCAGTCTTCATGCTTTTTGTGATGTTATTGTTAAGTGGTTAAAATATATACAGTATATATAAACGCTTTTAAACATTTTCAAACAAAGGCAGGATTTATGTGTCCTGTGAAAGAGTAAAAAAAAAAGAGCGAGCCCGATTAATCGAGGTAGGTAACAAAAGCCGGGCCTCTCAGGCCCGGATGTGCCAAGCTCATGAAGAAGAGTGGGGTCCATCTTGCGAGCCTGCAGCATGTTTGCATGCCGTGAGGCCTCCTCCAGCCAGGAACAGGAATGTGTGCTACTCTTGATCTATGTAGGCCAGGCCTGTGCGACTTGCATGGACCTTTTCTCTTTTTTTGGCTTAAAAAGTTCAAGTCATTATTCTCCTGCTGCTATTCAGACCAAGTCCTGTCAGCTCATTGTTATTCAGGCTCAGTGAGGGAGCGAGAGAGTAGCAGGCCACTGGTTTGGCTGACCAGGGCTCTGGTGAGAAGCCGGGTGGACGTAAAGGGGAGGGGGAGGCAGCGGAGAGAGCTACTGGACACTTTTTTTTTTTTCATTTTGCATCCGTAAAGGCATGTTGCTAATCGGCTCAGTAATGAGGAGAGGTACTGAACGGCACCAAATATCTGACCTCCATTCTTGTGTGCAGGCGAGAGAGGAAGAGAGCAAGAGAGAGAGCGCATGTGAAAAAGGGGTGGAGGGGAGATGAGATTTAGTGGCCTGCCTGCTCAAACAACCCCCCACTCACTCAAGCCAGCCGGCGCAAGAAAAGAGAGGACAACTCGCTCGCTCGACAATGAGATGAGAACAAGGTAACTACTTTTTGATTTTTCCCTTTTTTTATGTTTAAGTGCTGTTTCACTTGCCGCATAAATTAACAGGCTGCAAAAGGCCACAGGCAAACTTTCATCACCTAACAAAATCACCAAAATGTTTTCTGTGCGTTTTTTTATGTGTTTCAAGGATGTTGAAGTTAGTTTTGCTTTGTAAGTGATCACTTTTGGGGGCACTTTGCTTGATTGTGTGGGGGTGGGGGTGTTTTTTTTTAGTTTGTCAAAGATGTTCAACTCTGCTTCCTGTTCTTTCCATCAACATTGCTCGTTTTAACCCTTTACTGTACAGGACACTCGATGAAGTACTTTTAACTGCAAAATGTTCACACTAAGTACCACTTCTGAAAAAAAAGTTTATGTCTCTTAGATGGGTTTTGTTCCTAAAATGTACATCTAATCCCACTGTTGTGCAATATATATATATATATTTTTTCTCAATCAATTCAATCAATTTAAAATTGCATGAAATTAATCAAAATGTTCCATTCTAATTTAAAACTACTTAACAGTAAATTCAACTGGATGGATGGACAGGGTGCTATTTGGCGCAATTGTGTTGAAATGCATCAATTAATCCCCCTGCTCCTGCCTTGCACATTTAAAGAGGCTAAAGCAGATGAATGCATCTTCTGTGTCAGCTCCAAACCACCTGCAGCTTTTCCCCTCTTATATGCTAAAAAACACCGCAGCTCCCCCAGAATAAAATCTCTCAGGATATTCTCCACTTTTAGAAGATCTTACAATCTTCCGCTTTTCCCCCTCTTGCATTCTGTTGTAGAAGCACACACACACACAATTGCACTCATGTGGCTCTAATGAGCAAGAGTCTGGGATTTGCCGATCTGGGTCAACATCTTGCCTGTAATGGCACTTGCACAAAAAACTGATGGCTGCGCATTTTTGCCACTGCGCAAAGCCAGACGGGACATCCTCTTCATTCTGACACCTGTGACTCCGCACCCGCGCCACCCCGCTACTTCTTATCTTGGGGAATATTTGGATAGTGTTGGAATTGACCCAGGCAGTCTGTCCTATCTTGACAGGAGGTCACAGTGACCTCTAAACACCCTCCAGTAATTATTTTTTCCCCTCACTCACATACTTTAACGAATCACCTGCAATAATCTCACACGTTTGAATGAACACAAAGACGTAATTGTATTTCTCTTCTCCTATCATCTCCTGTAAATCAGAGCATCCTGACCAAGCAGAGCACGTTCCATCAGTACCAACACGCTCAGAGACAAGAAAAAAATAGAAGCGCAAAATGTCACGAACGGACGAAGTCAACAAGATGACGGAAAATGTTTATAAGGTATGAACGCTTCAATTTACGTTTCACGATTTGTGTCTGACAAGTTGGATGGTTGCCGACAGGGTATTCTGGACCACTTTAACCCCAGTCTGAAGAATTTTGTCACCATGGGAAAACACTACGAGAAAGCCCTCACAGGTTTGTCTAAAAGTCTCCATTTTGTTGAATTCCTGTCTGGAAAAAAGTAACGCTTGCACTGGATGTAGCATATCGCTTGGGTCTAAACGATGACCCGATTAGACACTCACTGCTAAACCAGTTACACTCATTACAACTTGTGAGACATTCTAAACAAAAGTGATAACAAAAGTCTTAACAAGGCTGTCAAAAACAATGTCAACAATGTTTTTGTGATTTGTCTTGTCTTGACCTTTCAGTCTAAAATAGTAGGACAGTTGTCAAATTAAATTCGATCTTCCCCAGGAGTGACAGTGGCAGCAAAGGGCTACTTCGACGCTCTGGTCAAACTGGGAGAGCTGGCCAGCGACAGCCAAGGCTCCAAAGAGTTGGGTGAGTGAGAGGGCATGGAAGGACGTCGTTACGCAAGGAAAATCAAAATCAGCCGCTTATAGACTCAAACGATCTAGAGGATTCGGGGCGTGGGCAAATAGTCTGTGAGCCTGGGAGCTTTGTGTTTGTCCAGGAGGGAGATGAAGACACAAGAGGAAATGTAGAGAGCGAGGAAACACAGGCAAAGGGAGAGAGTGGGCTCATTGTTGGGAGATTAACAACACCACATGATCTCATTGTGATGCCGAAAACAGCGGGGGAGGCGGGCAGGGGTGTCAAGAGGGCGAGATGCCAGCCGCTGCATACTGTGCTGCGCTGTGCGGCCCATGCAGAGAGGAGACTCACTCCACTGTGTCAGCTGTGTGCAAGCGACCAAAACTTCTGCGAAAAAATTCTGTAGAACTAATATCATGATTATGATTCTCCTTAATAATGTCTTCTTCATCTGTTGAAACTTAAACTGCTAGGCTACTTTTTATTGTTTTCTACCAATCGCTATTTTGTTCTATCCCTGTCGCGCAGGAGACACATTGTTTCAGATGGCCGAGGTCCATAGACAGATCCAGGTGCAGCTGGAAGATGTGGTAAGATGGAGGCAGAACGCGACATAGCGTAGACATCAATGAGACACCAGTGAATATTTATCTGCGTCTCTTTGGCCATTTGTCAACAGCTCAAGTTGTTTCATTCCGAGCTGCTGGCCCAGCTGGAGCAGAAGCTGGAATTGGACATCAAATACCTCACGGTAAGTCAACGCGAGATCCTCCCACAGTTGTCACATGGTTCACATCAAGTTCACCAGACACCTTGTCTAGAAATGCAACAATGATGGGGACTCTGCATCTTCAAAAGAGTGCTTGCTGATTAATACAATATGTATTTCTTAAAAAGACGTGAATTTGTCCTCCTTCAGGCCACTCTGAAGAAGTACCAGAACGAGCGGCGTTCCAAAACCGATTCCATCGAGCACTGCCAGGCCCAGCTGAAGAAGCTGCGCAGGAAAAGCTTGGGCAGCCGTCACCCGAACAAATATGGAGACAGAGAGATGCAGGTGAGTATGCTCACCTCCACCACCATATTGAATATGGTGTTCCGCAGGGAAGCGTTCTCACTCCCATTCTTTTTTCTTTGTATGTGCTTTCTTTAGGCAACATAAAACATCATGTTAAATGTTGGTCGATACACAATTATACATTTCTTTCTCACCAAAGATGAGTGTTACTTTTGTACCCCTAACACTGTAAATGAGCTTAGACGGCAATCTGCATCAGATGATTGTTTTGAAGGCAGGGTCACAATGAGAAGATTGAGAGGATTTACTGTATTCACCTAATATGAAAGTCAAGGAGCAAGAATTCTTTTAAAGCAAAGG
Source organism: Syngnathus scovelli (assembly GCF_024217435.2). Taxonomy (NCBI): domain Eukaryota; kingdom Metazoa; phylum Chordata; class Actinopteri; order Syngnathiformes; family Syngnathidae; genus Syngnathus; species Syngnathus scovelli. The sequence continues at coordinate 11,078,207 of NC_090855.1, forward strand.
TCAACAAAGCCACAAGTGCTGTTTTGGATTTATTGTGACGCAGGAAATGATGTGACTTTCGTTATTCCTGATTTAGAACAATGTACTCTAAAGGTCACTCCAGCTCCATGTGCGGTTGCAAATCAAGAATGGGTTATTCATGGCCCATCCGTCTGATTACCTTCTCAGTTTGTGGAGCTAATGAGTCGGCGCCAAGTGGAGTTGGACACGCTAGTCGCTGCAGGTTACAGGTCGGCGCTGACCGAGGAGAGGAGACGATATTGCTTCTTGGTGGATCGGCAGTGTTGTGTGACCAAGCTGCTCATCAACTACCACTGCAAGGTGATATTCGGTCAGGCCCTAAGATGATGTACTTTATATGGGCTTGTCTTGGGTTTTACATGGATTGTTTAATTCTGTATAGGTGAGAGAGCTCCTGTCGCAGAAACTGTCGTCATGGCAGCAGTCGTGCACTCATCCGACCAAACTTCCGGAGCGCGCGCTCAACCTGCTGCGTCACACGGCGCCACAGATCTCCGCGGCCGCCGGGCTCGCCGAGGTCCTCCGACACACCAAGTTGGGCTGCTCTCCGTCAGAACAGGTCAGACCATGTTGGGGAATACACTCTGGGCTCACAGTTCTGAGGTTCGCGGTTTGAATTAGTTCTGGTCTTTCGTTGTGGAGGTAACCTGGAACTTACTCAAAATGCTTTTAACTCGTTTTCCAGAGATTGTCAGTTCAAGAAGTCCCACCTCTGTTGAATGGTGATCGTTCCCAGCAGCAGCAGCAGCAACAGCAGCAGCAGCAACAGCAGCAGCAGCTACAGCAGCAGCGCTCAGTTGCCTCTTCGTCCTCCCAGAGCGACGACGCTTATCCTCAGGGCTCTCCTCAGACCTTCCGGCCGGTCACCGCCGCCGCAGGCTCATCAAGAGACGCATCCCCTCAACATGGCTGCTCCCCCTTGAGCGTGTCGGCGGCCAGCCCCCCGGCCGATAGCAGCGGCAGCGCCAGCCCAGTCGCAGGCGCGGCGGCCCAGCCCTCCTCTCTCCTCATGGCCGCCAACACCAGCAACCTATCGCCGAGTCTCATCCCTTCCACCGTCATGTCACTCGGGCAGGTGTCCCCGACCGGGAGCTCCTCGCAGGGCGTCACCGTGGCCATCCCACACAGCGCCCCCCACAGCCCAACGCTTCCCCACAGCGCGCCGCTGTCCAGGGCCATGACCCCCGTGCAGCTGCTGCACCAACAGGTGGGCCCGGGAGGGAACAACACACTCCCTAGCGCTCATCCTTGGCTGATGAAGACTGCCGACATGTGCGCCACGTCAACTCTTCCGCTACCCAAGAGACCTGGCAGTGAAATGAGGCTGGGCGGCTTTCAAGGTGATGTAGACCTCAACATTTTAAGGTGGAGCTCATCTACAAATATTCATCATTCCCTTTCTCACCCAGGTGCCAGGATGTTGCCTCTATCGGGGCCCATGCGGGTGGAAGCCGTGTTCTCTCACTCGCCTGGTGTGTCAGAAGGCGGAGGAGGAGGCGGCGCTTCCTTGCTGCACTTCCTGCCTGGGGACAGCATCACCCTGCTGATTTCCGAGCCCAGAGACGGGTGGCACTACGGGCAGAATGATCGGACCGGACGGTATGTTCCAAGGCTGTCTCGGTGCCGTTAGATTACAGATAGAAACACGTCAAGGCCGCTCATATCCAAATCCTGAAGTTTAGTGACCCTTTGAATAGTGATTTTTTTTTGCCTTTGACAGAAAAGGCTGGTTCCCTTTCTCCTACACTCAGCCACAACATAGCAGGATTGATCACCTCGAGAGGCGAGTCAGCCTCGACTACACACCCAAAAGGTACAATCAATCAATCAATCAATCAATCAATCTACTCATACTGTTGCTGCAAAGGTGTACCTAATGAAGTGTCTGGTGAACGAATGCAGCGAATGGCTAATAATGTGCGCACTACCCAACCCCCCACCCCACCCCACCCCCGTTCGCAGCTCCTTTTTCCTTTCCAAGGCCAACAGTACCAGCATGAGCCAGCTGGACCAGCTGGTGTCGCCTAGTCTCACCCCCGAGTCAGAGGACGAGCGCTCCCTCCCTCCCCAGAGGATCAGCACCTTCCGGCCACGCCCGTACAGCATGGCCGACACCAACAAGGTCGGAGCAGGGTCAGACAAATTATCGTTACAGTAAATACAAAATGAGTGTTTCTTTCTTGTCTACAACAGATCTGTGCACAGTTGGCCTCCTCACCACCTTCTCCAACAAGGTATTCCCAACTGATACAAAAAAAATGAGTTTTTCTTTTATTTGTTTTATTACATTTCTATTTTTTTTTCCAGGACCAACCCGTTTGCCCACGTTCGTCTCCGAAGAACCGTCACCAACGATCGCTCGGCGCCCATCATTGAGTGAGCGCTCCAGTTTTGACGACAGAACACATCGTAGTAGTATTCTCCTCTCTATTTTCTTTTTTGAATAATTAACTTGATTCGAGTTAGATTTTTATTTTATTTTTTAGTATTCCTAAAGGTGAATGTGTGTGCAGGTGAAAGTGATTAGGAGAATTCAAATTTCTAAATTGTCCAGTTTGACTAACGCAGAGGTGGGCCACTGCTTTCTGATCAGGGAAGTCTTTCGAGAGCTATACTAAAGTTATGAAGAAAAAAAATTGTACGTAACAAATAATTATATATTGCAAACGTACACATTTTAGGCCCACCACTGCTCTAGAGAAACACTAATACTCAAAATCAACACAATTTTTATTATTTTCTTTTATATATGATCAGTCTGCTGTAATCAACATTTTTAGGCTTCTCTTTGCTATTTTTAGACTTTTTTCTTTGCTTTCTTGCCTTTTTCACAAAAGTGCTTTTAGTTGAGTGTATTGCAGAACAGCTTCCTATTGTAATTGTCTTATAAATTCAAATTGTTGCCTTAGGCCGCTTTAGATTCATGTGTTGATGCTGCGAAGGTAGTAATCGTGTAAATGATGACTTCACACTCAAGACGGAGTGTGCAGGTGAAGGTTATGACAGTTTGAGGCCAGTAATCGACAAACATGCTGCTGCTTTGACATCGCGTGTCAACAGTGTTCTCATCTTTTTTGGGGTCCGGTACCCTGAGGATCACCCATAATTGACCAAGAATGCAGAGGATGTTTAATTTACACAATTGTGCCGTAAGTTTCATAATGCAGATGGAAATATTGTACATCTGTAAAATAGCTAAAAATCTGTTGTTTTTCAAGAATATAGGTCTCAGTCACATTTTGAGTCAAAGATTCCTATTTCTATAATGGTTTTAGGAGCTTTTTAGACAGATATTGTATTTTCATGGACCCTTTGCAATCGCACCATGGACCACTAGGTGGCCACGGACCACCTTTTGAGAAACTTTTTAAATTTATATGGAGTGGATTTTCAAAATCACCCCCCAACCCCTCCTTGTGTAAAAAGTTAAATCATACTTTTATAGCCTTTGTGAGGTACACTTAAAATGTCATTAATCCGTGAAATGATGAATTGCATCTGAAAAAAGATTTCTCCCAGTAGCAGCCAGTTTTGAAGAATGCAAAAGAGGACTGACTGTGTTCTCCCAAGAGTTAACATCTGGAGTGCAGGATGCTTTTATTTGAAATGTTTTTTTTCTATAGGAAGAAGAAAGTTGTTGAGGTTAAGTTTTAAAGAAAAGGCTATTCCAGTCTTGGGATGTTTTTGATTCCTTTTCAGTCACCAAAACAAAGCTAGTCATCATGAGTGTTTACCCAGGAGACTCAACAGAATCTTGAATGGATTTAAAGTATTATCAGAAAGTGTTTGAGAAGGTTTACAGGAAAGTTGATGAGAGCCAAGGGAGTGTTCAATGGTAAACGAGATATCAAATGATCTTTTAGTAGCTCTGTAGCCACAAGAAAAAATATTGTGTTTATAAAGTTGACATTCTAACTGCTAATGTGATATTTTCCATGCCTTCGGGGGGGGGGCTGATGATTTCACTTCACTTTGGTTTTAGGACACGAGTTTAAAATGCTTGTGAAGATAAAATGGGTCAACAGTGATCCTCTAAAAAGAAAAGAGTTTTATTGAAGAGCATATTATGTAATTACATGATGAAGAGTATACATTCCTCTACCAAAGTGAAATGAACACACTATGCATATGTTTCTACATTAGCCATGTAAGACTCTATGTGGCAGCAATTTCCTAACATGCGATAATTAATACTTTGTGTGAAATAAAGAAAAATCTGTGACAGACACATTCTCCTTTTTCTTTGTGTTCATTCAAGTTGGGGCTTTCCGGTTAAATCAAAATCAGTGGTTAAGTAGTTCAGCATTAGACGTCTGTTCTCACGGTTCATCCTATTTTATTCTTTGTGCATGGCGAATAATGATTGTGTGAAACAATGAACTCATTTCAAATTTTAATCAGCTTGAAGCTCGGTCAAAGTGCTCGGATGGGATCAGGCTGATTGATGTTGAAACTCCCATGAACTCTCAAGGGAAACAAAGAAATCTAAATCTAATCCCAATGTTTAATAATCCTGTTTTTACGACAGTAAAATCAAGGTCAATGAGGCAGATACGTTGCATCAAATAGACAATTTTTATCGTGGGATATTGACAAATACAGAGAGGGAGAGCAAAGAGAGGAAGAATGTTAAAGTCAAAGGTTTTTGAGCCATTGCAGCCTCTCTCCCCTTTGCTCACACGGATGCACAGGAACATCTGGCAGGTTTCCGTCATCTCGCACAGGAACTGCAATAGGGAACATTTGAGATATTAGGCACAGCAAAAAAACAGGTATTACTGCATAAAGGTTTTTAAAATGTGTGGGAGGAGTAAAAATGTTTTTTCCATTTGGTCAGGTGTGGAATGTATCCACAGAAGTAAACTTGTGTACCATTGTCATATGAACAACTGTAATGATAGCCATTAGTAAATAAATCAAAGCAGGTTGTCACAGACGATAGTGAGAGAATTTACCTGGGTAGTTGTATGGCACTGCCGCATTGATCATTCCTGAGTACTTTGTGAGTGGACTTATTACTGGGAGCACAAGACCTGACAAAAGACGTAATAATTAGTATTTAGTTTAACAAATATACCCTACGGCAATACTGTTTCGTTGTTAACTCACCCATTAGTCCAATGGTGCATGAGACGAAGATGACAGGCTCCTTATTCCACGCATTCTTTAAAAAAGCTGCAACCCCTACACAGAGACACAGACGTTGATTAGTATTTTCTTAATAAGTATATTTTACTGCAGGTTCTTTGCCGAAAAGCCACTGAAAAGCTAACGTTAGCCAACGTTAGCAATAAACTCAAGGTCATACTTAATCATTCTAAGTCTACACTGCAATTAGCGTTTCTGATGGCTTTCAAAAGAAGCTATTTACACAATGCATGAATGAATTTAGAAATATTAATGTTTAATTCAACCGATTGCCATTTCGAAAAAGACAAAATACACACGTACCCGCCATCTTGGTTTATGACGTAGAAACAAACTGATGGCTCATGGGAAATGTAGTTGTAACATTATTGTGACGTATACCTCACGCGACTGCTGCACGTAAACAGTCGATGAGAAGTCAGAAGCCACTGTTAATTCTCATTTCGTCTCTGTTGTGAGTTAATAAAGCATTCAATAGCCATTTTCATAAATAACTAGGTGCTTTTAATGTGCTATTTGAAATGTTTGTTTCTCAACTTTGAGGAGAGCGTCGTGAATTTGACTGGACATCGACTGCTAAATTCGGTGAGTTACACACCGCTGATGATTGTAGTATTGTACTGGACATACTTTTCTTACAATTAAGTTATTTATTATTCACTGTTATCTAAACACCTCAACGATAATAAATCGCTGCGGCATTCAGCAGCAGCTATTCAAATTTTGCCATCTCGTACACAAATAATGAACACGTCAGAAAACGCCAACAGAAACACTGGCAGAATTATTTTATTGGACAGCATCATTGTTAGAGATTTGCTCACTCCAACTTATTTTGCAAGAACCACACGGGAGACAAGCAAGTTCTTTTAGACACCTGCAGGTGGAGAGTTCACACGTTGAAGGAGTGAAGTCTGAAACTCTCCCAACTGCAAGGACATATTTATTAAGAGAAAGAGTGGGGGCAAGAGTAGACTGAATAGGAAGCCCTTGTGCTCTAGTCAAAACATATCAGGGGGTGTTTTACGACCTTGTGTAGAATGGGACAAGTTATCTTATTCACTACCGGTTGCATTCCAACATAATCATACGATAAGGATACTCTGTAAAACCCTAACAATCATATTGTACTTCATCAACAGAGCTGTGCTGCATGATTCATGACGATTCTTACACTGCAACAAATATTTAGGTTGTTTTTCCCCATGGAGGGTTATTAATAAATTAGAGTTGTTTTTCTTTGCTGTTTAAGGTGGCCCATCTCCCAACTCCCATCCCAGGTAATGGAGGACTTCTCTGGTTTGGCACTCCCTCCTCTATTTGGGGGTCACATCCTGGAAGCAGAACTGGAGCCAGGTGGTGTGGAGCTTGGACCTGGGGAGGTAATGTACATGTCATTTGTTGCGAAGATTTCTGTCCAATTAAAGACAAACAATTTAAGAGTACTCACAGTCATATATTCATTATCCTCTGCAAAGAGTACTGATGATGAGCCCTCTTAATCAACAGTATAAATATAGTATATTGCTTCACCTGCAGGTGGAATTGGGACCAGGGGGCAGTGAACTGTTGGAGAGCGCTGCCCCAGAGGACGAAGAGAGAAGAATCCTTGATAAGAGGAAATATCTGGCGCTGAACAGACGGTGCAAAGAGATTGAACAGGTCTCGTCTGTGTTCATCTCCAGGCAAATTTGTTTCGAGCATTTGGATAATCAGAAGTGCCATCCGTTTCACGCAGGTGAATCACAAAATTCTCAGTCGCCTTCACCAAGTCCAAAGACTGACACGACGTTTGAAGAAGGAAAGGCGGTAGGAAATGGTTTGATTTGCATCGAATTTCATTAGGGCCCCTCTTTTACCTTTTTTTTACTTTGGCTCCATTACAGGTTCCTCATGAAGACCCTTGACGCTCATGGTGATGACTACAGAAATGCTCAGCTCACCATGCTGCTGGAGGTCACCTGTTACATAATGATAATTTTCACCATGCTTTGTTTAAAAAAAATCACCTAAATCTTGATTTATAATATTGCACTTGAAAAATGTGTCCCAGGATGAGCCTGGAGCACTTTCGGATGTCGCTGCTGTGGATGATCGTATAAACGGCGTCTCGGGATCTGCCTCATCTCCCGCTTTTCACCATCCTTCCGGGCCCAAAAAGAGAAGACACGTGACGCCCAAGCAAGAGAAGGACAAAGATTTACAAGTAGGCTTTTGGCTCATCCAAATTTCGTTAAAAGTGTTCTGCCACTATATTGTGGTTGGTGTGGTTCACTGTGTATATTGATTGAATAGTAGCTTTGATAATCGGTTCAATTGCCTTTCTCCCCAGAATGAAGCCGACATGTCGGTGTTGTCGGACGCGCAGTTTGGTGACATGCCAAGCCCAACCTCACTATCACATTGACAGAAATAAATGCATGTACATTAAGAGGCACACCATGTGACAACTAAAGTTAGGATCAGGTACTGTCATATTTGGATGTTTTGTAGAATGACATCCCATTCTAACAATTAGTTTTTTTTCTCTCAACACTTTTTGCATTACATTTTTGGACATTGTTATTTGCAGATTTGATTTGTTGATCTGTTGTCAATATTTTGTATCAAATATTTAAAAATTCAATCTTTTACGGGTTTTGAAATGTCGATTACAAACATTAAAAGCAGAATGCTGTCGATCAGGAGTCACTCACCTTTTTAAAACTGAGAGCTACTTCCTGGGTACTGATCAATGTAAAAGGCTGCCAGTTTGATGCACACTTCTGAAATCTGCGTACATTACCTTATGTTATTAATAACATTAATGTATGCAATGACACTGATCATGTTAATGATTTCTAATTTAACAAGAACGAAACAAATATCAATATACAACACTTTTATCCCTAATGGAGAATCTCACTCCACTTTGTTAAGCAGGAATGGCAGCGGTTTACCAGTGTGGCCTAGTTGTTACATTACAACAATAAAATGATGGGAACAAAATTTATGGGATAAACATTACAATTGAGTTTGTGTTAGGCATAAAAAAACACAATTAAAAGACAATTCTGTGCTGTTTGTGGATATGCGGTCATAATTCATCACTTATCCGAACCAATGGCTGGCCGTCGTCCCAGCGGAAGTCTATTCTAGACAGACACAACTTTCGCCCAATCACAGCTCGTAGATTGGATTTAGGGCGGGCTCTGAATGCAGAGGTGGGATCTTTTAGCAACCGTCCATCTTCACTTCAGCTATATTCCAGAGAACGAGCTTGTCGAAAAGAAAACACAATTTGGAAGTAAAGAAGACTTTCTGGAATAAGTTTTGGCTGTTATTGAAAAAAGACAAACGAAAGCCCATATCATAGGTAAATGTCGTTGTAAAAAAGTGTGACTCTTGATAGTCGGCTCGACCCAGTTTCCCTTTTTCCTAAATATGGCTAGCCGAGCCGCTAGCTAGCATTTTTATGCCTTAGCTAGCCAGAAAGACAAATTAGCTAGCAGGTTTACGACGTGAACGTTTTCTGAAATATTGTGCATTTCACCACGCAGAGCCACTATGCCTAAGCTATGCATATATTATTGCATAAATGCGACGTCCTTCCACCGATATGCATCGTGCTACTTGTTTAAAAGCGAGCCCGTTTGTACTCGAGCGAGGTGGCCGAGCTTAGCAGCTGGCTAAGCATTAGCGTTAGCTGACTAGCTGCCAACCAGATCTGTCATAATATTGCTACAAGCTATTTTGTTTATATGCATATCGACGAAACCGCCGTGTAGATGTTGTGCGGGAGTGTGCATTTGAATGCGTGCAGTTAATAAGAGCGGAGCGCTCATTTACATCAGTTCGAGTGTGGCGGGGCAACCGTGCAAGATGGTTTGAGCAATTGTGCTCTGTTTGATGCTCTGAGTGTTAGATGTGTTACATTTTCCTCCTCCACTCACACTTCGCTCATACAGCTAACTTTGTGACAGACGGAATGTGGACATCGTCGTAGTCAGAGCCATGGCTGACAAGAGAAAACTTCAAGGTAAAGACTTGTTTGTTTGTTTGTGTGGCATCCGTTCTGTTGTTGGTACGAACTGATGCACTTGTCTTCTCGACCTGCCTCAACCGTGTCACGGATCGGAATGAATGAGGCATCAAAGTCTGGTACATGTGTTTAATTATATGCCTCCACACACAGGTGAGATTGACAGATGCTTGAAAAAAGTAGCGGAAGGTGTAGAACAGTTTGAAGACATTTGGCAAAAGGTGAGAACATCTGTCTTTTGTCTTTCTTCTGACTGTTTTGGAAAAAGAAGAAATTGGGAATTTTACCTGCTTGTCTGTTTTAGCTTCACAATGCAGCTAATGCAAACCAGAAGGAAAAATACGAAGCTGACCTCAAGAAAGAGATTAAAAAATTACAGGTATGGCACGTTCTCTGATCTTTTTTTTTTTTTTTTGCCTACATTGTCTTAAATTGTTTACATCGCAGGGCTCGATACGTCCGAATAGACTTTTTTTTATGTTCTTGTGTTGTTGTTTTTTTGGTCTGTTGCCAAGTTAATGTCAAGTGGCACAATTTGGCTGTTTTAAACTGACATGATGCAAAAAAAATCCCCAAATTGCACTCCATAAGTGTCAACACTAGGAAGCAGCAACACAGATGTAAACACTTGAAATGAATGGAGATAAAGTCCTGTAGATTGAGATTGATCATGAAATAGATTAGAAAGCCTTTGTTGTCATTGTGTGGCGCAGATACAATATAATTGGTTTTATGAAAACTAACATGACCAATCTTAAAATAATTATAATGACAAGCATAACAGGTTTCAGCTAACTGTGCCATTAGTCAACAAAAGCCACTGATTGGCTACCCCCAAAAGAGATTTTTTTGGGGGTCAAAATAAATACAACTGGCACAGACGACTAGATGATAGAGCATGAATTGAAATTAACTTAATGTCACTAACTTGACCTAACTGGAATGGCGCTAGCCTTGCAAGGTTCATACCAGAGGCAGCGGGACCCCAAAATGGTGGCGAGATACAACGCAACCCATCTTTATTTATATAGCGCCTTCACAACAGCTGCAGCCGGGCCGACGCTTGCTCGCCTGATTGTTATGTCCAATAATATGCCGTGTATTAAAAGATGTACATTGTTGGAATGACAGTTCTAAGAAAATAGTTGAATCCTCTTACAATTTGATTAATATCATTCTGAGCAATTTCCTTAATTTTAGTGGTCTTAAATACAGGCATAGTCATGAATACAAATGTATCACAAAGCTACAAAATATACAATAATCCCTCAAATGTATCATATCGAGAACATACAAGGCCATGAGTGTTGCCCCTGCAAATAAATGCATAGCCTTGGGCAAGAAGGATTTCCTCAGACTCACTTGAGTAGTGCAATGCCAGTGACATTAATTAACCAGTAATGATTTCATTATTTATTTAGCTTATTTAACACTTGCCTTGCTTCCAGTGTATCAGTAGGGTTTATTTGCGTCGTTTGGACAGATATCGGCATCAGATTTTTGGGATGCCTGATTTTGAATGGAGACTTTCTGACAGCTTCCATCAAATTAGGATTCAACTATCATCACTCCCATCATGCATAATGCATTACGCGGCAACACACGTGAAAAAAAATGCCAATAGTGTCACTTGAAACACGCGCTGTAAGTCCAACCACCATCTTTGCTCTTGTCCCTTTTGCAGCGATTGAGAGATCAGATAAAAACATGGGTGGCCTCCAACGAGATCAAAGATAAACGGCAGCTAGTCGAGAACCGCAAGCTCATCGAGACGGTACGCAGACGTGTGCACGTATTCTCCGTGCGAATGTTGGGATAATGAAGGACTGACATTGTTGCTCTTGCTGTTAGCAAATGGAGCGGTTCAAAGTAGTGGAGCGGGAAACAAAAACCAAGGCCTACTCCAAAGAAGGTTTGGGGCTGGCTCAGAAGGTGGATCCGGCTCAGAGGGAGAAGGAGGAGACGGGGCAATGGCTCACGGTAGTGCAACTTGCTCACTTTATTTGACACAAGTTTTCACCCGGCCAAGGCTGTAATGTTCTTTTTTTTTTTTCCCCCTGCTCTCGTGCCCTCCCAGAACACGATAGACACTCTGAACATGCAGGTCGATCAGTTTGAGAGCGAGGTGGAGTCTCTTTCGGTTCAAACGCGAAAGAAGAAAGGTGACAAAGAGGTAAACCCGCTTCGATTTGTTCCCTCGAAACGAGGTGAAATCGCTTCTTTCAAGCCTTGGCCGCTTCCTACCTCAGAAGCAAGATCGCATCGACGAGCTCAAGCGCTTGATCGAGAGGCACCGCTTCCACATCCGCATGCTGGAGACCATCTTGCGGATGCTGGACAACGACTCAGTGCCGGTGGACGCCATTCAGAAGATCAAAGATGACGTGGAGTATTACATTGATTCTTCGCAAGACCCCGACTTTGAGGAAAACGAATTCCTCTACGATGACTTGGACCTGGAAGACATCCGTGAGTACAACGGGCCCGCAGTTTCAATTGTTTAGGACCACGCACACCCGCTCCCACTCACGCTACCGTGCGTTTTCTCGAAGCTGCAGCATTAGTGGCCACGTCGCCATCGGGGCAAGGCACTATGGAAGATGAGATGTACCTCCACTCCAGCAGCACTCCCACTTCAACCACCTCGTCGTCGCCCATCCCTCCGTCGCCAGCCACTTGTGCTGCGGTGAGTTGACTTCCTACCGTTTTAAAGATAACACGACTCGCAAAAGATTTAGGGATGTCGGGCTTTAGGGTGACATTTCAGGATGGGACTAAAATTTAAGATCACCTTAAAAGGTTTTGTCCATTTTAGGGTCATTCTGAAATTTCAGCCCAAAACTGAACATCCTGAACTTTTTTTTGTGAGTGGTATTTTGTAATGTATTTCCTCAAGTAGTGGCCTTGGCCCACTCCAATAGAAATACAATTAAAACAACACACGAGCCACATTTTTTTTTCCCCCTCAGGGGGAAAAAAACACATGGTTGACTTCTTTCTCTAGATTTACTTTTCACTGTTATGCCCTTGTGGGCCCGTGACATCATCAGCACAGGATGTGGCCGTCGTGCAGCTCAAGTGTTTGAAAGCAAAAGTCGCCGCAGTCGTGTGGAGCATTCCAACGAAAGTTGACAAGAAGAACGCCTTGCTGGAGATAGTGAGATTTCCGTCTGCTCCTTCCATATGGGATAAATTCTTACATGCTAAGAACAGCGTTTCTCTGCTTCCCAAAATGTAATTTTCCAAAACAAAGAGCTTTAATATCTTTCACACGTAATTCGCAGGTCCAACATGATGATATTTTCCTTGTAAATACTTAGTTGATATTTTGCCTTTTTAGGTCTTAAAAATTGAAGCGGCCTTGGTACTCTGTAGTTCAAATCCACTATATGAGGAAATGTTTTGTTTTTGAGTGCTGTACATTCTCCCTCGCGAGCTATGTCCCTACCCCGCCCCCACCCTCACCTGCGCTAACCCTCCCGCCAAGCCGCCCCGTTTGTGTTCTAATCCACCGGCTTGTGTGCTGACTCAACCTTTTCCCAAAAGTGGATTGTCACATGAAGGTATCTCCTCCTATAGGAGAACTCAGAGGACGATAAGAAAAGGGGCCGCTCAACAGACAGTGAAGTTAGTCAGGTGAGAGGCTCTCATCTGTGCTGTGTGGCTAGACGGACAGTTTAGTGCCACGCTCTTCACCCTTGGTCCTGAAGTCACGCTGGCTCAAGGCTTCCTGTTTGTTCCCAAAAAAAAAAAACCCTGCACTTTTTGTTTCTGTGGGACCACGGCTGGGGACTTCTGGTTTGGTTGTGTCACCTTCTGCTTATGTTGGGCCTCTTTAGTTCACACTGCACTTTTCCTTCGTGTGCACTTGAGTCATGTCCACACGTACCTGGATATTTTTTTTTTAAAGTTTTTTTGTTGTTGTAGATCCGAGGCTAAAAAGCTGTGACCACATATTACAGGTTTTTAAAGTGCAAAAGAAAATACATGTCTAAAATGACCGTAGCAAAAAGCCAGTGAAGAATGGAGAATTAATTTCCTCTTCAAAACGATTGAAGCTCAGACACGAAAATATCCTTGTACGTGTAGAGATGCCCTTGGTACAGCTCCGATTTGTAACCACGGCAACGCCTCTCTGACATGTTCTCTGTGGTGCTTTTTTGGCTTCCAGTCACCTGTTAAGAATGGCACGCCCTCCCTACTCTCCTCCTTCTCCTCCTCCACCACGTCCGGCTCCTCTTCGTCCTCCTCCCTGGTGTCAATGGCCAGCGTAGTGGGAGGCATCCCAGTGGTTCCGACCAGCAGCGGCTTGATAGGAAGCTTCAGCAGCGCCGTGCAACAGCAGCATCAGCATCTGCCGGTGCAGCAACAGCCGCAGCAAGCTCAGCCGCAGAACCCATCTCAACAGCAGCAGCCCCCACTGTCCAAACCCTCAGCCCCCTCAAACAGCACCCCCAATCCGCCCAGCAACTTGCTGCTCCCGGCGTCCTCTGCCCCCTCCGTGCCCACGCCGAGCACGGCCATTTCATCTGCCGCCAGTTCCTTGTCTCAGCCCTCGTCCGGGTCCGCTTCCGTGTCCAGTTTGGGACTCGGCATGGGATTGGGTTTAGGCAAAGGGGGCATCACGGGGACCAGCGGCGCCAACCAAATGTCGGCTTTAGGCTTGGGGGTCCACTCGGCGCCGCTCAGCACCATGGCGGGGCTCATCTCGGGGTCGACGCCCACCCCCTACGCGCAGGCGGCGGCATCAGGGGGCTTGGGCTTGAGCGGCGGTAGCACGCCGGCCAGCATTTCAGTGGAGAGCAGCACTTCCATCATCACCACCTCGGGCTCCAGCGGCGTCACCACCAACGGAGCAGCCACGGCGCTCGGCCTGCTGGGCTCCGGCCACGGCTCGCTGAGCGGCAGCATTCTGGGCCTGGTGTCGGGCCAGAACGCCTCCTCAGCCACCTCTCAGGTGCCTCCCAGTTCCGTCAGCGCTTCCCCAGGGGTGGTTGGTATGATGGGGAGCAACAGCGGCAGCGTCGGGATTGTCGGGGGCGTGAGCGCCGCCCCGGCCCGACCGCCCAGCGGACTCAAGCAGAATGGAAGCACAAGTAAGTGCCCTCGGCCGCAATGTGCTGTAGTTCATCATCATCTTCTATCTCAACTTTTATACCACCTTGAATTAAACGACTTGCTGTGATGTCCCGGCTTCAGGTTACAGTGCCGTCGTGGCCGAAAGCTCCACGGAATCAGCTCTCAGCACGCCGAGCCAGTCTCAAAGCAGCCAGCCGTCATCCCTCAGTTCCTCCGCCAGTCAGCCGTACGTCCGCATTTTTGTCTCCCTTCTTGGTTGTGCTCAAGACTGGAGGTGAACATTCAGCCTGTCTTTTTGCACAGGTTGGACAATGGGCCCAGTTTAATCAGCTCCATCACGCTCCCGCCCAGCTCGCCGTCGCCCTCCTTTTCGGACAGCACGCCCGGTGGAGGGAGCCTCCTAAACGGGCCCCACTCCTACACGCAGGCCTCCGAGGGCCTCAAGGTGAGCCGCTAATTTATTTGCCACCATCTTACATGTGAAGTGGTCACATTACAGCCTGATTTGTGTTTGTTTTATCTTTAAATCTCAAACAAATCTATTCCTCTAACCAAATTGTACTTAACCTATGGACGGTACTGGCTTAAGCTCTTTGGCCTCTAAACTGACGATGGTATCTCTCTGCTCTTCCTCTCCTGTCCTTGTTGCCTCATCAGGCTCCCGAGCCTCTTATCTCCCTGAAGGCCATGGCGGAACGGGCGGCCCTGGGATCAGGCCTTGACGGAGAAATCCCCAACCTGCACCTAACAGAGCGAGGTCAGAACGCCCACGTATCGTTTTCGCCTCGTGCTGAAAATGTCTTCTGTGGATGAGCTTTACTTTATATGACAGAATCTGCCCCCACAAATTTGTAGGCATTTAGTAGAAGTAGTGTAGTTCCTCCGCCTCTGTGTTAGTTATTTAGTCAGTTCTTCTGGGTGCCACAGACATCTTCTCATCGTCCACGGCGCCCGGCACCCCGGCCGCCCCGCAGCCATCCGTATCCGAGGTCAGCATCCCGCCGTCGCTCGGGGTCTGTCCGCTGGGGCCCACCCCCCTCCCCAAAGACCAGCTGTACCAGCAGGCCATGCAGGAGTCGGCGTGGACGCACATGCCGCACCCCTCAGACTCGGAGAGGATCAGGTATGAGGGCGGCCCTATCTCAAGCGGGCGTTCTCTGTGTTCATGTGTATCTGCCGTATCTGATTCCATCCTGTCTTTGTAGGCAATACCTAATGAGGAACCCGTGCCCCACCTTGCCCTTCCATTATCAGATGCCTCCGCACCACTCAGACTCCATCGAGTTCTACCAGCGACTGTCTACAGAAACACTGTTTTTCATCTTCTACTACCTGGAGGTCAGCATGTGTCTCGTTTGATCAGTCCTCAGTAGGACTGGCTCATCAATCACTTTCAATTTTTAGTGGCTTCCGTAGGTCAAATCGCATTACTGCTTACAACTGATATTACTGTATGGCCTCATTCACTCAGTGTTTAATCCTGACTATTTAGGGCACCAAGGCTCAGTATCTGTCAGCCAAGGCGCTGAAAAAGCAATCATGGAGGTTTCACACCAAGTACATGATGTGGTTCCAGAGGCACGAGGAGCCCAAGACTATCACTGATGAGTTCGAACAGGTTGGACTCGCTCGATTTGTTACACTGATGCTCAGTATAGTAATCTGACTACAGTAACTTTTCAAAGCCACAATTTGGTATCGATAAATTGGTTGCGCCGGCTCGTGTTTTCTGTCAGTTTACCAATGTTGTCTTTTGGTGTCCCGCAGGGCACTTACATTTACTTTGACTATGAGAAATGGGGCCAGCGAAAGAAGGAGGGCTTCACATTTGAGTACAGGTACCTGGAAGACCGAGACCTGCAGTGACCGCCCCCTCCCGGAGGACACCGAGAGCCACAAATGAACTGCTGTCGACATTCCGAGGCTGAACTCCAAACTGTGGATAGAGATTGTGATGTGTAGTAGAAAACGCTCTCCCCTCGAAAAACCAACAAAAGTAAACACACAAAAAAAAAAAATCTAAGCGAAGAGCGGCGTATGTATAGGCTGCGTCTCACGCCGAGTCCCCCTCGCTTAAGTAGCGCCTGGCCCTTGACCAAACGGGGGGGAAAAAAAAGCGCCCTATGGGCTCCTCTTCCTCATCCCCTTCGATCAAACTTCCTCGCGCTGCCTGAGCCGAGAGGGTTGCCGCGCGAGGCGTGCGTTTGTGCCCGTCTGTGTGCGCACTCACTATGTGGCATTAGGAAAGCCCGACCCTCCCTCTAATGCATGTTTCTTACCGTTTGTTTTTTCGTTCCTTCAAAAAAAAAAAAAAAAAAAAAAACATTCTGTGTACATGATCCCGGACGCCTTTTTGACAAAAACATTTTCTTGATGAAATCAACTGCCCATCTTATATTTACTGTAACTTTCTGGTCTAGAACAGGGAGGTACAGTGGACGTTTTAGTCACGGTGCGTAGGATTGGCTTCGTTTTAAAACCCTGTCACGGTCACTTTTCGACATAGTGAGCGGTTATCAATAGTTTTATTGATATTGTCGTGGTCCATTTAAACAACGAGAAGACAAAAGGCGGACGGAGAGCGGCCACAGGGCCTCTCCCTGTGACAGGGATAGTGTCCTAATCGGACTTGGATTAAATTGCTATGCAATTGAACTGGTCTCTGACTCCCTCTCTTTACCAATAAAGTTTGTTTTTAAGTTAAATCATTTGCATTATTATTATTATGGACTTTGTGTTTGTCAGACAACGTTCAGTACATCTTTACACGAGGATTTGGGATGTTGATTCTTGGCGAGTGAATGTCCACAAGTCCTCGCCTCCATTTAAAAATGTTGAATTATAAAGCAAGGGTGGGAAACTGAGTCACTGTTTGTATCTGATCTTTTAACGCTGAATTCAATCCCCATCTGGCAACACGTCAAAATTGATGGCAATTAAAAAAAATTCTATAGGGGCCATATCGGTTGCCCACCCCAGCTCTATAAAAATTCATTTTATCATAGATTGAGCCATAATCCCGGTTTTCACTCGTTCAAGTGAATGTGCACTGAAACTGTTTACATGCATCCTGTGTTGAAAAAGTTATCCTAAAAAAATTCCATCTGCTGCCGTTGTTCCGGCCCTCCCTACAGCCAAGCGGGCGGTCACACCGGGCTGCGTCAAGTATTTTATTTCCCCTTTCAAGCACTCATGTTGATCATGATGATTATCATTTCAGATGTGTACTACTACAGTGACAATATTTGTTGTGTGTCAAAGCAGCTGATTGCTAAGGGGGAGGTGTTGACTGTGAAAAAGGAAAATCATGGAAAATATTTTTTTTTTTCGGGAAGGCAAGTGTATCTATTGTCTTGTCACAGCTCTGCATGGGAGATGTTACAGGGTTCTACAGCAGGATTGTACACATTTCAATAAATACTTTTGACAAATTACATGATAGCTGTGTCGAGTCAAATAAATCTAGTTAAATGTTTTATTGAAATAAAAAAAAAAAAGTCAACACAACACCCAAAAGTGAAGCTTTCAGTTCTTGGATTCCTTCTTGACTTTGACGAATTCGGCCATGTTGGAGAAATACTTCTGGTTGGCTTCAGCCACCTTTTTCTCTGCAGCTTGTGGGTTGACTATCTCCAGGCCCTGACAAGAAGACGAAATTGTGACGATCTGGGACGAAAGGTGGCGCTCAGGGTAAAGAAATCTTGTGATGTTTTCACCTGTAGAGGAGTGAAGGCCACGCTGGAGCTGGTCCCAGACGAGCGATCTCTCACCGTGGACTTGCCGCCGTACGTCATGCTCTGCTTCTGCAAAGTCCTCTGTTGCCAAAGCAAACGTTCAGAAAAGACGATTGCTTGATATGGTCTTCTTTTTTTTTTTTTAAGCTTTTGAAAACTCACCTGGAGGGATTTGGAGATTCTGGCCTTGGTGGCATCATTGACCTGCGCCTGCCTGACGCGACCGCTGCCGCTCTTGCCCAGCTGACCCAGACTGAAGCCCAGGTCCTCCTGGTAGGCGTCGTCCTCGATCTGCGAGCACATAAAAAGCAGGTGTTTCACAGTCTGGATAGTTGAGTCTGGTGGCCTAGTGTGCTAGCATTAGCGTACCTCAGCAAAGGTCATCCTGTTGGCATGTTTCCTGATCTCAGTCAGGCCCAGACGCTCCTTCATCTTTCGATACCTTCAAACACATGCAGAAGCTCCAAAAGGTCACGGTGGCCATCGGCAACATCATGCAGTTTCAAAAATGACATTTATGTATTGCCTACCGCCTCCCTCCTCTTTTCTTCCTTTGGCCGTCCAGAGGAGCGGGCAGCGGTTTGACCTGCTTGACGGGCGGCGGCTCCTGCCACTTGTCGAACTTCCTCTCGATTTCTTCTTTCAGGTCGTAACCGACCTGCGCAAACGTCGTAGAGTGCTGAGTGAGACCCGATAATAGACGTTGACTCGTCATGACCAGGCTTGCCCACCTTGCCGTCAGAGCTCTCGTGAAAACTGTCCACTCTTGCAGCCAACGTGCATTTGGCAGACACCAAACGGGCCGCCTTCCTCCTCAGGTCCTTAAAAAAAAAAAAAAAAAGGTCGCTGTGTTGCTTTGGCACCATTTAGTGGAATTTTAGCATCAAGGAACTATATGGAAGTGATTTGTGGAGCTTCGTTTCGTTTTGACTCGGGTTACAAAAAAAGAAGAAAAAGCGCACGGCTGACTTACGGGGGGTAGCGTCTGCACCACGTCGCAGTGGTAGATGAAGCCAGTGTGGGGCAGCAGGGAGGTGCTGCTGAAGCCTGACAGCGTCCGCCTCTGCGCTCCCAGCAGCATCAGGTTGCAGGCGGGCATCTTGGACAGGTTGGTCAGGCCCCCGGCGATACCTAGCCCGGCGGCGAGGATAATGAGCACAGTGGAGAGGACACAAGAAAACGTGGCTACGGGACAGGGCGGGGTGGATCACCCATGATCTTGGCGGCTGTAGACGCTCCGACGATGATGGAGAGATTGGGAGCGATGAATGACATCCTGGACTCCACATACTCGTAGATCCTGTGCTTGGACTGGTTGAGCTCCAGGGCCATGTCGCACGACTCCTCCAGCTGATTCAGCTCCACATCGTTCAGCAGAGACCTAAAAACACACCAGTGCAACAGTTAGCATTCTGCTACATGTTGATTTGAATTTGCTGAGTGACGCTAAGGTCGGGCCTCACCCCTGCGTGGTGGAGGCTGTGACACTCACGACCATGATGGTCGCATTGGTGAGGATCTGCTGTAAAGTCTCGTTGTTCTTGCATTTCTCCAGGTTGTTGCCCAGCTCCTGAGCACAAACGTTGAGTCAAACAGATTCGGCCGTAGCTTTGCCATTCACATTTTTTATTCGTGTGGAGTCAAATTATTTCTTAAACTCAATTTTTACAGCTCACACAACCCAAAAAAAAAAAAAAAGGAAAAATTTCTCACCTTGACCGTGCGGATGTAATCCAAAGAATCGGGCACCAGAGACTCCAGCTCAGGGAACCTCTTTGAGTATTTGTCACGTGTAAACTTGTGAATGATACCTGGAAGGGAAATGACAAGTTGATTTCACACCAAGAAATGAGGAACGGAGAAGTCACACTCACTGAGCTCGTTATCGATCTCTACTGTCAGGTTATTGGCCGCCACAATGAGTCTGTATTCTGGGTCAGCCTCCACGGGGCCTGATACTGTTGAGAGGGAAAGAAACAGCTATTTACTGTAGTTTACATTAGTTTGGGACCTTTTCCGCTGCATCTACATCAATTAGAGCTGCCAGGCATGATTGTGCACAACATAATATTACATGCAAGTTCAAGTTTGGACTGGCGTGTAATGTACACAGAATTATAAGAACTAATGAAAATTGTTCATGAAAAAAATCTGTAACATTGCAGTGGTTCACTACAAAATACTTGGATTTTAGCTCACCCTCTGAAATCTTGCGCTGCTTTCCGACATATACTGATATCTTCTCCATGATATCTGAAAACTTTTAACACAGCAGCTTCTTTAGGAAATGACCACAACAACAGGCATTGCAATGCAACCTCCCAATCATGAGATGTACCTGTTTGCTGTTACGGAGTTTAGCAATGGCTGCGACACTGTCCGCTTTACTGTAGTCCACTTCCATCTCTTCGGGGATGTCCTCCAGCCCGCCATCATTCCTCGCCTGCGAGGCTTCGCCGTCGCTGTCGCCTTCCTCTCCTTCTGCATACAGGCCATCCTCACCTTCGTCGCCTGCCTCCTCCAAGTCTGCCAGAAGCTCGTCTGCCAGAGACATCTGTATGAAGAGGCAAAAATGGTCACCATTTATATTTACAACCAAATACAAACAGTCTTTCCTGTGACTTTTCCAGGTCTTCTATTGCAAACAGTTGACGAGAATTTCAGCTTGGCCTAAACATCACAATTTAACATACTGTTTTGGTCATTATGCTTATACTGTGTGATACATTTACATGCTAAATGCACAGCATGGTACAATATAATATTGAATATTTAGTGTGGGACTAGCAGGTCAGTCAGACTCCCTAACATTTGTCAACTAAATGGTAGGGCATCAACCTCTTACGACCAGCAACAACAAGCTATAGACTCTTGGATTAATATACTCTGATAATAACAATGGATAGCATTAAAAATAACAAACTACGTGCAAAGAAGCAAGTATATAGCGTTTACGTTACGATAGCTTCCAGCAAACGTAGGTTAGACGTAGCCAGCTAACGATATTAAACCCTCTCAAAGGTAAATTGATTTACCTCGAACTTCCAGAAGACTAAAAATAGAACCACACAAGCGTGCTATACTATCCGAAAAAGTTTTCGTTTTCCTTTCTTTGTGGGAAAAAATGCTGGAGCAGACAACACTTGTCGCGTTGTTATGACGTCACCAAGCAGAACGGCTTTATGGGAGATTACGTCAAAGTTGGCAATCGTGATGTGCATTCCAGTTCTTTTAAGTGAATTGAAGCTTTAGAATGAGTTCACTCAAAAGAGTCGTTCAAATGAATCGTTCTAGGAAAAGTCCCACCCTCCTATACACACACTAATCCGTTTTTTTGTGAACAATTTGTTCAAAAGAACGATTTTGTTTGGTGAACGAGAGTGAACGAATCACTTCCTAAAGTGATTCGTTCTTTGTTCAGTTCATATGACTTCAACCAGTAGGTGTCAGTAATGGCCATTGAAGCTGGTGCCACCTCGCCGTAAAACAAAACGAAGAAGAAAATGACGTCACTTCCTGTTTACGAACGAGTCGTGAATTGCATTTCCCGTTCACCAACGAACGAATCTGTGAGTGAACGAATCAGTGAGTGAGTGATTCGCATTTCCAGTTCATCGCGAGAACGGATCAGTGAGGGAACGAATCCTGACTTTCCCTTTCGTGAACGAGTCAAAGGGTCAACTGCCTTCCTTCCCGTGCATCAACGGATCAGTCAGTGAACGTGTTGCGTCTCCCTCCTGGCGTGAACTATGTAAGCCAGAATGTCGATTTACGATTTGCCAAGCAAAGAAAGAACCACTCACCGAAACACCACTTCTTTTATGCGCGTTTTCTCCAAGCTAACGGCTAACTTTATTGCATGAAGGGATGCGCCGTTATGCAACAACGGGGAGATTGCTTCTCTTTGGGTAATCATGATTTTATAACACTTATAGTAGTTTTTAAACAACGTGTATGCATATATATGCCTAAATATTGTTATCCAATATATCTACTGCAATTTCATATTGGATTGTTGGTATGAAATGTACTTTTAATATTATTATTTTTAATAAACATTTATGTTAAAACTTGTCTGGTGTTTTATTCCTTGTTTTTATATTCGCCAATTAAAACATAAAAATCTGATATTCGGTTAACTGTTTTATATGACTACACGAGGTAAAAATAAATAAATAAATAAATAAATAAATAAAGGGTTATTTGCAGAATAGACTAACTATTTTAGTATATTACTACACCTGGGATTGAACCGATATCTCATCAAGCAGGAGCTCATTTCACTAACCAGTTGGCTATTTCGACCTGCCACGTTACGGTCGTCTGCACTGTTTTGTACTAGTGATGTGCATTCCAGTTCTCAAGTGAATTGAATCTTTAGAATCGGTTCACTCAAAATTTTTGTTCAAATGATAATGAACTGGCCTGTTATTAGGTACACTTAAAAATGGCGGTGTACCTAATGGAGTGTCCAAGTGACATCACAGATCAAACAGCCAATCAGAAAGTGGGGGTGAGGGCGGGTGTGGCACTTTTCACTTAAACCAGGGGTGTCGACCTCCAGTCCTCGAGGGGCCGCATTCCAATATGTTTTCCAAGTTACCCTCGTTAAACACACCTGCGTGAAAAGATTTTGGTCATTTTCACGTTCTGCAGGAGCTAAAACTTTTCATGCAGCTGCACTTAATGAGGGAATCACACGGACACTCCATTAGGTACACCGCCATTTTCAAGTGTACCTAATAACAGGCCACTTTATTAGGGAAATATCATGGTCAAAGGTCACAGGTGTCAAGTTCTAGTCCTCGGGGCCGCGTTCCAATATGTTTTCCAAGTTACCCTCGTTAAACACACCTGTGTGAAAAGATTTTGGTCATTTTCACGTTCTGCAGGAGCTAAAACTTTTCATGCAGCTGCACTTAACGAGGGAATCACACAGACACTCCATTAGGTACACCGCCATTTTCAAGTTTACCTAATAACAGGCCACTTTATTAGGGAAATATCATGGTCAAAGGTCACAGGTGTCAAGCTCTAGTCCTCGGGGCCGCGTTCCAATATGTTTTCCAAGTTACCCTCGTTAAACACACCTGTGTGAAAAGATTTTGGTCATTTTCACGTTCTGCAGGAGCTAAAACTTTTCATGCAGGTGCACTTAACGAGGGAATCACACGGACACTCCATTAGGTACACCGCCATTTTCAAGTGTACCTAATAACAGGCCACTTTATTAGGGAAATATCATGGTCAAAGGTCACAGGTGTCAAGTTCTAGTCCTCGGGGCCGCGTTCCAATATGTTTTCCAAGTTACCCTCGTTAAACACACCTGTGTGAAAAGATTTTGGTCATTTTCACGTTCTGCAGGAGCTAAAACTTTTCATGCAGGTGCACTTAACGAGGGAATCACACAGACACTCCATTAGGTACACCGCCATTTTCAAGTGTACCTAATAACAGGCCACTTTATTAGGGAAATATCATGGTCAAAGGTCACAGGTGTCAAGTTCTAGTCCTCGGGGCCGCGTTCCAATATGTTTTCCAAGTTACCCTCGTTAAACACACCTGTGTGAAAAGGTTTTGGTCATTTTCACGTTCTGCAGGAGCTAAAACTTTTCATGCAGCTGCACTTAACGAGGGAATCACACAGACACTCCATTAGGTACACCGCCATTTTCAAGTTTACCTAATAACAGGCCACTTTATTAGGGAAATATCATGGTCAAAGGTCACAGGTGTCAAGCTCTAGTCCTCGGGGCCGCGTTCCAATATGTTTTCCAAGTTACCCTCGTTAAACACACCTGTGTGAAAAGATTTTGGTCATTTTCACGTTCTGCAGGAGCTAAAACTTTTCATGCAGGTGCACTTAACGAGGGAATCACACGGACACTCCATTAGGTACACCGCCATTTTCAAGTGTACCTAATAACAGGCCACTTTATTAGGGAAATATCATGGTCAAAGGTCACAGGTGTCAAGTTCTAGTCCTCGGGGCCGCGTTCCAATATGTTTTCCAAGTTACCCTCGTTAAACACACCTGTGTGAAAAGATTTTGGTCATTTTCACGTTCTGCAGGAGCTAAAACTTTTCATGCAGGTGCACTTAACGAGGGAATCACACAGACACTCCATTAGGTACACCGCCATTTTCAAGTGTACCTAATAACAGGCCACTTTATTAGGGAAATATCATGGTCAAAGGTCACAGGTGTCAAGTTCTAGTCCTCGGGGCCGCGTTCCAATATGTTTTCCAAGTTACCCTCGTTAAACACACCTGTGTGAAAAGGTTTTGGTCATTTTCACGTTCTGCAGGAGCTAAAACTTTTCATGCAGCTGCACTTAACGAGGGAATCACACAGACACTCCATTAGGTACACCGCCATTTTCAAGTTTACCTAATAACAGGCCACTTTATTAGGGAAATATCATGGTCAAAGGTCACAGGTGTCAAGCTCTAGTCCTCGGGGCCGCGTTCCAATATGTTTTCCAAGTTACCCTCGTTAAACACACCTGTGTGAAAAGATTTTGGTCATTTTCACGTTCTGCAGGAGCTAAAACTTTTCATGCAGGTGCACTTAACGAGGGAATCACACGGACACTCCATTAGGTACACCGCCATTTTCAAGTGTACCTAATAACAGGCCACTTTATTAGGGAAATATCATGGTCAAAGGTCACAGGTGTCAAGTTCTAGTCCTCGGGGCCGCGTTCCAATATGTTTTCCAAGTTACCCTCGTTAAACACACCTGTGTGAAAAGATTTTGGTCATTTTCACGTTCTGCAGGAGCTAAAACTTTTCATGCAGGTGCACTTAACGAGGGAATCACACAGACACTCCATTAGGTACACCGCCATTTTCAAGTGTACCTAATAACAGGCCACTTTATTAGGGAAATATCATGGTCAAAGGTCACAGGTGTCAAGTTCTAGTCCTCGGGGCCGCGTTCCAATATGTTTTCCAAGTTACCCTCGTTAAACACACCTGTGTGAAAAGGTTTTGGTCATTTTCACGTTCTGCAGGAGCTAAAACTTTTCATGCAGCTGCACTTAACGAGGGAATCACACAGACACTCCATTAGGTACACCGCCATTTTCAAGTTTACCTAATAACAGGCCACTTTATTAGGGAAATATCATGGTCAAAGGTCACAGGTGTCAAGCTCTAGTCCTCGGGGCCACATATTGGAACGCGGCCCCGATGTACGCACCCGGTGTACCTAATGGAGTGTCCGTGTGATTCCCTCGTTAAGTGCACCTGCGTGAAAAGTTTTAGCTCCTGCAGCACGTGAAAATGACCAAAATCTTTCCACGCAGGTGTGTTTAACGAGGGTAACTTGGAAAACATATTGGAACGCGGCCCCTCGAGGACTGGAGGTCGACACCCCTGGTTTAAGTGAAAAGTGCCACACCCGCCCTCACCCCCACTTTCTGATTGGCTGTTTGATCTGTGATGTCACTTGGACACTCCATTAGGTACACCGCCATTTTTAAGTGTACCTAATAACAGGCCAGTTCATTATCATTTGAACAAAAATTTTGAGTGAACCGATTCTAAAGATTCAATTCACTTGAGAACTGGAATGCACATCACTAGTACAAAACAGTGCAGACGACTGTAACGTGGTAGGTCGAAATAGGCAACTGGTTAGTGAAATGAGCTCCTGCTTGATGAGATATCGGTTCAATCCCAGGTGTAGTAATATACTAAAATAGTTAGTCTATTCTGCAAATAACCCTTTATTTATTTATTTTTACCTCGTGTAGTGTACCTACACGTCATATAAAACAGTTAACCGAATATCAGATTTTTATGTTTTAATTGGCGAATATAAAAACAAGGAATAAAACACCAGACAAGTTTTAACATAAATGTTTATTAAAAATAATAATATTAAAAGTACATTTCATACCAACAATCCAATATGAAATTGCAGTAGATATATTGGATAACAATATTTAGGCATATATATGCATACACGTTGTTTAAAAACTACTATAAGTGTTATAAAATCATGATTACCCAAAGAGAAGCAATCTCCCCGTTGTTGCATAACGGCGCATCCCTTCATGCAATAAAGTTAGCCGTTAGCTTGGAGAAAACGCGCATAAAAGAAGTGGTGTTTCAGTGAGTGGTTCTTTCTTTGCTTGGCAAATCGTAAATCGACATTCTGGCTTACATAGTTCACGCCAGGAGGGAGACGCAACACGTTCACTGACTGATCCGTTGATGCACGGGAAGGAAGGCAGTTGACCCTTTGACTCGTTCACGAAAGGGAAAGTCAGGATTCGTTCCCTCACTGATCCGTTCTCGCGATGAACTGGAAATGCGAATCACTCACTCACTGATTCGTTCACTCACAGATTCGTTCGTTGGTGAACGGGAAATGCAATTCACGACTCGTTCGTAAACAAGAAGTGACGTCATTTTCTTCATTTTGTTTTACTGGTTGAAGTAATATGAGCTGAACAAAGGAAGTGATTCGTTTACTCTCGTTCATTGAAAGAAATCCGTTGTTTTGAACGAATCGTTCACTCACGAGCCAACACTAATTCACGAGTGAGTGACAGACAGCGATGCTGCTATGCCAGCCGACACACGTTATGCCGACATTGATGTTTTAATTTTGTATTTGTTGGATTGTAGTTGATGGTGTTATTATACCGAATGTGTTTGTATTTGAATAAAAGGTTCTTTTATTCAATACTTCGCATTGAACAAAACAATTGTACTTTATATGAGATTTGATTTTTGATTCAATTTAAAGAGCATTCAAATGAAAATCTGCATTTTGTAATTTTTATTTTCCCCCTTTGTTTTTACATTATCCCTTGAAATCAATTCCTTAAAACAATACAGTTTGGTAAACGAACACTAAAACAGTCTAAACAAACTATATGAACCTTGACTGCATGATGGACTGTTATTTGTAGAAAATAAATTCATCATATACACAGACAATAAAAATGAAAATATTTACTGATGATAAGCTTTTTTTTTTTCTTAGTTTTTCATGCTATGCTACACTGACCGTCTTGAAAAGAATGACAACTTCGCTAAACAATACATACAGAGACATTGAGGGAAATGAAATATTACAGGACAAACTATCATACAGATTGGAATATATTGACAGGTAAAATTATACAAAATACTTTTTTGGCGCAATTAAGACGTCTGGGAAAATATTTTGCTTTATTTGTTATGAAGATCTTACAGAAGGTATAACCTAGATGCACTCTGTTCCAAATTATAAGTTAGTATATGCTAACGGCATCAAATAAATAATATAAATAAATGAATGCATAAAGAATGGTCTGGCTTTACAAACATGACAAATAAATCGCAATAAAATAAGAAAGAGACTACTTTTTTGGAACTCAAAGTACAAAGTAAAAACGTTGGTTGCTTTGAAATTTTCATGCCTAAAAGTAAACAGCTAAAAAACGATATTGTATTCACTTTGTTTGATGATGTTTTGTACAAATGTCCAAGTAGTATTCTAACAGGAGCTGAGCAAATTGTTTCAAACATGACTGCAATGAAAACATGTCCATGAAGAGAGGCCTGATCAAAAAAACAAGAAGAAAAACAAACAGCATTCCCCTCGCTGTTGGGGGAGTAACGATGCAGAAAAGAGAAGCTGGTCGACAGCGAGGCTCTCACTGCATAGCTGTCAAAACGTCTCACAGGTTCCCCCTTCCAAAGATGCTTCGATAAACTCTGTAAACAGTGTGGCTGGTCAAAACTGGATCGTTTGGAAACGGGAGTCGTCCTCTTCCATCCGGTAGAAAAATAGCCTCTGTGCGAACGGCTGGTTGGTTGTTGGGGTCGATTCAACGGCTCAGTCTCAGAGTCTCTAAAATGTTCCCACGGGTTCAAGCGACATCACGCCGAGTGAGGGTCCTTGGCTGGGCTGACGGTGAAGCGTGATGATGTCACCGTGTTGGCCCTGCCCACAGGGACTTTGGCCTCTTTGCGCTTGGAATCTTTGCTTTTGCTGCCGCAACCTGGTAGAGTGAGAGAGAGCAACATGTGAAGCCTTCTGAGTTCTATCCAGTCTTGAATTTAGTTAGGTTAAGGCCAGAAGACCAGAACTGGGATTCAAAACCTAAATCTAAGACCCTCTTGACTTCTAGTCCTACATGCTAACGCTGGTATTGAGGCAGGAAACACAGACAACCAAAATTACAATCGACATATTTCGATGGTTAAAAATAACATCGTTCAAAGACAGCACAGGTTTGTCTTCTCATGAAAGCGTCTAATTTTGATTTTGTTCTCGCGCGGTAGCGATGGAAAGGAACGATTGAGCAAACGCTTTCATTACCGCGTAAAATAAGTCATTAGCATGCAAGATGGACGGCGGAGGCAAATCGCGTGGAGAAGCGCAACTTCGGTTTGCATTGTTGAACGCAGGCTTTGTCAAGCACCTCGGTTGCATGTCCCGCCATCGAGGCAGATAATTATAGTGGATTAATCACGTCGAGGGGGAGTCTAGTGGAGGAGAGGCTTTTCCGTTTTTGTGGGCGGAGATGTGCCAGGATGATAAGTGGAGCCTAAAACCTGCTTCCAAACCACAAGTGCAAGACACAAATTTGAGCTGCAAGTAGGATAGCGAGGTGAAGGGGGGACTGATGCTCACCATGAAATGTGTTTTTGACGGACACAGCAGCTGGACTTGTGGGCGCCAAAGTGCTCAATGCATTGGTTGGAGTTTCCTGTGGCAGGGACACAACTCAATGAAAAAAAAAAATCAACATCAAGGATAATCAACTAAACGCACAACACACCTGATCAAAAAGATAAATGGTGACATCATCAAAAAAGGACACGTTGCGCCCTCTGTCCCTCGCCCTGTCCAACGGCTCCTTAGGCGACTTGAGCAAGCTTCTCAGGCCTACGCGTTTGTCCACATCCGTCTCCGTGACAACGATGACCCTGCGGCAGCTTTCCTCCTCTTCCTCATCTTCCTCCTCGTCTTCGGGATCGCTTCCCGGGAGCAATCCTCTCCGTCTGCCGATCCGACCGCCGAATCCTCCTTTGCCGGTCGTGTTGAGGGGCAGAGTCATGGCGAGCGGCGGGAGGGCCAGAGACAGACGAGCGACTTTTGCTAGCACACACAAAAAAAAAAAACATTTTATATTGATGAAGTTGGACCACGACCAGAACGAGAGCAACCCCCCATTTCAGTTTTAGACTACCAAGACCCGGAGTGACAGACGAACCTTTGATTGCCTGGTTTGCAGAAGACTGCAATGTGCTAACTTCAGGTTGTTCAGTCACAGTGAGCGGCTCATTTTCAGTTTTCTCACACTCCACGTTGGGCTCGGGGCAAATTTCCTGCTCCGGTCGGCTGCAACAACAACCAGAAGTCATTTGGACAATCTCAGAACGTCTGACATGTAGCCTCAATACCTGTCGTCCTGGCTTTGGACTTCCTCACTCTCGCTCTCCGCCGTTTCTTCTCCCCAGGGCCGAAGCGTGACGGTGTCCTTAACTGTCGCTCCCCAAAGCACATTTGTTTTCACATTCTCACTCAGGGAGAACTGCAGCCGTTCCTCGCACACCTGAGGAGAAACGATTGAAACAATTGAAGCTCAGCAACATCGAGAACAGGTTTGACTTTCACAGAATCTGTTTTCTGACCTGCATCATGAGGCCGTTTTTTGTGGTCACCTTGGAGAGACAACTCTGGTCCTTAGCATCTGCAGTTTGCTCCGATGACCTCACCACGTCGTCCTCGGACTCATCGGGAGTCCCATCCAAAGCCACCTTCTCTGTGTTCTCCTCAGCGCAGAGGCTTTCTTGGTCGGTCGTTTTCTTCAAGGACTCCAAAAGCTGGATGTTGTCCAAGAAAATGTCACCCAAGGTGGCCTCTTCGTCACCAGATATGCAACACAGTTGTTCCAGTTTCTCAAAATCCTCCAAGGCTTCCTCATCCATGTCTTTCCATTCGGAAATTAATGATTCCGGCAGGCTATTGGCGGGCGCTTCTGATGGGTCGGCATCATTCGGACCTTCGGTCTCGGAGTTGTCAGATGGCTTGACTGTGGCGCTTGCCGGTTCCTGAAAAAGTGTCTTACTGGAACCGGTTTCAGGAAACTCTCCCTCAGTGTTGAAGTCATCTAAATTCAGAGGACAACTAAAGTCGTCGGTCTCTGAAACTGACGGTGGCGGACTCGGAAAGGAGTCATCTAAACTCTCCAGTTTATCATCCTGCATGTCAAGGTCGATGCTCTGAGGCGGACTAGGGAAGTCCACTGAGCTGAAGTTGTCCACCTGTGGCTCAGCAACGTCTCCAAATTCCTCCTGGACTTTTGCGGTGCTTCTGCTTTCTTCTGCGGGATGCTCAGAGTTGCATGAACTTCTTCTGTCAGTCTCATCATACAAGTCAGAGTCAAGATTTTCCTGGTCTGAGAAGTTCTCTTGAGGGGCTTCGGTGATGCAAATAGTTATTTTGGCTCGTTTACTCTCCAATGTGTGAGAGAAGGAGTTGACGTAAACAGAGTTGCTGTCAACGTTTTGTCTTAGTGGTGATGATTCACAAAGCTGATGCTGAGACCAGGTGTTAAAATTCTGATTCTCCTCTGACCCTGTGAGATGTTCATCATCTCCGTCCATATCCACACCTAATGACTTGTGCTTCTCACCTATCTCAGAGTTCTCTTGATCCAGGATTTCATTATTCTCCACTTCATCAGACATTTCCCCCAGTGCATCAAATCTGTCGACTTCTACAAGGTTCTCCCGATTTTCAACTTGTTGAATGTCCGTCACCTCCTGCTGAGTGCCTTCGTGTTCCTTCTCGAATAAACTCTCGGTGAAGCCCCGCCTTTCATCATTCCACGAGTCCTCGCAGCTCATCAATACGGCCGGGTGGGGTTCGCTTCCTGCAAGTTCGTCATTTTCTTCCGCCTCCCAAAACTCCCGACCCACGACGAGACGCTCAGCCACCTCCCATGCTTCGGGCTGGAGGCCGGGGAATAGTTCAGAGCTTAGCTCGTGATCCGGAGAGCGCTTTTCTGGAGAGGCCCACTG
Source organism: Syngnathus scovelli (assembly GCF_024217435.2). NCBI lineage: Eukaryota > Metazoa > Chordata > Actinopteri > Syngnathiformes > Syngnathidae > Syngnathus > Syngnathus scovelli. The sequence goes on from NC_090855.1 coordinate 11,109,245, forward strand.
GTCGTTTTCATCGGGCCAAAGGAGCAACCCTGACTGTGAAGAACGCTGGCAGTCGAGCCAGTTGGTCTTTTTGTCATCCTTCACCTCCTCGCCATCGTTAGCGACGCCGCTAACCCGATTCTTTGCTTCTCTCAGGGGTGACCTCTCTTTCCCGACGTTATTCAATTCTGCAGCGGCCAGCTGTTTCTCCGTCTCCGTCCTGACCTTTGCCGTCTGATCCTCGCAGCCGTCTGAACAGTGAAGGTCTCGTAATCCCAGCTGGTTGTGGTCTGCATGGTGCAGCTCCAGGTCGGCCATCTTGTTTATTTTCTCAACGCTTTGCTCTCTCCAAGAGGCAATCGCAAGACCACTTACTTTATCTTCGACTGACTCCACCAATGACTGGGATTCTGTAGACATATTTCCACAGTGATGGAGACTTGTGATATTGTTTTCTATTCTTGTGAAGTCTTTGGCTCTGTCGCCATGCAGATTCAAATCTTTCTCTTCAGAATCGATATGTCTGCAGTCTGCGACATGAGCGATGACGTCATCCTGTCGGTGTTTTGTAAAACCATCACTGCAAGTCAACTTCTTGAGTGGCGCCTCTTCTAATTTGGAGAACAACTTATCAATAAAGTCATCGCAGTCTTGGCTTGGGGCATCATCACTTAGTTGGGAGGATTTCTGACCGTTCAAGAAAGTACCAGAATCGTCTCGCTGCCCTGGCTCGAAGTTTTTGATTGGAATATCTGCGGCGTTGGTGGATTGGGAGCAATCATTTTCAGGTGTTTTCTGACATGTCATCTTCTCTGACATTTGGATGTTGTTTTTTGAAAGGTGCTTGTGTTCTACTTCACTCTCTTCTTCCGTTTTTTCTTCGATCCCAGTGAGCGCCCCCCTCTCGCCCCCTCGATGCCTGCCGCCGACAAGTCCGTCGCTGCTCCTTCTGCTCGTGCTGTCCCCTTCCCACTCGCTGTCTGAGAAATAGGCCGAGTCCCGATGGGGCGTTTCGTTGCACAGAGCTCGCCATCCGCCACCTCCCCCTCCCGTCCAGGAGTCGCTTGGAGTGAGGCAGTCCGCCGAGCTGGACGTCAGAGGTGACAGGACCGAGTCAGTAGGGGTGACTAGGGAGACGTCACCTGACGCATCCCAGTCTGGAGTGGGAGGGGTAACAGCTTCCTTTTCACTGTCAAGATGGCACACTGTGATTTGATCTTCTCTCTTCGGACTGTTGGACCATGGCTCATCCCTCACGAGGTCGCCATTCTCAAAGAAAGAAGTCTTCGGACTATGATCTGTAATGAGTGAGTTCACTGTGAAGTCTTTGTTGCAAGCTTTAGGTGAGAGCCCTGAAAGATCTGTGGCCTGATCCCCTCCTCTGGCAGGTAAGGCAGGTCCATCAGAACTCTCTTCGTCTTTCTGACATCCAAGTGCTTGATTGTGCAGTAGGCCATTTTTGGGCATCGTTTCTGACTGGCGATCTGGATCGTTTCCTAGGTTCTCCGATTTTATGGTTGAGCCAATGTGAAGGATCGGGATCTCGGGTCTGGTAGAAACTTTGATCTCGGTCTTTTTAGCACGTTTAGTAACTTGGGCATAGATGGCTTCAGTTTGTGGTTCATCCTTTCCTCGGTTAGATGAACGGATGGAGCTCTCCGATTGAAAGCGGATGGTCTGGGCTGCATTTGGGTCAATACATATGGACTCGTACTCGGGTGACAGAGGGGTCGGAGACGAATCAGCTTCTTTCTTGTTTGTAGTCGTGTTTTGCCTCGATATGATTTCAGTTAGAAACGTCTCTGCCGATTGGATCTCCTTAAGGAATTCCTCTCTGGTCATTTCTGTTCTCTGTGGATCCTTCTCAGTCTGCTGAGTTTGACTCTCTACTTTGCCAGTGCTGAGCTCAGAGAGGAGGGAGCGTGACCTTCTTATTCCTTTGGAATAGGTCTCTTCAGCTTCGGCGGACGAGGGAAGGCCTGAGGCACGGTCAAATGGCCGCAACCTAGACCCGGCTGGGTAGAGGTATTTGACCGGATCGCTTCCTGACCCTCCATTTAGATCTGCATCTGTATCGATCTCTGTCAGAAAAAGATCTCCCTGGAACGATGCTGTAAAGTTCTTCTCCGTTGCCGTGCTACTGTTGCGTTTCTCCGACGCCCACGACTGTCCTGCTGAGCCCAACTCTGTGATCAGAGACTGGGATCGGCGCATCCCTTTGTTAGGCAACACATTTTCGGATCCCTCCGCATCTCTCCTCTCCTTCTGGCCAGCCTCCCACGAACAGTCGGACTTGCACTCCCTCGGCTCTGTCGTGGTTGCTATCTCTGTCAGAAACAGGTGCATGGGGGATTTCTTGGCGGCGGCCACACGTTTTGCTTGAAGTTCTGCGTCTTCCTTCCAAATTGCGGGCAAGATGGTGTCCAGGCGTGACTGGGTCCTTTTCATTCCCCTGGAAAAGATGGCTCCAGGGGCCGGTTCTGCGTCCTCGGACAGGCTCGAATGAGTGACGGAGACGCCGCTGCTTGTTTTCTCAGGAGACATGATGGGTGAATCGTCCTCATCGGAGTAGGTGGGACTGGATGAGGACTGCCCGTCGGTCCCAGGTTGAGGACGAGGTATATTGCGATAAATCGGTCGCAAGGGGTTTTCTCTGCGAATGGGGGACTCAAAGTCTTTTGCACGGGAGTGAGAGGCCTCCTTGGAGTTGTGCATCGTGTGTCTGGTGCCTCGATTGGCAAGGTCACAGGATAGCGGGTCTCTCGTAGATCTGTTCAAGTATCGAGAATAAGAGTCAGTGCTGTAGCCTGGGCAAGTTCTTTGCTTTGAGTGAGGAGGGAGAGGCGGCGGACACATTTGAGTTGGGGGATAAATGGGATGACTGGATGGCGGGAGGGAAGGGGAGAGGGACGGAGACGGCGGCAAAGTCTGTCGAGAGCGATGGAGCCCCAGGTGACCAAAGCTAGAAGGTGGGCAGCTGTTCATCTGAAGGGGGTCCGTCTCAATTTTACCACTCATGTTGTAATGAGCAAGTCCTCTGTAGCCAAGTGGAGGTGCGGGGAGGGGGCGCGAGTGAAGGTGGTTGGCTGCTGAGAAAGACAACGAGCAAGGTTTCGGAGGAAGGATTGGAGCTTGACATGTGGAAGCTTTTTTGTCCAGGCTCTTATCTTCTTCTTCATCTTCTCCTAAATTGATCACTGAGAAGTCAGTCACTCTGCTCGAAGTGTCTCTGAACTCAGCCACGCCCGTGTTAGGAACTTGAAGTTTCACCTCACTTGATCGCACGGTCTGGAGGCCTTTTCCACCCGCACACTTGTCGGAGGAACAATAGGGCACCCGCTCTTTTCCCAGCATGCCACTGCGGATTTCCACAAGCTCCATGTCTCCAGGACAAATGGAGTCTGACCTGCAAGACGGCTGGATCTTCCCTTTAAGAGTCGGAGACCTGTCCTGGGGAGTGTGCTCCTCCAGTCGGATGTAGTACTCACTGGCGAGGGAGGGGCTGCGTGCGCTGATCACTGGGACCACAGTGGGGGTGTCCAAGGACTGCCGGTGGGCGTTGTTGTTCACAGTCGGAATGGGTTGAGCAGGAGGAAGAGGTTTGTAGCCCCGCCTAGCGTGGGCCTTCTCCCAAAAATACTCAAAGTTCAACCCTTTGCTGGTTTCTGTCACGGTCAGGATGTCATCTAATTCAGATGAGGAATGCGTGGCGCGGTTCCCCACGGTGTCCAGCAGGGGGTAGGAGCTGTGTCGGTCTTCTCTGTCGCGTTGGCGCTCTCTCTGCCGCTCGTGCGCCGCTGCCTGGAAGGCTGGCGGGCGGAGTAAGTCCCAGCGTCTTTCAAACGACTCCTCGCTCTCGCCTCTTCGCCTTCTCCCATCGTCATACTCCTCTTCGTCCTCGTCGCCGACGCCTCCTCTCGCCGATCCTCGCTCGGCGGCCAAGAGGGAGGAGAGGAGAAGGAATACCTCGGCCACCGATGGCCGCTGGGATGGAGGCAGCCAGCAAGATTGCATGATCTCGTACCTGAGGACGGGAAAGGAAAGAGTTCATCAAGTAAAAATAAAAATAAAAAAATAAAAAAAAATAAAAAAAAATAAAAAATTAAATAAATAAATAAAGTCACTGGCCCTATTATATGTTGTGGACAGGCCTACTGACCAGTAATCTGCATGAGAGAGTTTCAGTCTCGGCTGGGCCAATGTAATCTGTCGCTCCCTGATGACAAACGTCAGCACCTCCTCGTCACTCAAGTGCCTGTGAGGCTGAGAGCCAAACTCAAATAGCTCCCATATGACCACCCCAAGAGACCTGCAAGTAGGACATTGCGGAAAGGTGGTTAGTCATGGCCACTTTTTATCATGGGCACCTCTGCTAAAGATGCCCTTCACCATCCAGTGTGTCAAATTCAACCATGCACAATGTAATATGTTGCACAGTCCAACTGTTTTTATTTTTTGACAGTGTTAGTCGCTTATCTGAGTTCAATGATTTGTTGTGTGTGGACTTACCACACATTGCTGGTCTTGGTTTGGTCAGTGACAATCAGAGAGCCTCTGTACTCTTCCAAGAGCTCTGGCGCGATCCATCGCAAAGGAATCCAAAGCTTGTCAGGAGTTAGGTAATAGTCCTCCTGCACGCATATGTGAAGGTACATTGACAGTCAGGTATGGAAAGCCGTTTGAGTTTGTCCTCTCTAGTAAGACCATCAAATGCAATAGTGGAACGACATCTGTGTTTACGTCTTTTCAAGCTGTAGTGCATCTCTGGCGCCCTCTAGGAAAAGTGTGCCGCACATTTTTTTGCGTAAAATCGATCTATTACTCTCATGAAAAAAAAAAAAAATCCCAGTTGAACATACCTTGTATTGATTGTGTGAGAGGCCATAGTCACCTATCCTCACAGTGAGGTCAGAGGTCAGCAGGCAGTTCGCCGCACATTTTTTTGCGTAAAATCGATCTATTACTCTCATGAAAAAAAAAAAAAATCCCAGTTGAACATACCTTGTATTGATTGTGTGAGAGGCCATAGTCACCTATCCTCACAGTGAGGTCAGAGGTCAGCAGGCAGTTCCTTAAAGCTAGATCACTGCAGACAACACGTCATATGGAATAACTTCAGCTTTTGTCCACAGTCAAGCCCGATTTATCCCAAACTCTTTTGCAGTGCGAGAAGTTTATTTTAACTAGCATTTAAATTCTAAAAATAATTTTATAGGTATAATTGGGGCTTGACTGCAAAAGTGAGATGGGACATCAAGTCCAACCTGTGGATGTAGTTGTTCTCGTGCAGGTGCAGCAGGCCTGACGTGATCTCAAAGGCCATCCGCTGAAGAGTCAAGAGATCCCGCGTGGGAAGGTCCGGCGTCATACCGTCCGACTTGCGCTGGGCTCGCAGGTATCGCTTCAGGTCACCCTGCCGGTGCGCAAAGTGAAGTGCGGTTTAAATAACCCTCAAGTGTCAGTCATGCTGGAATTTTTTTTTTTTTTTTTTTGCTTTCCAGCACGCCACAGTAATTAATGATAAATTAAAATAAATAATAATATAAATGAATAAATAAATAAATAAATAAATAATATAAATAAATAATGAATTAATAATAAAAACTGTTTTTCTGTAAATTAGTCATTACTTACCAGCTGACAGAATTCCATGACCAGGAGGAAAGGGATGCTTTCGCTGCATTGGCCCAAACACTGAAGGATGTTGGGATGTTTCAGACTCCTGCATGACGACACAAATCCGATTTTGATTCAAAACAAAAGTGAAAGGTCAAATCGGTGTGCGGTATCAAAGTCATTTACATTTTATGAATAGTCGTGGAAAAGCGTGGTAGTCGCAAGCGAAGGCTCACCTGTATGGCTCCGACTCGGCCAAGAACTTTCTCTGCTCCAACGGGCTGGCGCTGACGCGTAACTCCTTCACCACCACCTGGGAGGAGCTGCAGTCGCACAGCACCTCGGCCAGGATCACCTGACACACGGGAAGTTAGAATGACAGAACGAGCGGGAGGCGATCTGAAAGGCTGACGTCTTACTTTTCCGAACCAGCCATTGCCGATTTCCTGCAGGTAGTTCAAAGCATGTCTTTTGAAGCATTGAGACTTGGAGTCTGGGAAAGAGCAAGTTGCATGAGAACTCATAAAAACATGAAAGAGTGCTGAGGGGGGACTTACCTCCATCGTGCAGGGCGGCACAGTTGGGCCTCTCCCTGACAGGCAAAGTGTAGACCTCCGGGAGGGAGGGGCATGACGACAGGCTGTCCTCTTGGATGTGGCTAGAGCCCCCCGAGCAATCTTCCCCGTCTGCATTGTCAAACTCCTACCAGAAGAAAAAGTCATTGAGCAAACATTAGGAAAAAAAATTATGTCTAAAAGAACTAGTATGATTTTTTTCATGCAAATTCAAATACAACAGCACCATTTCATTATATGATGAATATTGTTAATAAAATAAATTGATTTAATAAAATAATAATTATTATCCATAGTATTTTGACTATGAATAAAAAATATAATAGTTCATTTTTCACCTTGATGTAGTCAATGCTGATTTATTGCTCAAAATCACAGGATCTACTCATCTGAGGCCGGATTTACTTACATTGAATCCGACTCCTCCTCTCTTGCAGCACAGACAGGTGAGAAGCAGCAGCACAAAGGAGACCAGCCCCGAGCAGGAGATGAGGATGACCACGTAAGGCGGAGGAGACAGCGAGGCCGTCCTGCTCTGAGAAACTGAAAGGGGCACACAGACACCAAGCAAAGGGGAAGTTTCAGTTTGACTACTTCTTGAATTCTGTGGGGGTTTTTTTAGGAGGGTTGAAGAAACAAGACTTGGCGGAATCATAAAGGTGTGAAATCGTGTTACACGGTTCTTTTGTCTCGGAAAGGGAGTTAGCCATTGGAGCGTTGTCCTACAGCGGCAGGTTGAGGTCAACCCCAATGGACAGTTTGCACCAGGGGGATTTTTTTTTTTTTCAAGTAAAGTGGGAAGCAGGAAAGTCCAAGGTTGGGGAAAAAAAAAACTGGAATCAAAAATTGAAGTTTAAAAGCAGAAGCTGTTCATTCCAGTATAAGGACAAGAAGCACGAGGAGAGGGAAGTGTCAGCATTCCACTCACAGTTAAGAAGCAAAGGAGGGGAGGGGAGGGGGGGTGCTAAACGGAGGAGAGAGAAAAGGGAGTCAGAAACCGGAATAAAAGAAATGACGTAAAGGTTCACTAGTCAGGTGAGAGAGAGAAAGAGGAAGGGGGCGGGACATGTGGACATTTGTACCTCAATGTGGTCGTTTGTGGGGAGTGACCCATCTGTAGAAAAGAAAAGGGGCAGGGGAGGGGGCAGGCTGGTTAAACACCCTCATGGCTACATCTGTAGATCGAGATCATATTCAGGGACTGTTGTGTTTACCACCAAATTCCACCGAGCAGTTGCGACTGTCTTCTTCAGTATGTATACATTACACTGCCCCCTGGTGGCAGAAGGAGCAGCACAACGGCCGTCGAAATGAAGCATGAAATGACGATGCAGTTGAATTCTTAACATTCTATTCAATGGTGTTGCTTTTTCGAACGTCACCACTGTGGTACATTTTTCTGACTACAGTCACCAGCAAGGTCATCTCACTGTCAACACTGCATGCATAAATTCCAGAGTACATTTAAAAAATGCATGATCCTCCAGAAATAGTGTCAGAGTGCAGTTGTTGAGCTAAATGTGTGACACGTCAAGAGACGCTTGTTGCGTGTGACTGATTTTCAGGCAAAGTTCAGCCCCTTCAGCGGAAGCGCTGACGACAACCTGCTTAGTTGGAAAGAAGTGGCAGACATGTCACATTGGAAATAAATCTGAGATTATTTTACGGAAAGCTAAATCACACTCCATGCTTTCCTCATTTTTAGCATGATTGGCAATGCCCCCTCCCACTGCAGTGCAGAATGTATACAAGCATCATAAACAATAGCTGAGTCCATATTACTCAGTAGATATAAAAAGAACCGAACCGAACCAAACACGGGGCCTTTTCCATAAGGCCCCAGCAGTGTCTCCTCAAAACAACACAAAGACGTGCACATATTGCACAACTCTGCCAAATCTTGAAGGGGCGTGGGGGGATAAATTCATGAAAATAGACGCTAGCCAGCATTGCTCTAAAGCCTGATAATCCGAGTGTCTTTTTTTTTTTTTTATTGCCATCGATGCGAGGCCCAACATTGCCCCCCTCCATGATTCTGTTTTATTTGCATCACCGCATGCATGCACCATTCTCCTGCTGCAATAATCATTGGCATTATCTCACGGCCACGTTGATAATAAAGCATAATAACGAACCCCCCACACCCCTCCTCCCCTTCTCTTCCTCCTCTCCTTTTCTCCATCCTCACTGACAGCTATTCAATTCAACCCCCTCCTTCCGTCATTCCCTCCACCGACTGGACTCACCTTCCCTCTGCGGGGCTCCGAGCGCTCTCTCCGGGCTGATGTACGACATGACCCCCGCCAGAGCCACCATCAGCCAGCAGTGGGGCCGCATCGTCGCCGCCACAACAATAACAGCATCGGTGTCCTCCGGTCCCGGGCTGTTTCCTTCCTTTCCTTCTCTCTTTCCCCCTGTCCTTTTTCTTTTTTTTTTTTTTTTTTGGTGGTGGGATAAAAGCGCCTTCCTCGCCTCCTCCTCCGCTTCTAATCCGCAATTCAGCTCGGTGATCTCGACCCGCTATTGTGCATCCTCTGGCTGCTCATACATGACAACATCCAACCACAGTCACCCCACCTCCTCCTTCTCCTGTTCTCTTCTACTTATGCACCCCCCCCCCCCCCCCCTTCACACACACGCACACATACACACCTCCCAAAAATATATCCACATCTTCCGCCGGATGACGTCACACCCGCACGGCGCGCAGTCATGGCTCCCGCCGAGTGCTTATGAATTTATGTACTAAAGTTTATATTCTAGCTCATACTGCATACATTAATCGTACTAACAAATTTTGATAAAAATTATGAAAAAATCCTAAAGGTAACAATTGACTATATAATATTATTTGGACACGCCCACAAGACGCACCCGCGTGTAATGATATAATTGCTGGAGCATAACATTAAATTGTAAAGGCTGGCCAAGCAAGGATAGGTTATGAACGGGATTTATGTAAAAATAAATTATCATTGCAGAAAGTAACATAAATAAACATTTCTGGCTACGTCGCATTACAAAACTGTACACCTAATTGCATACTCAATGAAAGCACTTTTCTGTGTAAAATTGCTGATTATGAGAAGAAAAATTGACTTGTAACGATTGTTTTTAAAAGTTAAAAATATATGTTTGGTGGCCCAAACCCAACCACACAAAAAAATAGTCAAACCTCTACATACGAATTTAATTCGTTTCGGGACCTACTTGGTATGTTGAAATCGGCCTATGTTGGATCAAATATTCCCGTAGGAATACACTGTAATTTGTTTAATTTGTTCCACAGCCCAAAAAATTATAATTCCTTAATAAATACAGCAAATAATTACACATAGCAAGAAAACAAATGCATTATATCAGAGAAGTAAAAAGAAATAATCAATAAAAAGGGGTTTTTATTGTCCTGTACCTTAGAGACACATAAGTTCCGTGACTTACTGAAATGTGTAGTATGTAAACTTCAAACTGACATAGCTTTTTTTTCTTCATCCCACTTGGATAACGTTAACATAAGACAATATTTGGCGCTGGCCTTCTCACATATGATCGTTTTATCAGCAATCCTTTATCCAAACGTTTAGAGATGATGGTGATCCCCTTGGATGGCTTGATCGGTTTGAGGGCTTCCTTCTGCTTAATGATCATCAAAATTGTTGACACATTTTTACTGCCATATTGTTTCGCAAGATCACTCTCACACAGTCCGCGCTCATGTTTTCTAGTGATTGCTTGTTTTAATTGTAAGGAAATCATCACCTTCTTCCTTTTTTCATTTGCGTTAGCCTTTTGGGACCCTAAGTGACGTCATCCCCACGTAAAAGTTACATTTTATGGCTGCATTGCACTAATAAAAATATAATGCCATACAGTATCATATTATTATTATTATTATTAGATCATTAATTATATAAATTCCAATATTTATATTGTTTCAAAAATGGATGAAAACAATAGAGCAATAAATTGAGAACATTCTGACTTCGTTTAAAATCTGAATGATTAGCTTTTATGTTAAAAACAAATGTGTGAGCAACCGACCACACTCAATTCTGCCTTTGCAAAGATGACAATCCCTTTTGAGAAGTATAAATTCAGCGCCGTGATGTTTATTGTTGTGGGTTGTAATTTGTGCTGATGTTCATAAATAAAAAAAGTAAACAAGATAGTTAACTCATTCACTGCCATTGACGAGTATAGACGTCAAACATCTATTTCATCTGGGCTGGCACTGAATGAGTTAACCACACCTACCCTGACACTTCTTGTTCTCCTAAAGAAAATATCTACATAGTACTTAGTGTGTGAGAACCAAAGAGTTCATAACTTGAGGATCTCGTCCCTCCAGCTGTCTCTGTCGCGCCGTTGCCGCTTGCGTGCCAGCTCTGGAAAGTAGGCGCTGTTGTAGGGCCGATCCCGCTCGTTGACCTCCCTGCCCGCTTCCTTGTTCTTTCCGTTGCGCTGAGCGAGCAGCTCTTGGGCCCGACGCCGCTCGTCCACCTCGCGCTGCAAACGCTCCGCTCTGAGTCGCTCTATTGAGCTGGCGAGACAAGGCAAGCAAACCATATCGACTGGGCCTCTGAGAAATAAACTAATTGCAATATTCTTTTTCCTCAAGCAGTAATCAGCTTCATTACCTTTCCCCGCTGCTCCTCTTCTCCCCTCTGTCTTTCTTGTCTTTTTTCTTGCTCTTGTGCGCCTTGGCGACTGTCTCGCCCATAGCTTTCTTCATCTCCTTCAACGGGTCCAAACTGTCCTTCAGCCGTCGATCCTTCTTCTCCCGCTCCTCTTCGGTTAACTCCTTCCCCTTGCCGTTCCTCTTCTCGCTCTGCTTCTCCTTTTCTTTCTTCTCCTCTTCCTTCTCCTGCCCACTTTTCATGTACCACGGTGTAACCTCGGTGCCCGGCTGGGGCCCGAGAGACACCAGTAAGCCGATGGCGCGCTCCTGTTTCTCCTAGAAGGAGGAAGAATATCATTAGCCATTAAAATGTCTCATTTGATGCTGTCCTAAAGAAAGGGTTGTACAACTTAACTCGACTGCAGCTACCAAATATTTGACACAGTAGCATTATGAAGTACCTGCTCCTCTTTTTTTTCTTTGATATACTCCTCATTGTCCTTCTTCACCACAGATTCCTCGAGGGGGAAGAGGTTGAGGTGCTCCAAGGCTCCATTCTGTTCTTCGAATTTCACCTCCTGGCTTCCTCCTGCTTCCAACTGGAGAGCGGCTCGGGCTTTCTTTCGCAGCAACTCAGTGCGTGCCTGAGGTGCGTGAGAAACAACGCTGTGTTTGATCTGAGCAGAGTACAGATCTCTGCCCGTTGTGGAGGTCAAATGGTCCTGTACCTTTTCTTGGTGCACAAGCCCAACAAAGCCTTGAGACGTGGTGTGTTTGCATTTATGCTGTCTACCCACCACACGCACTAGTTTACACTTACATATGTAGGAGGTATGGTGGCGTGCTAGTTAGTGTATGTGTCTCGATAAGTCACCTCTTGCTCGGCTCGCTCCACTCTCCGCTTGGCCTCTTGCTCCTCCGCGGCTGCCTGAGCTTCATCTCTCCTCACCTTGGCGACGTTGTCCTTGTTGCGAACGTGCCAGCTCTTCTTGGGGAGAATGTTCATGATTACCCCGAAGGAGGCTGGTTAGCTTGCTAAGCAGGCTTCGACTGTGGTGAAAAAAGGAACACTTCAATTCGCAAGTCAAAGGGGAGTGTCAATGAATACCTAAACTACCGTTATAAGAGGAAAACCATGAGCGATATCCTTGATATCTTAAGCTCGGTGTACTGGTAGAATAAATTAGTGATTGTTAAAGGGATTAAAAAACATAACAGTAGACGTTTAATACACGTCCACTAAAACATAAGATCGAATCGATGGAAGTAACTTACCCGGGAGCTAGTTGCTGTCGCTAGCTAGCCACCGGAAAACTACACCGGAAGTAAACATGAAACGTTACTGCATTAACACTATTTGAACACTAGATGCCGCTGTGTGTCCTTGAATTTATTATTATCAACCATGACGTACGTAAATGACGCAAATACGTATGTACAAAATAACACGTCATAAACTCTCCAACTGACTTAGTAGCACACATATGAAGGAAAAACAATGAGTCTGCTTTTATATGTTTTTTTTAATATCTTGTATTGTCTTGTTTTATTTTCTGGTTCATTGAGTCTGTAAATAATGTTTATTAGGGTTTATCATTATAACGTATCATAAATAGACGAACAGCAATAAAAGAGTGCGATGCAGAAAGAAAGGTTTGTCACGTAAAGTCTCGTGTCGGTATCTGAAGTTGACGACTCAGATTCTCAATCTGTTTGACCAAGAACTGCTTGTCACGGCCCTCCTGTCAGGAAAAAACAGTAATAGGACAACGTGTAAAGAAGACAGTGAATAAGATAAAAATGCAGATTGACCACATTGTACCTGTTTGAGTTGAGCTCTGAGCAAAGTAAGACTTTTTCCATAAACAGCAGCCAGGGCGATGAAATAACCCATCAGTACGCTGTTGGGGAGAAAACAAAAAACAATTATGATACTGGTTTTCCCCATAAGGGTCAGAGGTGAGCTGGATGCTATTGGAGCTGACCAAGACAAGGCAAACAGAGGGATGGAGAAGGCCTGGGAACCAATGAAGAAGAGAAACTCCTGCGTGACTCCCGAGAGGCGGTCGAAAGACATCGGAACGATGGCCCACATGTAGGGGAAGAAGCGGAAGGGGCCGCAGCCCATAGATGGTTGGATCCTAAAGAACCAAACATGGATCTTCAACAACATCCAAGATCCATAATACACAGCTAACCAAGGCCACTACTCACTCAGCCACACTGTAGATCATAACCAGAGTGGCCATGCCCCATCCGAACAGCAGCACCACCAAGAAGACGAACGTGGAGGTGGTGGAGCGGAAAGTCTTGTGGGCGGGCCGACAGTTGTTGAACAGCGTAACCTGAGGGCACATCCGGTTGGAGCTTGACCAATATCAACAGTTATAGAATGTTCAAATGCTCAAATGGTTACCTTCTTGCAGTAGAAGAGGATGACAAACTTGGCTGTATTGATAACAGGCAGCAGGGGGCAAAAAAGAGCCCCCACCCAGACCACCGTCTGGCCGTACACCAGGCCCAGCACGTTGGCTGACACCACAAACTCCTGCCGACCCACCCACCGAGTCAGCTTGTTGGACCAGTTGTCCACCACCATCCTGATAACCACAAACATAACACTACAGGATCCCCCCCCAAAAAAATGTAAATGAGAGACAGACGGTATTTCAGACCTGCGTGGAAACTCGACCAACACGAGTACGGCGATGGTAACAATGAGGTCAAAAAGCGTCAACTTGTACATTTCCTGTCCTATTCGAGTTTCCCAGCACTGAGACAAACATGGAAAAAAAATGTTTAGATTGTTACATGGTGTTTTGTTTGTGCACACTTACCGGGTACTCCTCGTGGTTGTACTGGCACAGGTCACACTTGTTCGTGTCCACCTGGCATGTGATCTGACCCCACAGGGTGAACAGCAGAACTCCCAAACTCACCAAGCGCAAGAACACTGCCCTGAATGTGACAGAAAACTATTTTCATATCCATGACTGTATGAATATCACTTGTTATTGATGCTCCATTTGAAAAACGTGCTGCTTGAACCTCAAGAGGGCCAGTATGACTGTGGTGCTGGGCGGGTATCGTTCAAGCAGGCCGATCTGGTCACAGAGTAATGGCACCAGGAAGTTACCAGCGGTGATCACAATGGAGGGCAGATACTCAAAAATCAAACCCAGAATCCCACTCTGACCACTCTTGCCCTGTGAGGGTGAGTCCAAACAGCAATTACACCTCTGACATTCACTCAAGTGCACGTGCACCAGTCACGAGCGTATACCTGACTGAAAATCGTGGCCGCGAAGATGCCGTAGCAGGTTGCCCCGATGAGCCCCAAAGTAACAAAGGCCATGAAGATGCGAAGCGAGTACAAGATTAGTTTTTGACAGAAGGTCAGAGCGGCTACTTTCTGCTTCATAAGTTGCTCCTCCAGATCTACCTGAGTGGACCAAAAACAAAGTCCAAATTCCACGAACCAAACCCTTTGTTAAATAAATTCTTAATAAATTATTATTATTAGGTGACTTCTTTTTTTTTTTTTACAGAGAAAGAATACTATATGATATGACACAACTTGTAGTTCTCTTTTTTTTTAATCAGAATATCTAATATTTAAATTTAATCCAAAAGAGTGTCCCGCTCTGACCTGGAGCCGATAGTGGATGTTCCTCTGCTTCAGCTTGGTGGCTCGGTCTCCCAGGCACCCGTAGTCCCAGCCCGTGAACACGATCATGCTGTAGTTGCCCACGACGCCACCTCCCGTCGCCACGGCAACTCGAGCTGCTGTCCCCATCCTGCGTGAGCGATCATGAGGAAATTGTACGGCAAACGTAACGTTCAAAAAGTCGGTTTGGCGACTGACCGGGCCAAGATGCAGATGAGGCAAAATGCAAAGTAGAAGACGGCGGTGAAGAGATAGGCCAGCGGGATGTTGTAGGAGAAGTTGTTGTCACCCACCAGAGTGCTGTTGTAGTAGCCATAAAACAGGTACGAATACTCCATGTAACCCTGAACAAGAGGAGAGCTCATCAAGTCACATCTGTGTTTTTTCTGTTTATACTAAAATAAAGTGTATTTGCACATCCACTACAGTAGGTGGCAGTGGCGCTCTTATTGTTATTGTAGCAGTGTACTTATAACAATTTTATAGACAAATGATACTATTTATAGTTGTGACGGAGAGTTGGGGGGGGCACAAAATATTTTATAATAATTAAATAATTGGGAAACACAAAGTAAGTGAACTCAATAAGTGTGATTAAGTTGCGATTAGACTACTTATGTTCTCATGTCAACGAGTTGCGTGGGGTCATTTGAGTCTCTCACCGTTCCCGAAAGGAAGTCAAGGATGTAATAATAGAACGCCACCAAGACTTGAGGATTGGGATCGTATTTCCTGCATTCCTCGGGCCCTGCAAAACACACACGCATGCAGTGCAAAGCCTTAGCAAAGCTCACTTAGCAACTCAAGACAACGCAACACAAGACCGGTTACCAGTGTTGTTGACAGAGATGCTGTCGAGAGATCTGAAAACGACGCTGGGGATGAAGACGAACCCGGCGATCAGTAAAAACGAGACAAAATTGAGTACCACCAGGAAACGCAGGAACAGGAAATAAGACTGGACACCGCCGCCAAAGTTTCCTGGGAGGATAAAATTTTACCATGAAAAAAAAAATGTTTTGACAAGTGTGGAATATTTGGAACGTAGGAACAGGATAAATTTCAAAAATGAATTGGTGTACTGTGCCTCCAATCTGTTGCAAAGACTTCCTCCAAAGCATAAATAAGTTTAGGAACTCTCTGGTGTTGTTTTTGATTTTCTTGAGGGTTTTGCGTTTCCTTTGTTTCCAAGATGTCAGCCTGGAGGAAAGTACGGGCACCTGCATTTCCTGCACCTGCCTGCATGTAATTAAGCATTATTATAAATTTGATTTTTTGATAGTTAGTTGCAATTTTTGTGTATGTGAAGCAAAAAGTGTGGCAAATATAAAATATTTTTTTAAAAATGAAAATACAGTCTCAGACCTCACAGCCCTTTTCAGCGCCATGGGCAGAGGGATGGTATGGATCTCCCGAGGCTCCTCGCCCGATTCTCTGTATCCATCCACTTCATCCTCCTCTTCTTCTTCTGTGGCTGCCAGGTTCCACTTGAAGTGAGGGTAGTTCCGATTGGACCCTTGAGATGAAGGACGTCTTAATCTCAGCGACTCTTGGCTATTCGAATATAAGTAATCGCCGACTGCAAGACAATGAAAGCAGGTAAGATAATCATGATGAATAATAATAATAAAAAATAACAACACACCTTCAGTGTAGCCATTGTCATTTGAGCCTTGTTTCCAGGGGTCCATTCCTCAAAAGTTCTGTTAAAAAAGTCAAAGTCAGCGTTTGTCTTGGGGAAGACGTGTATTTCCTGGAATCTCTCTCACCTCCTGTGATGGACTTTACTCTTTGCAATTGGACACACTTCCTTGTTTTGTATTGTGCGCTACGGTTAACCCTTTCTAACCCACAACTAAAAGGCAACATTTTTCCCATTCATTTTATTTAATAAGTAGTAATACTCAATTGAACTTAAAGGAGGGAAATTGTGCCTGTACAAATACAAAAAATTAAAAAATCATTTTGGGAACATATTGTGTACAATATACAGTGGGTATAAAAAGTCAACACACCCCAATTTAAATGCCACTTTTTTTGTGGTGAAGATGAAGCATTTAAAAAAAAAAAAATTACATCATTGACATTACCTGTACAACTTAATTAAGGGGAGAATGACTTCTGGAAACTGAAATATCACAAAAGATTCCAGGGGTGTGTAGACTTTTTATTTCCACTGTATGCTGAAGTTGGGACTTGACAAGAAAGTACAGTAATCCCTCGTTTATCGTGGATAATTGGTTCCAAAAACCACCAGCGATAAGTGAAATCCGCGAAGTACGGTCACCGACAAGAAGTACTGGGCAGGCTAACGAGTTAGCGGAAAGATGCTAATTCGCGATCATGCTAACACGCGAAAACGGACTTTTAAAGTAATGTAAACGAACATTTGGAGCAATACTACATTGTCCTAAAGATTAGACACGTTTCCTCAATTTAGAAGTTTTATTTTGACTTTTAAATGTTTTTTTTTATTTGGAAAATAAAATCCGCTATGTAGTGAAGCCGCGATAAGCGAAACGCGAAGTAGCAAGGGAGCACTGTATCAAAAGTAACTGGAAAAAAAAAATCACATTTTTGTACAAGGGAAGAAAAAACTATTGAGTGATAACAGGCAGGTGCAGTTCAGAGTGTTCAACAAACGGCGCATAAAAAGACATTTGTCAAGGCAGTGTATTGTATATGTGTCAATATGAACGATTCTAAGCAATATGAATGACAGGTAACATACATGACTCGTAGTGGAAGTGCCGCAGCAAGAAAAACACACAAGTTAACAGACTGGAGGATTCGCAAAATAAAAGAGGTGCGCATGACTTGGACCCTCAGATATTTACAAAACTTTTGCTTTTCACATTCATGCAGTTCTGATGGCGATTGTGCTTCTTCTACTACGACCACATGGAGGCAGTTTAATACAGACACAAAAAAGTTTCAAAACTGACTCAGTAATAATTAGGGCCTGACTAATCATTATGGAATTCTTTTAGGCAGATTCTGATATTTGGCTAAAGAAAATTCTACAATCAAGTAATTGAAAGAAAATGTAATGAATATACGTATAGATTTAGTTTTGGTCCCTTAAAACTTGTAACAATAAAATATATAAATTACAAACAGAACATTTGACTGTTGTACAGTGCTTTCTCCTGAAGTATGAATAAAATCTTACAGCGGTAGAAATGAGTTCAAATCAGCCGCTCTTTGCCAATTTTAAGAGCTAATATTGACCTATAATTGATTTTATGATCATTCAAAGTGATGTGATGTAACTCTCTTTGTTTCACGTTTAGTTCAACAGGGAATGGCAATAAATGGCTTGAACCCTTCTTTGATGGACCCATTGCTTCCTTTGAAATGGATTGAGTCGAGTTCAATGTCAGCTCGTATCTTGATAAACTCATATGGTGCCTCACTTGTACCTCAGGGCACCACCGAAATGAAACTCCAGCTCAATCAAGCGATATTCCATTCAGTCATGTTTGTCATTCTTATCGCCATTACTTTTTGACTTATCCGTCTTCTCAGCATCTGTCTTCTTGTCTGCTCTCCTGCTTCCCCCGAGAGCCCGGCCCACAATTATGCAGCCGACGGCCAGCAAGTGCATGGCGAAGTAGATGGACGACCAGTAGGCGATGGTGTCGGAGGCTTTGAGCAGCACGAAGCCCATGCACATGTAATCGTAAGCTCGCATCTTCAGGAACCAGTGGACCCAGTCGAAGATGCTCTGACCGCGCGGGCCCAGTCGGGCTCGCACCGACGCCTCCATGGCCGACTCGGCGGCGATGCAAAGTGGGATGGTGAGGAAGGACAGGTAGTATCCGGCGTGTATACCGTGCCAGTAGGCGCTAATGAACATGGTCCAGCCCGCCCTAAGCACAGAATCCATTTTTAATTTATGTTCAGTTTGATGCTTTTTAGTTGCTTGAAGCCACAATGGAGCCTTTTCTTCCCTCACCTGAGCGTGTAGGACTTGAAGGGGGCGTTGGGGTAGATGTAGTGATGCAGCCACCACTGCACGGTCATATTCCAGTAACGCATGCCGTGCCGCACCTTCACGCAGAAATCCGTGTTGTAGCAGTCGATGTTCTGGATGGTTTTAAAGTCGTATGTCTCCTCAGCCAGCGACTCGGGGCTTGGAAAAAGATTTTTGAGATTTGTCATGTACTCTGATGCAAACCTTTCAGAGGTCAAGTGTGGGTGATCTAATTTTGGTTACCTGTAGCTGACAGTGGGTCCCCCGCCTGGTTTGCACTGAGCCCGTTCTGGATAGCAGCCCAGACCGGCGCTGATGCATCCGGCCTCTGCGCCGCACCATGCGGCATAGAAGCGCATCCTGAACACGAAGAACACCACTATCATGTAGAAGAACCTGACGTGAGGGTGAAAGAGAAGAAAAATTGGGTTAGGGTTCCTTATGTTGAAATGGCAAAATCCAAATAAAGAGACAGGTTGGTCATTTGAGGTCACCTGAAAAAGAGATTATGATCCAGGAACTCGTCGGTGCGGACGTAAGCCAGTGGGAAGGCGGAGTTGACGGCCAGGAAGAGCGCACCGAAGACCGGCACCAGCTTCAGTCGCTGCAGGCACGGCTCCCAGCCGGGCAGGGCCAGCGGTTTGGGCTGCTCCAGCCAGTCGGTGTAAGTTTGGAAGCGAAAGAACGGGCCTTTTGGAGAGTAGATAATAGGAAGCATGGGAAAAGACAGGAATGAGAGGACAAGGACAGACAGAAATGTGGGGAGTGGACAAAATACACAAATGGAGAAGATGGCATTGGATTCATGTGGGAAGAGCACAAGAATAGCAAAGAGCTAGATTAGTAGGGCTGAACCATTTTGTACAATAAAAGTGAGGTCAAGTTAAACCAAGTAACGGGTTGGCCACAAACTAGTTTTTTTTTTTTTTTATAATCTCAACTGCTTTTAGAGTGAAATTAAGCAGATGTCACCTCCAATTTGCAGCTTTCGAAATTTCATTTTGCTACGTTGCGATGACATTTTGATTAATTGTTCAGCCCGACACATTAGTACTAGTGATACTATTTAACAAAACTAGTTAGACGTATATGAACTCACACGATGTTGGACAAGTAGCAGAGTGAGACAAAGAGAGAAATCGGTTAAGAGTCATGCAAAATAAAGTCATTTCAACAGGATGGATAACATAACATGCTAACGTTTCCACATTTCCTCTTACAAGCGACACAACTTCTTCTTCCCGACTCACCTGTCATGACACCCACATAACAGTAGCTGTACGACATGATGTCATACAAGGACGGCTCCCGAGACAGACGACCAACCGCTGAAGACCTGCTGAAGGAACTCACTTCCTTCTTCTTCTCCACGTGGAAGCCGTGCACCTCGTTGGCTAGGCTCACCATCTGACTCGTATCAGAGTGCAGAAAGTGTCAAAACATCCGTTTGGACTTTGGTTTTCAGACAATTGTGTACCTTGAGTGTGAGAAGCAGCTGGACGGCGTTGGCAAAAGGTGTCGGCGCAGGCAAACCAAACCATGTGACCAACCGGAAGAAGAGGAGGTATAAAAAGGTCCAGGTGAGACTCAAGGCAGGAGCGAGCCTTTATACGCAGAGGAGAACGCACTCAGTATAGGACACGCTAAAGTTTTGAAATGTCTCTTCTCAAATATTCCATTGAGGCTGCTCCTCCACTGTAATAATAATCATATTTAAAAAACTACCTCCAGTTGCTCTTGATAATAATCCAGGTTCCAATCACCGTCACCAAGGAGTGGAGTGTGTGCACTTGACAGGTAGTGATCGTAATAGAGAGACCCAGGAGCATAGCAGCCCCCTGCTTTACGGGAGGACCTGATACCAAAACATGACATCATCAAGAGCTCCAATCCCATCAAGTGACATTCAGATACAGATTACAACTGTCCAAAACATGGAAGAACTCAAAAAGACACTCACTGAGGGAACGGAAAAGGAATCCAAGTGGGATGGAGGCTGCGAGGACCCCCAAGTACACCAGCTCATCAGGAGACATTGTTGCTCTGCAAGCAAAAATAATAATCATTCATAAAATGAAATAAAATAAAAACGACATGATTTTTCTAACAACAGTGCATGTTGACAGTCGTTATTTCTGATTTTAGTGGTTTGTATATACGAGGAAATATTTGCTCCAGACAAGCAGCAATGTCGCACATGGAAAATTTAAGATGTATGCAAATTAAATTTTAGGTTTTAAATCGATATGTGGGCGTTTTAGTATCCAGTTTGTCTTCAACCTTTGAATTCACTTGATTGACCATCTTTATTATGCAGACTTGCGCGTCATTTTTTGACGCCGACAGTCAATGTTGCCTGGACTGGGGGTAGATTAATGATAACAATTTTAAAACCCTTTCACCGAAAAACACAAAACAGTTCAGCCACATAAGTGAAAGTCGGCAACCCGGCGGGATAAGCAGCTCCTCAATGCTCACAGTGCGATACTGGATGACATTTAAAGTAGTTTAATAAATTAGCGTAATTGGTTTACACAAGCGTGTGCGACACAAAGCCATGATACTTACGCGGAAGAGGACTGCTGTTAAATGGAGACGAACCAAGCCCTACTTTGCCATTCACAACAAGTCTCCACTGACAGGGAAAGTACTTCTGGTTTCGTGACGTTAAACGACATGATTGGACGCGGCCATTTTGCCTTAGCGGCGGGCTGTACCATCACAGGAGTAGTAAATGTATCCATTATTGCAGGGAATGTCAACCGGTGGTCCGTGGGGCTATTCCAGGTGGTCCGCAAATAATTGTAACGTTTTTAAAAATAAAATTGGTTTATTTAGACTTGATTTATTTCCCAGCTAATTTTGTGAACAATCAACTGACTTCTTCTGTCTTCCTGGGGGTGTTTTCACAAGGTATAGCAAATTTGAACAGGTTCCTCCCTCCCTAAGGAAAGATACAACTAACACTAACCATGAAAATAAGTAACCCCCCTCCCATTTATAGAGTGAGACTTCAACCTTGAAGGTGATGGGTTCAATTTATACTTGATTTTTCAGGTAATTTTGAGAATGAATCATTTACCCATTCAAATTATGTCACATGTAGCTGAGACTCGTAAAATAAATTAAAAATATTTCACCAAAGAAGTGGTCCTCAAGTAGCTTCTTGGTTATAATGGTGGTCCTTTAGACGTAACCATTATTGCCTAAATTTTAATTATTTCTGCTATCAATTAAAAAACAAGTCAACTCAGGTTTGTTGGTCAAACCAATCGTTTATTGAAAACTTGACAGGAGGTTTTTCAACACGCCTCCTGAGTGATATCCTTCTTAATCCTCCTCCTCATCATCAGCTCCGGCTCCACCTCCCTGGCCCTTCTTGGAGTTCTTTCTCTTAACACGGCCTGGGCGTCCGCCACCGTATGGGGACCTGAGGGAGAAGTCAATGTGCTTCTGGCTGTCCAGGCGCACCACGAAAGAGGGGATGTTGACCACCTGCTTGCGCACACTGTGGAGAGAGCAAAGGGGAAACTTAAGAATGCGACAGTTGTGAAATTCAACCTGCAATACGATACAATAGTCCTAATTGTGTTAGGCTTCATTGACGAGGAATTCTTGACACCACAGAAAATCTGCACATTTTAAATCTTAATCACCAGCCTGGAGAGTTGCGGGTAGCAGCCACTACCATTGCCCGAGGTGCAACCCATACCTTACCTAATTGCCCCCAGGTATCAGTCAGAGCGCTCGTTGGCAGGATTGGCTCTGGGCAATGCTTTACTGACAAGGTATACGGCTTTGATACCGAATTGACCTTGGTGATATATTTAACCCATCTCAGCGGAGGGTGTTAAAAGCCAGCAGTCCTCTGATGGAAGAGGAAGCATCGGGCATCGCATGAGACTTGACGCCCTTTTCCCCCCAATGTGTACGTTTCGTCTCAACGTACCGGATGTGCCTCTGGCGGATAAGCACTCGGGCATGGTGGATGCTCTTGGCGAGTCCGAGCTTGAAAACCTGAGTCTGCAGCCTCCTCTCCAAGAAGTCCTCAACCTTCAGACCCAGGATGTAATCCAGCTTCATCTTGGCCTCATCCAACACGCCGATACGCACCAGACGCCTGAGCAAGGCATTACCTGCATGTGACGAAAGCATTTAGTTTCACCCCCACAAAAACACACATTTTATAATCCACTCTGAGCATTAAGCCTCATTCACGAGGAATTCGTGACCACACTGGAAATTCAGACAATTTAAATTTAAATCACTGGCTAAAACCTCAAAGTGACTTTCAACACAAGGTTGTTGAATACCTTCAAACAGACGCTTGGGGTCTTTCTCGTCCAGAGTGAGCAGCTCTCTGGCAGCTTTACGAATCTTGGCCAGGGTGAACTTGACCCTCCACACCTCACGCTTGTTCCTCAAGCCATACTCGCCTGAAAGGACAGAGGACCTTTCAGTGTCATATGACTCAGTAGGTCCACAATCACACCACAATGATGAGCTTATAACACACCAATGAGTTTCAACTCCTGGTCGAGACGGGACTTCTCGAAGGGACGGCGGGGGGTAACATAAGTCTTGCGACACACCCAGCTCCTGGCAACGGGCATGGCTGCTTACAAGTGCCTGCATATGCAAAGAAATGTCAATACACACGAATTAACTGATTAATATTTATCCATGCACAAGAAAGTCTATGTGTTCAGCTGACTGTAGCTGTTGATACACACAATCCAATGAGTATCTATCACAAGAGCCAATATTGTAATCTGCAACAGCGTGTCAAAATTTAAAGACTCCTGTATAAACCCCGGCCTTCGAAATATTGATATTACGATTAAAACAGTCAAGCGCAGTTTACAATGGACGTGAACAGGCCGCACATTCGCCAGACCACGTTGCTCCGTATTAGCATTAGCATGTGCGCTAGCGTTGCAAAAAACGACAGAACACCATGGTAAGGTTTACAAATGACACATTTAGTCAAGCGGGAGAGTTGTTCAAAATGATGTTGAATAACCTTAGCATTTTAAATAAGGCGTGTGTAAGTTGCAAAAAGCCAGAGGACTGTGAACCGTACCTGCTTCGCTCAGGCTTGCGTAGTAAAGAGGAAGTCGAAGGCGGGCCTGAGTGTTTTATATGGTATTTGAAGACTACATATCCCATCATGCTTTTTACCAAGTGAGCGAAACTAATATATTTGTTATGTCGCCCCCTGCTGCCGGAAAACCATAAATAAATATGAAGTACTTGATGCATCGTTTATTTTATGGGAGTTTCTAATACACTGACTGACAGCATTTATACTTTCCTTTTGCACAAATATTAATGTAGCATAATTATATTAGCTTTATTACTTGCTATATTACAATATGCGACTTCTAAGACTGAAATTAAATCTAGTCCTTCCTCAAAGATGCCCTTTGTTTTTTTCTGTACTACGTTGTTTACACTATTTTGGAATCAAGACAACATTTTGAAACTTTTTAGTTATAATCCCTAAAGGTATTTTAGAATAGAATAGCATTTTTTTTATTGTTGTCACTATAGAAATATACAATGTGATTGAAAACGACTCCTTCTCCTGTGCAAATAAATGCATAAGAAATTCAATACGTAAATAAATAAATAAATAAATAAATAAATAAATAAATAAATAAATAAATAAATAAATAAATATATTTACAACAGAAGACAATCCAAAAATAATTTACTATGACTTCTATTGGGGCTTTTTTCACAAGGGGTCAAACGACCTTTAGCAGCGTCCACTACCGGATCATTGATGGCTGTTCATTTTGTTTGCAAAGAACATGCCAGAAGTTGTGAGAAACGTTGCTTGCCAATGTGTGTCAGGGCGAGAGAGGGTGGTAAGGTGGTACTCATAAGGAAGGACACGAGGGACTATTTATAATACTCTGAAATGAGAGCCCCGAGCATGTGTTTCTGTCTGTCAGGCCGCATGATCGCCTCATGGACACACCGAAAGCTCTTTTCACTGCTGGATATCCCGTCTTGACCGGACAGGACGCTGCTTGTTTTGCATGTGTGGAGGGGGTTTGACTCACCTCCACGCTTTGGGTTCACAAACTTGAAGCTGTCCTTCACTAACCTGGATCTTTCTCTCAATTTGGAATACTTTTTTCTTTTCTAGCTGGACTCACCGTCTGCTCTCCTGAGGTCAACTTTAGTTTTTTCACCCCTTGTCCTCCACTCTTGCTCATTCTCCCGCTGTGAGGTTTTTCGAGGCCATGCTTTCCTCACCCACTGTTATCCTCCAGCCTTATGGACTGCCTGTCTACCCGCAGACGACCACTTGCTACCCCAGCATAGTCCAGGTAACACTTGCGTTTTGTTGAACACATCAGTCAGGTGTAAAGAAGAGTGTGCACCTCACGGGAGGAGACGAAAGAGGATTTCAGACGTGTGGTTGCTTTAGAGTGCCTCATGGTCGCAACTATGAGTGCATGCATGTCACGGAGGGAAATGTTGAAGAGCGAGGGATTTTTTAAAAAGTCGTATATGGCAGCGAGCGTGCAGAGTGGGGCTTCGCTCCAGCGGGGTTTCGTTAGAGCGCCTCGTTGTAGCATACATTTTTCCTGGTTGGAGTAGTGGTATTTGTTTGACGGCTGCTTTTGGCGCATTCAGTGGGAAGGGACACAATATTTGAAATTGGAGAGAACAACTTGATTTGTCACGATTTTGAAGCTGGATTTTACAGACTTGTTGATTTTTTTTTAATTCAAATTTGGCAAGGCTGTCAACCACTCTTTTCTGTGTTGTGTCTGCCAAATTTAGAAGATATTTTTTATTTTGAATGGACAGCAACTCAAACACATTTTTTTATACATTTACTATTGATTTTAAAACTAAAATGACCTTTGATCGGAAAAAGGTGTGTGCTTATGCGTGTGTGTCCCTGACATGCCATCAATGCCACAATGTATCTGGCATGCTTCCACCTTGTCAACCGTATTTTTAGGCTCGCTCTCCTGAGCAGATAATCACAGGAGGAGATTCTGTCACCTATCTGGTTTTCTGCAATCAGCTCCTCTTAAAATAGAGGTGCGGCGATAGTACAAGCAAGCATCTGTTTCCAAACTAAATATGTCGGCATGTTGAGAAATGTTTTTTCTAGTTTAATTGCACTCAAATCCTGGAAGATGTCCCTAACGGTCTCCCATACTTGAGCATGTCGCTCGCCACATCTGCAGTTGGCGTCGGGTGCGTGGAAATGGCACGACAGCTGTCTCAGCAGGCACCTGGCCCTCGAGCTGTTGACCTGTGACCCCTGAGCAGACAGCTGAGGTGCTAAGAGAGGAGAACAAGACAGATAAGACAAATGAGTATAGAGATACAAAGGGGGCAGACGCTATTCACTGGGACCAGAACAAAAGTAGGGTGTCATATCTCACAGAACAGCGTTAGCTTTGTGTCAGGAGGGTCCTGTCCAAAAAAAAAAAAAGATAATAATGCTGACTTTAGATAAAACACAGTGATTGACAGTCACAGATGTGCACAGGTGCTGTGGGAGTCCCCCTCGGCCCCTTTCTCCGCCCCTTGTGTTTGTGGCGATCATTTGATGGGATTGGTGGAGGGTTAGCGCGGATGGCGCGGTGGGCGGGTGGTGGGCCGCCATTAAAACATGCAGCAGTTGATGTTGAGGGACTCACAAATTCCGGGGTGCGCTGAAGGGGTAAGACCATGCTTGCATTGTATTACTATTCTCTCAATAGGACCCAAAATGATCGTTCTGTTGTTGTTGTTTTTTTAGCATTGTGATTCTGTGTTACAGGATTTGATCAAGGTTTTGCAACTAAATAACTTTTAGGTGATGTAAGAAAATCTAGAATGCTTGCACAGGGTAGTCATGAGTAGCCTTCACTAGAGCACATAATAGCTCAAGCAATTAAATGCTTAAAAAAAATGTCAATTTAAAAATGAGATTTGCATCAAGTAGACAAATTATAAGAATTGCGTCCGAGCATTTCCGTCGAATTTTATTTAAATGTAAATTGAATCCACCATCGTCCTCCCCTTCTTCTCAGGGGGGCCCCACGCAGGAGGCGGGCCCGGGGGGCACCGACCCCGCCCTGCCCCAGGTGTACGCCGCACCGCCCTCCTACCCGACCCCGGGTCAAGGTCCAGCGGCGTCGGCGGGCAGGCTGCCGCCTCTGGAATTTAGCTCGGCACACCCCGGCTCCGAATACCCTGAGCATGCCCAGCTGAGGGTCTACCAGGGCCCTCAGCTGGAGGGCGCCGAGCCTCTGACCTCTACCAACACGGTAAGGACTGCAAGGTATGAAAGTCACCTGACGACAGTGTGCAGAAGGGAAAAACATTAATGAGTGAGTCATAGTCGTTCTACTAGCGTGGTGATTTTTTTTTTTTTAAAATGACATAGAATCAATTCTCCATTTTGCGAGTTAATGAGGCCCACCTACTTTCACTGCCCCCCCTTGCCTCTGTTATGTCTTTTTACAGCACAACCGTATCAATGACACTCAGAAAGGGGGACAGCTGAGAGTGTTGTTGAAAATAAATCCCCCTGTTTGCGGTGGCTCTTTTCAAACAGGCAGTACACCAGATTAGCTTTCA
Source organism: Syngnathus scovelli (assembly GCF_024217435.2). Classification (NCBI taxonomy): domain Eukaryota; kingdom Metazoa; phylum Chordata; class Actinopteri; order Syngnathiformes; family Syngnathidae; genus Syngnathus; species Syngnathus scovelli. The sequence continues at coordinate 11,136,277 of NC_090855.1, forward strand.
TAGATTAAAGAGGTGAAAGTGTGTGTTGATATTGTGTGAAGGTCTTTTTCATATGCTGGGAAAGACACCGTCTCCATCTGTTGTTGCTATTTAGAAATGTAGAGGGGAGGAAAAAAACAAAACAAATTTATTCTATTCATCTGTCCAAGAAACAATTTGCATTTTTACATTTTTACGAGGTTCTGTGCTTTGACTGTTATGTACATCTTTAAGACTGTTGGGAAATAAAATACGTTACTCTTTTTACAGCAAGTACCACCAAATCAACTAAATGGTCTTTTGTGTGGCCCCCGTATATTTGATGACTATAGAGCCCCTCACCCCCCTCCCTCAGACACACAAGGCTCCATGCTGGGAGAAAGTTGAGGCGGCGCCACGGAAAGGGGAGGGAGGGGCGAAGGGGGGAGGCAGACCAGATGACCCCCCCACCCCACCCTCTCTCCCACTCTGAAATATCACAACACAGGTCCAGAACGTTATTCTGCATCGTGACATGACATCACCAAACCGGCTCGACCCCCCCGCTCCCCCCACCTGTGGTGTATGTGCGTGTGTGTGCGCGTGCGTGCGAGTGTGTGTGTCCCCCCCCCCCCCCCCCCCAACCAAGCATATTAATGATGACACTTTCCCTTTAACCCTTGGCAGAAAAGCAGCACCTTGACCTCAGACTGACCCGTTTGGAACGCTCTTCTTTTCCTCTTTGTGTCTCTTTTTTGTTGTTTCAAGCTTTCTGCCGCTTCATTTCTCCATCTGTGCTACATTCGGGCCTCACTGGAAAGCTAATCTTAGCCCACCTGTGCATTTTTTTCCATGTATTGATTTTCCGATTTAACACGCCGACACATTGACGCGCACACTCCATATTAGCGCACACTCGCATCGTGGTGCATTGTGGGACAAGTGAATGTTTCTCTTCCTTACTTTTTGTATTGTTGTGCATGGGACAGTTGGAAGCAAATTGATTTTTTACGGCATTTCTGCAGTTGGATGTGTTTCACTTTGTTACAGCTGTTTGGGGAGAGTGAGAAGCTGTATTAGGGCCCTCCGGTTTGCTTATTATTATTATTATTATTATTATTATTATTATTATTATTATTATTATTATTATTATAGAGCCAAATAAGTCATACATAAATAGGTAGACCCTAAAAAAAATCTGAAAAAAAATCTTTCTGAAAAGACAGGAAGTTTCCTCTTTAAAAGTGTTGAGAGGTTCAAGTCAAGTCAAGTCAAGTCAAGTCAAGTCAAGTCAAGTCAAGTCAAGTTTAAAATGATAGTTTTAGCAAACTAGCACCTGACAACATTTTGAAAATAATTCAGCCCCAGAGGCCTTTCACTTCACCTTGAGAGATTTGGTGGGCAATTGAATCATGAATAGACCCACAAAAAAGTCTCAGTAACAAAAGCCTAAAAAAACAGAGGAAGACTACCATTTTAATGTGACTCTGTAGCACCCGACGAACTTTTAATAACAATTCGGCCTCAAAAGCTAGTTTGACTTTGTAAGACAAAATTCAGTGGGCATGCAGTATTATGAGTAGACCCATTAAAAAAAAGTTTCATGATAGACGTGTCTGTTCATCATTGTCTCCTGGCAAGAGCACAGTGGCAAAATTTAACGACACACCATAAAACCTCAAAGTCTAATAAAACATTTCCACCAAAAGTCGTAATATAATTTTCTGAAAATTCAGCCTCTGAAATCACTGAGCAACATGCAATTGGGTTATTTGGAAATTTGATCATGTTAAATTTTGAACTAGTAGTAATTACTAGTTGTACTTTTCCACAGGCATGTTTTAAGGCGCCCTCCCTCCCCCCTTTACTTTCACACCTCCTCACGTATGCCTGAGAGGGATCACTGGTTGCGGAATGCTCTTTGGTTTGGATTCCTGACCTGGTGGCCATGTCTTGTCTAACGTTATGCGATGCTTTGTACACAACCAGGAAGTGATCAGATGTCCCCCGCCCTCATTTGGCTACACACGTTCCCTCACAGTCACTCTCTTTTTCCACCCGTTTTCCCTTTTTGTTCTTTGCTGGGCCATCAGGAGGAAGCTTTGGCCCCTGTGGCCTCGGACCCTCAAGCTCTGAGTGTGTCTGTGGCATCTGGCGGAAGCGGCGGCGGAGGGAGCGGGAGTGATGACGAAGGGTCCGGCAAGGCCCAGCCCAAACGCCTCCACGTGTCAAACATCCCCTTCCGCTTCAGGGACCCGGACCTTCGGCAGATGTTTGGGGTACGGATTTTTTTTATTTTTTTTTATTACATATACAAAGACGTCTTGATGATCCCTGCGTCATCAAATTTACATCATTATGATGCAAAAGTTACATTTCTTTTCTAGCAATTTGGAAAAATCCTGGATGTAGAGATTATTTTCAACGAAAGGGGGTCAAAGGTCAGTGACAAAGTTTGGACGACAATGCGAAACGGTGACATGAACAAATCCACAAATAGCACCAACACTCTTACAGGGATTCGGGTTCGTCACCTTTGAGAGCGCGGCCGAGGCTGACCGAGCACGGGAGAAACTGAACGGGACGATCGTGGAAGGGAGGAAGATCGAGGTCAGACAAACACATCTGTTTCCATAGCGACTACACAATTTAGTTATAGTGAGAACACAATCACTGATGACCTCACAATTTCAATATTTTTGCCTTTTCAGGTGAATAATGCCACTGCAAGGGTAGTTACCAAAAAGCCACAAACGCCGCTTGTGAACAGCGACCTTTCACGTAAGACACAACTAGGTCAAAGGTTGCTTCTGTTTCTTGGCTTTGAATTATTTGTGCTTGTCCGTATAGCTTCCGGGTGGAAAATCAACCCTGTCATGGGGGCCATGTACGCACCGGAACTCTACACAGGTCAGTCAAGGCAACACAATCAATAACAATTGGCAGCTATCTCAATTATTTGCATGCTTTTGTTGTTCAGTGGCCGGTTTCCCCTACCCGGTGGCGGCGCCCGCATTGGCCTACCGGGGCTCGACGCTGAGGGGTCGAGGCCGGACCATCTACAACACTATTCGCTCCGCCGCAACGCCTACTGCTGTGCCAGCCTACCCAGGGTACGGCTGGACTGAACTAAAATCATTTAACCAAACCGGACTTAACTGGATTGGACATTTAACAGAATTTAACTGGACAGAGCCAGACTGAAAAGTAAGTTAAAACGATTTCCTAATGTTTTCCACTTTGCCAATCAGGGTGGTGTATCAAGATGGTCTCTACGGAGCAGAAGTCTACGTAAGTCACTTCACCTACTTGCATTCAACTTGCTTGTCCAATCGGTAACCAGCCTTGACATGATGTATTTCCGTCCAGGGAGGTTATCCTGCCGCGTACAGGGTGGCTCAGACCGCATCGGCCGCCGCCGCCGCCGCTGCTGCAACATACAGCGACGGGTAGGCAGACATGTCAAGGAAAATATCTTCCACTGCAAGTTGCATTATGACAAGTGAACATTTGGATATTGCAATGATGTCACCAGATACGGCCGCGTTTACGCCACAGCCGCGGACCCCTATCACCACTCGGTGGGACCAACAACCACATATGGCGTTGGCACCATGGTGAGTTTACGCTGGCATGCAAACACTTCTTTTTTCCAGAACTGATTCATTGTATTTCCATTTCTTTCTTTCGCAGGCCAGTTTGTATCGAGGAGGATACAACCGCTTCACTCCCTACTGATGTACTGTGACCTGTATGCCGCCCACAGGGAGTGACTGAAGTTGTAAATATTGCGTACTGTACTGTTCTCCATGCTCAGCACACGCATTGCATTATTAGTGTATTTTACAAGCGAACTTTTCAAGGAGGACTTGTGACGCTAGAACACCACCGTGGGAGATATTTGGATCTCATTTTCATACGTTGTTTGGATGATGTGCCGGAGCTTTATTTAAGTGTGTGTTTGAGTGTGTGTGTGTCTGGGAGTCACGTGTGAGCTGTTTGGCCCATTGCAGAGTTGACTGGGGTTTTAGTTGTGTTTCTTACTAACAAACTACCTCTTTTCTTTTGGCTTTTCTTTCTGATCTCGCTGCGTGTGATGTTTACTTCTAAATAAAACTCTTTTCATCTGGCTTTCTTGTTTTGCTCATTTTTCTCACTTGTGTGACTGTCCTTTGCTTTCTATTGCTTAAAAAACGAGGCCTCATTGACCTTTCAGTTAACAGGCTTCATGTGAAAACTGGAGCTTTTTGACTTTCTCAGCTTTATTATTTCCAACATAGCTTAGTTCTTTTCTATCATAGTTTCTTCTTTCTAATTATTTAGTTATGGTTGAACTTCCTCGCTTTAAATGCTCTTGCTTCATTTTTCCATTCCATACATTTTGCTTGACCTCCTTATTTCTTACGCATGTTTTTTTCATATACTGTCCTCTGCTTAGCTACCTTATAGTTCTACTTTAGATTTTGCTATTTGCTTGCTTGAAAAGCAGCAAGCATCTCTGATGGTTTCTACATTTCTAAGCTTGTTTGGCAGGCTTTCTTTTGCTTCTCAACTTTTCTTGTACTTGTGCTTCGCTTTAACTAGACACTTGACCACCGGTTCATCTTACATTTGCAAGGTTTCAACACTTTGCTGCTGAATGAGAAACAGTCCAAACGTTTGACTAAGTGTGTAGTTTCCTTGTTGAGGTGGCGATTATGTGCTAACAACAAACACAAACAATGCAGCAACTAATGTAGATACGCACAGAAAAAACTGACATTGCGAACTCATTGCGAAAATTCGTTGACTATTTATACTGCCGCCTGGTGGTCAACACACGTAAGCCAGAAAGCGTAGTCAGTCATCAGCTGTTTTGTTTACATTTTCCTTATAAAAAAAAACGCATTACAAAAATTTGCCTTAAAACTTTAAAGGGGAGGAACGCCATTTATATAAAATAAGAAATGTTGTTTTAAGTTACGGACTACACTCAGTACAAAAGGCACGAAGATTTTCTTATAGAGCTCAAACTTTGCTTTCCTTCTTGTCAGTTTTTATGTTTTCTAAATGCATATTTTTTTCCTACTTCACTTCTTGTTTTTCCCTTTTCACAACTCCCACCCAATCCACCAGGGTAAAATGTCAACATGTTAAGTCGGTACTGTAAATCCATTTTGAGGGTAACACCCACAGTATTTTATAATAAACCTAAGACACCCAGCTTGAGTCTGCTTTGTTTAAATGTTCACATTAACCACACACGTGGATGCTTCTTGTTTTTATTAGATTCTTCAAGGAGTATATGTACACAATATATACAGATGCTGGTGCTATCAAAATTTGTCATGGGGGGGAGGGGGGGAGAGAAGACAGGCATTGCAAACAACCTTCAGCTACAGATGTTAGTGAGCTGCAATGTCCATACTTACTACCATGACTATGTGCGAGTGCAACATAAAATGAATGACATCTATGAGAGCAGAAGGAAGAGACAGAAGGCATGCATGGGTGGTGAAAAGAAAATTAAAGTGAGGGAGGAGAAAGAAAAGATGAGAGGGGAAAGGAGGTGAATGGGAGTAGATGAGAAGTTCACGTGGCACTGGAAAGGACTTTGAGAGGCAGATATCAAGGAGGAAGTGACAAACAACTTGATGAGTAATCAATAGTACATGATAGCAAAAATACTGAGACTTTGTAGCGGGGAGAACAAAAATATCCAGAGTGTGAAATGCGTTGCGACCTGCTGGGATTTTGATTTCTTTGGTCAACAATACGACAGCGGATATATCAATTTCTTACGCGGACGGGAATAATTTAAAAACTCAAGCGGACAAACAGAAATCGACTTGATAGCATTGGCTGACATGTTAAAATAAAGTTACGTAATGAGGAAAGGGGAGAAACTTAAAAACATTTGAGCAGTTATCAGCACACATTGGTTGCACATGAGGCTCAAAGGAGATCGAGCTTGGCTTTCAAAAGGCGCTGAGGCGAGACTTGCTCACAAGCGACTCTCCCGCTTGGCCGCTCAGCGTCCTGATCCGCATGTTGCCTCCTGCAATGCAGCAAGCCGGCCGTAAGACCGGCTGAAGGGTGGGTGAGGCGGGGTGTGACTCCCCAGGGAAGGATTGGGTGGAGGGTCAAGGGGTCAGGAGGAGAGGTCAAAAGGGGAAGAAAGGAGACAAATTACAACAATGTCCAAATACGCATCAAGGAAGAAGGGAAAAAAAACTTAGATCAGGGGTGGGGAACCTGCGAGGTCAAAATGTTTTGGGCGATTTTAACAGGTTTCCTTTAGTCACATGGAGAGCAGGTCAAATATTGTGGCAGGTTCCACACCCCCCACATTTGATCTTTGGCAGCAGGCATCATTTTACGTTTGACTGCACACGCGCCAGTATAAAACTAAAACACACTTACCATGTGCGGACACACCTAAACTACAAAACCACTGCAGAATGAACCACAGCAATTGTCATACAATATTTACAATACATCTCAAAGGAAGAAAAAAAAAAAGTCATAGCTCAGCTTCTTAAAATGCCTCTCCACAGTTCCATAATAACACATTTCAAAAAAACTGAAAATATCTCCGTACTTTCTTCCGGCATTTTTGGAAAAGCGTTTCGAGTTCATCTGTCATTAATCGGACTAAACAAGACTAAGTTGAAGGATTTTGAGGATAGATAACTTAAGTGATGTTAAAAGTTCAGACATTCCGACAGCACTGAGTGTCAAATTTCGATTGATGGTTTTGACACTAAATTAAATTTTCAAACCATCATTGTAGCCATATACTTTTTTCATCAATTTAAAGGCCAAATACTGCTGTCCAAAGCCTGGAGAACATCTAATGGGGTGGGCCTCCTGATGTTTCGCGGGCATCCGTCTCGATCCACAGTCCTTTTCTTACCAGCCTTAGTTGCACTCGAGAGCCACACACAGCATACAAACCGGACGATGTCATCCCTCTGCCCGCGATGACCATCTGAGGTGAGGCAGGGGGGACGAGCACCGTGATGAAGAGCAGGCGGCGGAGCTTCCACCTGAGGTTGACCGTGGACTTCTTTCGGCGATGCAGACGGTTGGAGGCGTGAACTCGGAAAACTCAACGAAGAACACGCTCCCGTCTCGAAAGTCATTGCCTCCTGACTTGATGTCACTTGACCCGTGACTAACTACTAAGTGAACTTGAGTCCCAAACTCTGCTCCTTAGGCGATTCTGGACGGGGATCTTGCCCAGAAACCGAAGACCTCCAGGAACCAGGACACAGCGGTCGTCGTAGGAGACGCAAACATACAAACCACAGCTTCCTCTTCTTCTTGACAACCTTTCTGGTGATCTTGGCTTCATTTTGTTTTTGTACAGTCTCTATAGAATCAAAGGTGCTTGTGCGGTCTTCAAACACGACTTGGACCGGTTGCGTGTCTTCTTCTTGAGACTTGAGGTCTTGGAGCTGTTGACTTGGGGAAGGAAGAAAACATAACAGGACACTGTTAGCGTTGACATCGGACAGGGCTAATGGAACAGGAAGCATCGCGCAAGTGCCCTCCCTCATCTGGCCGCGTGAGCCTTTGGCCTCTAAAGTGTTGAGTGAATGAAAGCAGTTTGGGGGAGGGGGGGAGAGCTAATTGTTTTCTGATCTCCTCTACTGGATAGAATGAGAGCAACTTTGTGTGCGCGTCAACAACCTCGTGTCATCTGTCTAACGTTGCTTGAACGACTCTGGGATTCTGAACTTTCATCTCATATGGGACGACATAGGCCCTATATGGGTGCCGGTGTGCCTCTCTGAATTGGAAGAGGTATGTAAAAAGTGCGCTGCATTCGTCAATACTCTGGGATGTGTAGTACTGCCCCGCGACTACATGTCTACCCTCTAAGTGCGCTAAGCCCACCCGCACTCTCATGAGGCAGCCAGTGTGGTGGTGCTGCTTTTGCAGTCTATCCTTAGAGGGTCAGCGGGGGTAAACGAGACACCCAACCCGCTAAGAAACTCCATGCAGGAGTCTAACGAAGTGAAGCCTAGCGTGGACTGCACATACTCCACTGGCAAGTCGGGCCTGAACCTGTGGACAAGAGAAATCGTCAGAAACAGAGTCGATCGTTTTTTTGAAATACAGTGAGCCCCCGCTGTGGCACGTTTCATCCATATTTAAACTCATTGTTTTGCAAGTGAGCCCGGGACGCACGAGTCACGATCAACGGGGGTTCACTGTATATTCTTTGTGGTAAAACATCTTACGTTTTGACTATGGCCCGAAGTGCGATCTTTCTTTCCCTCTCAACAAACTTATCGATGAGGTACGAAGCCATGCGCGGAGCTTCCTCATACAACTTGAAGAAACGGCGATAGTTGCCTAGAGCCCAAGCGGCACGGAGCGCCAGAGCGTGAGCGATGCACACATCCGCTTTCAGTGCCGGATTCAAGTACACCAGCTCGGTGATGAGATCTGTGGGAGGACAATGGGATAAAGAGATGCAATCAAAAGTAAAAATGCGTGTTCATGCGATGGGCGTACCTCCAGAGTTTTTGGTGAAGATGTAGTACAACAAGCGATATGCTGTAAACTCGCCGATGTTCTCTGAGGGGTAGTCCTTGTAGAGGGACTTCAGCTGTGTCTGGCACTGGTTGAATTCCTCATGGTCGCCCTGAAAAACAAAACGCAGACTCTTCAGTTTCCATCTGACGATCTGTAAAAACAGAAAGCTTACATCCTGCCAAGTCAGCAGTCTTACCTTTTCCAGGGCAATGCGAGCATGACACTCGTACACTTCCACGGTGAATTCCGTACGAACTCCTTGGACCTGTGTGAGAAGATAACGTTGAACTTTCACCTTTGGAGACAAATGGGGAAACAAAAGGCATGCCAAATGTGATTCACACTAACCGTGAGGTCCTGTCGTATGGACTTCATCTGCTCACAAGCGTAAGGGTAGTCCTGTTTGGTTTTCCAGTCAGCTTTCACGGCCTGTAAAGACTTTTTCAACACCTGCGTGGCAAAGAAACAGAAGTTTCCAACACAAACGTCCCTGTTATTGCCAACAAGTGTTTACCATTCGGTCGTGGTTTATAGCACAGATTTTCAATGATCTCACGAGTACAGTAAACTTCAACGAAGAATTACTTTAAGCAAGCAAGCACTTTACTGTATGTAAGAGAAGATGACAACTCACATGAATAGGGCGAACAGTGGCGGGGTCTGGGGCACAGGTGAGCCTCAGGTAAGACTTTGTGATGTCCTGGCATGTCCCAACAATGGGACAGTCTTCCCAGCTGAGGCCCTCCTGTGTCCCATCGGGCATGTCCAGATGGTTAATAGACAGCACCAGGGGCTCTGTGCGAAGCTGCTTCTGGAAGCGAGCAGCTCGACTCTGCTTTTTGGCTTCCCGGTCAGGGTCGTGGAAGTCTAAACCCGCATTGCCACCTTTCCTCTTCTTACCACCGGGCACGTTGGAGTCGTCTTGGTTTCTGAAAAGAGGAATGGGAGGTTATTCAAACTGTTGGCTGGTCACAACAAAAGATTCTTTTGATATTACCTCCTGCCTCTAGCTTTTCCACCTCTTCCCCGTCCCCTTTCTCCACCGTGCCCTCGATCCCTGTCGTTGCCACGCCCGCGACCACCTTTCTGGTTTCTTCTCGACAGCTGAGGTCGGAGATCGCTGGAAAGGCTGTTGTCTGACTGTGAGCCGGATTCGCTGGTAGACAACAAGAATAGAATATTCTTAATATTTTTTTTATATAATTCACTTAAAATCCTGCAATATTTATGGTAGTGCCAAATACTGGCAGGATGCACAATTCTGTGTATCCGCCAGTCTGCATTAAGCGTGGCTAAATAAAGGTTGGGAAATTGGATTAGGGTGTGTTCAAAGTGTTTACCTGCGCCGGTGCCTTTGGTTGCTGCGGTCGCGGTTTCTGCCGTGGGTTGGGGAGGGGGACCGAGAGGAAGAGTGCGAGGAACTGGATGAAGGACTGCGCTGAGAAAAGATATTCCGATAGTTTCCCAATCTGTGGCCTCCACCCCTGCCGCGTGTCGCAGCAGCCGCACTTCCACCTCGACTCGCCGCAGTGTCCACACTTCTCGGGACCGCGTGCCAGCGAGATTGCTTACTCTTCAGACTACAAAGTCAAAATGAAATGACATCGTCAAAGTGACGTCACACGCAGTGAACGTTATCATGACCCTGACGGGAGAGGTTTTACTACTTACTCTGGCAGTGGTTCACGGTCCCAGTCGATGGTGTAAGCAGATCCATCCTTTAAGCGGTCCTGCAGAACTTCCTTCAACACCTTCTCCGTGCGGTCTTTGTCTTCCTCCGTCTCGCAGGCTGTGAAACAGCGCTGCACGTACTCCTTCATGGCTGGCGGCCAGTCTTGGGGTCTGCAGATGCAAGTTAACAGGTCAGGCCATCGTCCAACAAAGAGCAACAAGAGTTCAGAGCGAGACATTACCGTGTCGGAGGCGTGGCGCTGGCAGTCACGGGAGAGGCTGGAGGTGGACTGGCAGATTCTGGCTGCTGCTGCTCACTTGGTGAGAATGCCTGGTTAGACGTGGTCACCTGATAAGGCCTCTTGGGAATGTTGAATTTCATCGGGGCAGTGCCAGGTGACTCTGTGGAGACAAATGTTAACAGCACTAAGTAATGCTCTGATGGTGGTGCCTGAGCTCACCATTCACGAGCCGGCTATAGTCGATATATATTTCCAACACTGTTCTTACGTTTCATGCGATGCCAGAGTTGCTGTCCTTGGTTTTGTTTTTTAGCTTTATTAGCCTCTCCTCTGCCTATGTTGGCTCCGAACGGCCCTGTTTGCTGCTGGGGCGGAGCCTGTGGGGGCTGATAGTTGTTCTGGGCCTGAAAGCCCGCTCCATAATTGGGCCGTCCCGGGCACGAGTTGTAAACCTGCATCTGGTTGGGGTCCCCGTGCGTGTATGGCACGGAATTGTTGGAATTGTAAGCAGAATGTGAGGGTGGAGGGGGGTATTGGGAATTGGGTTGAGGAGGCATGGGTGGGGGCGGAGGAGCTGCAGATTTCTCTGGGTTTGGGCTTTGGGGTGGCTGAGGAGTCGAGGGGGGTTGAGGTTGAGAGGGGTAGCTGGGGGTCTGGTCTTCCATTCCAGGCACTGGAGGAGGCTTGAAAAGAAAAAAAAAAAGAATTTGGGGCAAAAAGTCGTGCAAGCGATGACAAAATATTTTCGTGTAACACATCCTGTGTAGTTTTTCTAGTTCAACATTTTATACATACCTGTCCATTTGAGGTTGGTGGCGTTGGGTAAGCACTTTGGGGAACAGCATACTGATTTTGTGTATATCCATACTGTAAAGTAGGTATAGTACAGCAGGTTAGCTTGTGAAAAGGGAAAGATTTGTTGTTATTTAAACTCGGATCCATACGTACTGGATTCATGGGATAGTAGTAGTTATAAGGGTACGTGTATCCTGGATACTGTGGCTGATTTTGCTGGTACCATTGATAATACTGCTGTTGTTGAATGGCGGCATCGTTCAATCCTGCCTGAAACTGAAAAGTAGGATTTACCTTATGATTGAGTATGAGGAAAAATAAATTGTGCTATTCTATAGATATCACTGTAAACTCAAGGCGAGTCAAGGCTGGCTTACCTCTGCAGCAGCGTGGCTGGCAAATGTAGCCTTGGCATTGTTCTGACTCTTACTAATAGAAGCAAGTGCTTGTCTTGCTTTCTCCCATTCTGGGTTTTCTTGAACATGATTCTCAGCAGCACCAACACCATAAGACCTGTCATTTAAATGAGACTTAGTAGGAGTACTTGCATTTAATGCTAGAGCAGAGAAACATTTAAGACAGAAAAAAATGGAGTTTGAAGTGTTTAAGTGATTTGACATTTAAGGGGAATTTTCCCCATTAAAGACATGGGCACCATCAACTGCATAAACCACATCAGGACTGCATCAGGGCATGTTTGCCAACTTCATTGATCATTAACGTCACGTCATTCATGTCCCGTACCTTTGTGATATCTTTAAGATTACACAAAGAAGTCCAAGGGAGCGATAATTTATCTATTGCATGTGTTGGACAAGAAATTGGGGCCATGCTCTTTCAATCCACCAAAATGGGAATATTTTAGGTAACCTTTGATATATACATCTTCAAAATGTTATATAAATACTAATTACAAAGACCAAATTGATTACAATCTCTTCGATTACCATTATGGATAAAATAAATTAAACAAAAGAGTTGACAGGGTGTGCTTTGAAAAATATTATTGCTTAGATGACTAAATAGCTATCAATACCATTGATAGCTCGTTTAAACTTCTGTGAAATGTTGTTCAACATTGCCGTCGCCAATCTTTATCTGACTATAAATGTCAACGCTTTCCACGTCTAGATGTCCGCAAACACAGTTTAGCTTGATGTAATACACCCTAGTGTTATTCTATGGACAAGTATTACATACCAGTTAGTTTTCGGGGCTGTTTGTGCCGCGTTGGCCGCCATTTCGTCTGGAATCAAAGCTAGCGTGAAGCCAGCTAGGACGGCTTAATTTTCGCTAGCTCTATGGCTAGCACAGAAGCTAGGCTAACACCTTTACCTCTGTACTGATGCTACCTAAACGTGACGAAAAACAGGCAGTAGCCCGTCGATGAACAACACTGTGTGTATATTGGAAAGCGAACGTAGGTTTTCTCGATCTCGATTCAATGTATAAATCTAGCGGAGAGCACCATAAGGCATAGAAACAAATGGCCCCTTGCGTCGTCCCGAACAACTTAGACGGACTTGCTGAGGAGCACAAAATGGCAGCTGGGTGAAACGCCAAGCCCTGTGACGTGTAGCGGCAGGATACGCGTCACTGTTTCGTCTTTAGTTAACGTATTTGGTACTTCAAAACACTGGTTGAAAAACGCGAAAATGTGAACCAAGGACGTGTTAAATGATTTAATATTTCGCCATTCGTTCATATTTACCAGTGTTAGGAACTTAGACGAGTACAATTCGGATAATAGTTACTGTACTTAATTGTTTTTCACGATATATATTTATTTTACTTGAGAATTATTTTTCTCTGACCATTTTTACTCTTTCTCCTTACATTTAAAAACATGTTTGAGTTTATCATATGCCTTATTTTTTTTATTACTTATTTGACATTATTATTACTTATTTTTAACATAATGACGTCACTCGCACTTCCGGGCGGCACTGTAGTTCGAGGTGGGACACGCCGTGTTGCGAACAAAGGGCCATTAAAAAAAAAAAAAATCGATATGTATTTCATTTAGATATTTAATATTTATTTGAATATTGGATTTATCTGTTTACTTCAAAAGTTATTCGTTTATATATTAAATATATTTTTTATAGCCCAATCAATACAAGCACTATAGAATCCAATGGATGGTCAGATCATTATATTATTCCACAGTCAATCAAGGAAATTTAACCTGTCTAAGTTTGATAGATCTTACGACCTACAATCAAGTCGCCACTGTAAATAATATCGCACTTTATTCAATTCGTTACCGTTATCTAAAACTGCTGAAAAGTATGTAATTTTTTTTTCTGTCTCTACGCCCCAAAGTCAGCTGGGGATACTCTCCTGGGCAGCTCACCTGAAAGTAACCCTGATGTGGACACGTACTAAAACAGCACCATTCACATGTTTACATGCAGCTGAAGGCATGGCATGTGACATAAAGGCATGTCCTGTCCTCTATATACTTTCCCATTGTGGCCATCCCATTTGCACGCTTGCATTGATTCTCCCCCGCGGCCACATCAGCTGATGGCCTTTAATTGCAGAACATCCAGTTCCTCCATTCGGTCTCCAGACAAAAACAAAATAATCAGACAGAATACATCCGCATACAAACAGTCAGTGATGGTTTGCAATTTGACACTATTTATTCTCTGCTGAATCATAATGGACAATTACTGCCCTTCCTAATCATAATCTTACTGCATAATTAAATTCATAACTGATTGATGAGTGAGAATGTAGAGACTTACAGACGCCGGTGACCATGTCATCTGTTGTACTCATTTGGAATGATGCAACATCCCAATGTCACACACAGAAATGTCAGGAGACTATTTGAGATTTTTTTTTTTTCACTGGAGGAAAAAGCAGGGGGAAAAAATGAGACGGAAATGTAATCATCATGACGTTCTCATGATAAACGTTTCCAAAAAGGATGTGTGTGTTTGTGTGTGTTTGTGTGTGTGAGTGTAAGCATGTATGAGTTTACCGAAAGGGAGTCATTTCCTGTCTGCTGTTCCTTCTCTCCTCACCATCTGCATTGGTGATATTTTTATCCTTGGTTGATACTGGAATAAACTGACCCATTAAGATTGTTATTCTGATGTATCTTTTCCCAATGTTAAAATACGCCCGATATTATAACGTCCTAGTTTGGATCCGTCAATGGACTCTATACAATATCCGTCTGCGATGAGTAATTTCTTCCCATTGTCGACTTCATCACGCAAGTATGTTGACCAGTTGTGACAACAATGACTCACCCACAACCATTGTTTTTTTTTACCTTGTGGAAGGAAGCTGAATGAGAACTACGGGCATTTGATGCCATTTCCAATTCAATGATTCAATTATTACAGTAAGAAGATGCGGTGTAAGAAGTAGTGTTGTGAAAGAATGTTGACCTAAACTTCAATTTTTTTTCACCCAACATTTTAATGATATATGACTGATGATATGTTAACTATTTTCCCAGCCAACTAAGTGGCACCTTTCAAACTGACTATATGTTAAATGACGGCAGACTTCCTTGACTGGATTGTTGTAACAACACAATAATTGCAGTGATTTCATACTCAAATACCTCACATTTTTGAGAATCCCAAGAGATTTCAAAATAAAATAAAATTATATATTGTGGATAGTGTGGCTGTACGTTGTATTCCGCCAGTTGTCGATAGGGATAGGCTCCATCTCACCCACCATGACCCAAAGAGAAATGACCTAGAAAGTAGATGGAAAATGTCAATAGGTGGTGGTTTGGTACATACGGTTTCCTGAATGTTGCTTTGTCATTATCTGGCTGGATATTTATAGTTTATATATGGGCAGTCAGTCTAGTAGCGGTTATCATACAGTCAAACTGATTCCAAAACAAGTATGTTTGGTGCAAAACAAAATTTTCCTGGTGTTTTTTTCAATAGTTGGGGTCATAATTACACCTTGACCTTAAAGTTAGCAAGTTAATGCAGTTGCATTGAATTCATAGCATAGTTTATGGCTTTCCTGCCATTTTAGAGGTACAGCTTGCACTCATTTACTCATTATCCCCCAATTCCCTCAAGAAAACCCAAAACTAACTCTCACCGTCACTGTGCGTGTGTGTGTGGAGCCAAGGTCTGATGCAGCTTTTCCCCTCTGTCATCTCATTGTCCAAAAACACTTTCCGTCAAGATGTTGAATTGGTTCAGGTTTTTTTTTTTTTTTTTGGAATGTGGTGACTTTCAGTTTATTTTGAGTCAAAACCACATAAACCATCTGTGCTGTCAAGACCAACCCCTTTCTCATTCCAGAGCAAAAAAAGCCACTGAGAAAAAGCCCCCCCGCCAAATACTCACTGCTTAATAAGTTTATGACGATTATTATCCTATTTAGGAAATACATTTGATAGCTATCCACTTGCTGGATTTGATTCCGCAAGAACCACAATGAGAATAATAACACTGTACTAACCAAAGGGCACAATACAATTAATAACGTGACACCGTTCGGCACAAATACTAACCTGTTTTATGAATGATCGAACAGAAAGTAAAACGTTACTTGAAGTGGTAGCTGTGAAAGATTTGGGGGGTAAAAATGTGTATTCTAACTCCCCGCGACGCGTCACTTCCTCGGCTAGCGCCCATCCCTTTGGAAGAAGAAAAAACGACGGCGAGGGAAAGAAGAACGAAGGGAAAAGACGTTCGAAAGTCAAGAGGGGGGAAACAAATATCCAGATGTAAAAGAAAGTCGGATATACGGACGAGAGAGGGTGAAGCAAACAGCAGAATATTATCCTTTTTAAGTAAGTTATTTTATGAAAAAGAAAAAAAAAATTCACGTGTATGTGTGTGGCGCGCGAGTGGCATGTTTATTGGCGAGTCGCGTTGCGGCTGTTAGTTTAAAGTTAATACAGCAGCGATGTTGTGACTATTTTATTACCAATCTCTAATTCTTATTTAAATTGGAATACGTTGGAAGGGTTAACGCGCGTTATGCCACGGTTCCCTTCTTTTGAAAAGTAAGTTAATGATTTACTTGTATGTGGCAACGTTTATATTTAACTGCCCTCACGGGGATCCATAAAGTATCTATCTATCTATCTACATCTATCTATCTATCTATCTATCTATCTATCTATCTATCTATCTATCTATCTATCTATCTATCTTTAGTTTGGTGGGGGGGTGTAGCACCTAGGAAAAGCTTGCAAGTTGAATAGTTTGACTGCAAAAGTACTGTGGACGTCTTTTCATTCACATGCAACCCCTGAGGGCAGACAAAAATATGCTTCGAGTCTGTTCAAGTACAAGCCTCAGCATGGCCTCCGTCATAGTAGCGAAATGCTTATTGGCCGCCCACTCTTGCACAACACCGTTTGCGTTCTCATCAAGAGTGTTTTCTGCAGCGCGTCCACTTTTTTTAATCCTTGAAATGGAATGTGTCAGGACTAACGTCCAATCTTTCTAGCAGCCATGCCGCTACATAAATCTACACGGGCCTCCCGCTTGGACCCCACCATGATCTCAGCCCCTCTGGGTGACTTCCGCCACACCATGCACATCGGCAGGGGGGGAGATGCCTTCGGGGACACCTCCTTCCTGTCCACGCTGGGACCAAGCCCATCCAGCTCAGACCCGGGAAGCCCGGGGTCTTCGTCCGTAGACTGCCCGGCATCTGTACACCACAACAATATGTATCAAGAGCCTCCGGGAAACCTCCATGATGATGATGAGCTTCAGTACTCTGAATCGGTGTCATCGTTCACCTTGGATTTGGATCTCGATCTGGGCCCTTCCATGTTGGGGGACGTACTCGGGGTGATGGATGGTTTGGGACTGGACTCCAACAAAGATGACGTCATCAGCCCCAAAAGTGTTACGTTCCCGGTGGAAACAAAGTGTGTCGTAAACAGGCACAACGAGCTTAACGGGAAGACCCCGGATGAGAACCAGATGGGCGATGGCAGAATACCAGATGGGATCAAACCGAAGGGGCTGCGACCCAAGGTGAGATTCAGCGACAAGCGGGAAGAAATCATCCGCCAGGCGTCCGAGGAGGAAGAGGGTCAAGGGGTCGACTTCCAGGAGGAGGACCTGACGGAGAGTCCGACGACGGGGGAGAGGGTCGGAAGGGAATTCGCCGCCCACAAAGATCTGCCTCCCAGCCCGGCTTCGTCTCATAGCTCCGACTACGAAGGAGTGAGCGCGCTGGACCGAAGGAGGGTCGGCAGCAGCCACTCAGAGACTGACTCAGAGGAAGAGGAAGTAGGGCGGGGCTACACCTTCGAAGACGAGTTTGATGATGAGATCGGACTATAGGTCCGTCTCCTACCAAGTGTGTATTATTCGCCATTTTGGGCTGTCGGGTAGAATTTCAGAACGAATCTAAAATGCACCAAAATCTTGACAAAACGTGGTGAAATGCTCAACATGTGCATTTGAAAGGTTAGAGGTCAAATTCAGATCAGTTGGAAAGGGTTGAGAGCATTTTAGGTACACTTCCAAGTTCCACGCCAAAGCCAAATATTCCCCAACATTTTGTGAGTTGTCTGTTTCAAATTACGTGACAAGGCATCAAACCGATGGATTCAAAACTTGTTTTTTCTTTTTTCCTGAAAGCTGTTCAGTGTGAAGACGATGTTGCTCTGCTGGAAAAATAATTTTTAGCGTAACAGATGCGCCTGTTTTATTACAAGCAGCATTTGTTTTTCTACAGTGAAAAATTGTAGCACTTTCCCCCCCCCTCCCATTCACCAGGAGGCCTTTTAATTTTATCTTTATTCATCTTTTCCCAAATGTGCCATGCGTGTTTTTAAGTGCCTTAAACTTGATCAAATATTTTAGTACGTGTTCTCTACATATTTTTGTTTTGCACCATTGCATGTTTGTGTCCCCGTGTCATTCTTTTGGAGCGTCGTTGGAGCAGATTTTGTGAACGTGTAACATTCCATGTCATGACAATGTGAGTTTCGCTGGATCAGATCTAATTGCAGCGTTCTTTTTTTTTTTATTATGTGTGCATGTTTTCATACACTACCAAAACCTTTTTCCTCTTTCGGCTGGAAAAAAAATGGGACAAATGCTGAGACAATCAAGTATTGAGTGGTTTTTATCTCCCCCTCATTATGCTGTAAAACGGAGAGACTTGAGTGTTTATCCATTGAACTCGCTGGCATTTCATGTCTTGTGGTTTACAGTGAAACAATAAAACAAAACTATTTGGGATTTTAAGTGGAAGCTTTGTTCTCCGTTTGTTCCGTCTTCATCAATCACAGGAAGAGCGTCGTTATCAAATCTGTGCTATCAAATATTTTTAGAATTGGTTGTTTTATCAATTAATTGAATACATTTTATTATGTAATAACACATTTATTACAGAATTGAAATTTGCTATTTATTGATTAAAAATAAAAACAATAGCACACAAAAGAGATTGATGATGTACTTTTCTGAAATTGGATGGGTCATTGTTTTTCCAAGTAAAAGCAGATGTTTGCAAATGTATTAAATGCAGTCTTGCTTTCATGTAGGGCTACGTAAAACAGAACAATTAAAGCTGAGAGTCTAAAGTGAAATAATTTGGACAATTTCAAGTTAAACAACTCAAAATGAATACTCGCTTACTAAAATAGTCGATGATCGATTAGTTGTTCATTTTGACACCTCTACTTCAGATTTTATTTTGAGCACATAATAGTAAAATAAAACACGCAACATCTATATTATACTGAACAAAAGTTGCGTGGAAAAGCTGACACGTCGAGGATTACTTACAGTCGTCTCTGGAGAAAGCTAAAGACGCACGAGTGACATCATCGGAGGTCTCGAGACGTTCCTCCGGGGTAAGGTCAATTGAAAATTCTCAATTTCACACAAAGCATGTACTCGTCACGCTACACGGATATTGTCCTGAACACGTTGAATCCCGACAGCGCGGTAGAGACCATAACGCCGGGGATCTGCGGGTGCCAGTGGACCTCCTTGATCTCTGACTGGCCCTGGTGCTGGAAGAGCAGCTGCGGGGGGAGATCCTTCAATCCCTCCACCCTGGCGCCCGCGTCGCACGATTCTACCGACAGATCCCACTGGCTGATCACGTCGTCCGCCCCAGACGCGGCGAACACGCTCGAGTCCACCGGGCTCCACTCCACTGAAGTGATGGGCCCGCAGTGCTGCTTGAAATTGGCCACCGGCCGCCCGGTCTGTACAGACCGAGGAGATCAGGTGAGCCGTCCGTTGTGATGACGACGACATCGGCAGAGTGAAAGCGTTACCTTAAACTGCCGCAGGTCCCACACTTTGAGAAGCCCGTCGTCACCCCCCGAGAGGAGGAACGGTTCGGAACGGTTCCAGCTGATGACGTTGATGTCTGACTCGTGGGCTTGGTCGGCTGACAGCATGGAGTTGGGCGGTGCTCGGATATCCCAAACACGGATGGACTGGTCCACTGAGCACGACGCAAAAACCTGGAGCAGACGACAATAATATATATATATATATTTTTTTTTTAAACAAACGAGGGGTTTACTGGTTGGAGGAAAACGTACGGTAGCTTCAGTCGGCGACCACTGCAGGTCCTCGACGGACTTGCTGTGCGAGCTGAAAGGCCGCTGGTCGACCCGCCACGAGGCTCCGCCCTCCTGTGGCTCCCACACATGAATGTTCTTCTTGCAGTCGCCACTGACCAGACGACCTGCGAGCCCAAACACGGGATGCTTGTTTTGGTTTTTTTGGTTATACAAATAAAAAAGTTAATAAGATAGTGACAGAAGGTAATTTAATGCACCACTGTTAGTGACAAAACTCTAAGTTTTTAGGTGCCACCTACCGGGAACCATGGGCGACCAGTCAATGGCAAAGCCCTCAGTCATGTGACCCGAGAAGCTGAAGAGCGCCACGGCTTCCTTCTGCTGCTTCATGAACGTCGCCATGGCTGCAGAACTGTGGACGGCCTCCAGCTGAGGTCGCAGATCAAATATTTCCACCTGTCCCTTCTCGGACCAGACGGCGGCCAGTGCCTGGTCGCCGCGCCGGGTCACCTGAAAATAAAATCAAAAAAACACAATTAGAACTTCCGGGAGCCGGAACTAGTCGAGCATCAAATGCATCCAAAATGTCAACATACTCTAACTCTGTTAATGCCTCCGAAATGAGGCATCATGGCCAGTTCCAGCTGCGGCTTTTTACTTTCATCATCCTCTTCCTCATCGCTGTCTTCATCACTGCTTTCCTCCTCCTGCTCCTTCTCTTTTTCTGTTCCGTGCAAGTTGTGCATGCGCAAGACCAGCAGTCTGCAGGAAAAGTAAAAAAAAAAACATGGCGTGATTTTTTTTTTCCCTTGCTGTTACTTTGAGCAGAGACGAGCACAAGACGGACGACAAAAACAATAAACAAGAGCGCAGGGGCTCCGTTGCCAAAGTGATTTACTCGGACAGCTTGTGGAATGAAGCTATCGTTAAAATCAGTTATTGTTTCCATCTGTGCTTGTGGCGCTTTCTTGTCGGATGTGGAAAGCAAAACTTGGGGAAATAAAACAAACTACTTCGTAAATTAGCCTAAAGGTTATTGCCTAGAGATGAAATACGGGAAAGCT
Organism: Syngnathus scovelli; assembly: GCF_024217435.2. NCBI lineage: Eukaryota > Metazoa > Chordata > Actinopteri > Syngnathiformes > Syngnathidae > Syngnathus > Syngnathus scovelli. The sequence goes on from NC_090855.1 coordinate 11,157,048, forward strand.
GCATCGATTGAGAGTTAGCAAGAGCCTTGACAGATGCAAAACATACGGTGCAGAAATTTTCGGACTATGACATCATTTTGCAGCAGTAAAGCACCACATTGAAATGATCAACATGACACTACAGTAGAGTAGTAGACCTAAGTTCTCGTTTTGTTTGTATTTTTAGCTGTTTCACAAAAAGATAAATGAACAAAAACTGAACCTAAATGATTCAATTAAAATGTATGTCATGAGGCAACACCAACCTGTTGGCCATGGCTGTGTCAGCCTGTGTGCCTGCACACAGCAACATGGAGAGCGGGAACTCCTTCCTGCCATCGCCATCGGTGTCCCTCAAAACGTCGAAGCTCAAACATGGCGCGCCTGCGTAGTGGATGGAATACACAACAATTGGAAACCTCAATTTAGTGGGATTTTTTTTTTTCATGGAAAATGTGTGACTTTTGCACAATGTAAAAAAAAAAAAAAATGTCCTGAATGAGTTGGAACGGAATTCTTTTAAATCAGTTGAGACCTGTGAATTTTTTAGGACAAAAAAAAAAAAAATATGGTGGGGTAAAAGTGGCAAAGATTCACAACAGACAGGTTTTGAGACAATAATCGATCATTTCCCGGTTCAATTGCATTTCAACAGTTGTCGTGCTGTTTACATTTTGACATCATGTGATCAAGACACCAAACAACTGATGCATTAGTTGACAAAATAATGGACATCCCTGGAAGCTTCTAGTTAGACAAAAACAACAGCTGTGATCAGTTGGACGTGGTTCCTCTAAATATTTGGAGAACGTCAAGTTAAGTGCACCTATAAAGTGCATTTTAGGGTTCACTTGAAATGTCACCTGTAAGCAGAATATCCCGAACTTAGTAAAGTAGTGAGTGAATGCAGAACATTCACGCGTTATTCTGCACACACAAAAACAACATAGCAACATTTTCTTCATTTAGTTTGCCTCCCCACTCGCCTGTTTGACACTCGTGGTACATGCGGTATGCAGTCAGGTCCATCTGCAGCTGCTCTCCCGGTTTAAGCGGCTCGATTCCGGGCACGTACACTTTCTTGTCGCCGTCTCCTTCCTCCTCTTCGTCCTCCTCCATGTCAACTCCCTCGTCGTCGTCGTCGCTGACAGCGTCGTCCTGCTCCTGCGCTTCCATGTCATCTGCTTCCTCGGCAAACGTGTCTTCGTTGGAGGCGGACATATTGATGGTGACAAACAAGAAGAAGAAGACAAAAAAAAAGAGAAGAAGAAGAAGGCGGACTTCCGGTCACGTGTGTTAACTCCGCACCCCTCCTCTCGCTACTCGCCCCTCCTTTCTGGTTCCACTCCCACTTTTTTGTCTCCCACTCCACATTTACGGGAAGTCAGCTGCTCCCTAAAAATGCAAAAATGACTTGCGGCCAGAAAAATGCTAATTTATGTCCCGGAAATGTCGTTCAGTGTTAAATAACACTTTTGGCTAGAGGGGCTATCCCCCGTCAAAAATCTGTTTAGCCCCCGTTATGCACCTCTAGCATTTTATTTGATATTCTAAACTTTAGAACCTAAAATATGTGTATTTGGAAATTATTTTCTCAGTCCTCCCAATGTATCAGCCAGGCACCCCTTTATCCCTGGGAGAGAAAATAATCCCGAAGCTGCCCCCGGTGTAAGCACAGTTTTGTTTGTTTTTTGTGTGTGTGAAAGAAATGCAATAATAACAAGATCCCTTTTTTTTCTTCTCCACAATATCTCCCGGGCCGACAAAAAAAAAAAAAATTTGCCTCCTGGCCGGACTCTGGACAACCCCCAAGAGCCGTTCATCCCTCAAAAGTTCAACTTCCCGGCTCAAAGGTCACTCTGATGTTGTAATATATGTCTGACTGTGACCGATCCGTGCTTGGCTAAAATACAAAACAAATCAATGAAAAGTTAGCTCCCACAGTGTCCACGGCAACATGCCTCTGCATTGTAAGGCTTGCGAAACAACAAGGAGGGGTCTTGTTAGGACAAGGGTGCACATAACACGTGTGGGTGTGTACAAGCAGGGGCAAGTACCAGCGTTTAAACTGCAGCTGCAAGTTCCTATCACGTGCAGATCCTGACACTTACAAAAAGTTTCATCCACAACACATTCTCCTGGTTTTGGTTATTATTTTTTGGCAGTTTTATTTCTCTTCCCCAGAGTTACAAAAAAAGAGCTGTGAGACCATTTCTGTCTTGTAAGGCCTTTTTTTCGGCATGAATAGAGGTGGACTTTGTGTCCTGGAGCCTGGCATGTCAAATCATTAACAAACATCTTCAATATGGGATTAAACAAACAAACCCAATGAATCAGTATTACAGGCCACAGTAACTTCAAGCCCATTCTGGATGGGGAGTTTTCCTGCAGGCCTGTTTACAGACTGAACAATGAACAAGGAGAGGACAGTGGCGCCTCCGAAAGTACATGGACTAGCTAGTACTTGGCTTTCTGAAGGTGCATTATACTTTGGCGTGCCTCGTCCTGAAAAATCACTACACAAATATATCTAAATGGCTTTAATTCACATTTTTTATACAAAACTAAAAGTCTATAGGCGTCATATCTTACAGTTACGAAAACAGTAATTGTAAACAAATGTGACAGATTCCACATCAGACACACGTGAAGGCTTATTGTGCATTGGCTTGGTCAGCATGTATCGCTTGTTAGCACAAAGAGTTTAGCTAGCTGGAGCTTAGCGGCATGGTCTACCTAGGAAGGCGAGTATTGTACTATGCTTATAGGTAAGGTGTGTTGGCACCAGGGGCCGGCATGGCCTTCTCTGGTGGCATAAAGAAGCACTAGCATACATTTACAAACTAAATACTAACATTTGTCCCATTTTTGTACTCCATGTGTATGCTGGAAGTTTTTTTTTTGTCCAATCAGATTTCTTCATCCACATGTTGCCATGCCAAGCCAATCTGCCCAGGGCCTTTGGAATCAGTAGTGCTGGCCCATGTAACTTAAATTATATTAGTCAACTGGGCTTTTTCTACAATCAGTTGGATTTCAAATTCTGCGTTTTCCATCCTCTGTTTGGTTGGGAGGAGAAAAACCTGTTGCAGCCAATTCTGACTCGCAAACTTAGATGTAGCAATCTGTACACATGAATATTTGATAATCAGCATCTCCAGTGAATATAATGTATTTTATTCCATATTTCATGTTTTTGTCATGTGTTAGATAAATACTGATTCTGAACAGAACTGTACTTGCAGTTTTATACGGTATTAGCAGTTTCTGTAATGTGTAACGTCATGCTTGCGGTATAAGAGATGGATTACGTTCCCACTGAAGGTCCGGATACGGGAAGGTCGTGGCAGTGAATGTAGCAAAAAAAAAAAAAACAACTTTGGACGTTCAAAATAATGCAACCTGCGCATGTCACTTCATATGGTAACGTCAGCATATTGCCTCACAACACAAATAGAAAGTAAACAATCATTTAGTGCCAGGAAATGTCTTGCATTTTGTGTGCATCGTCTGAAAAAATTAAGATCCTTTTAAGTTCCTATGGCAACAACCACCGGTAGAGTCTGAACAGGAGGAGGCTCCACGCCGAGGCGGGATGCACGGACAGCAAGGCGGGACCGCGGCCGGACGGAGGCGGGGTAACGTCTCTCAAGCGGGCCAGCTCGGCCTCCTCCTTGCTGCTGCGGATGGCTCGGGTGGTCAGGAGTCGGACCCTGGACGGACTGTACTCCTTTTTCTCGGCCGGAGGCAGCAGAGTGGGGGGCTCGCAGATTTCCATGGAGGGAGAGCATCCCACCTCCAGCCATTGGGTGAACAACTCCGACGTGAGCTTGAGGAGCTCCTCCGGAGAGGAGAAGAGCGGCGAAAACTGGGACGGGTCCATCTCTTCCCGCAACTTCTACAGCAAGAAAACACAGGCGTACATTTAGAGTAGTGTGAGAAAAATCTAGAAAAGGAGATGGAGCTGAGAGCAAGCTAAAACAAATCTTACCTCTGTGTTTTTATTCTTTTTGATGATGATATCCAGTGTCTGCTTTAGGTCGAAGATCAAGGACTGATTTAGATGCTCATCCCAGAGGTTCCTCAAAAGCACATTCCAAGATTCTAGGAGGACGATTGCAGCGGGGAATACACAACACTGCAGGAGAAACCACCACCACCACAAGTTAGTGTTTGGTGTGCAAAAACATGCCACAAAGCTCTGCAGGAAGTGCTCCACTTGCGTCACCTTCTAGTAACTCACCGGATCAGTGTCACACAACATGCTTTTTGTGTAATGGTGCAACACATAGTAATCTTTGGGAAACACGGTCCGCTGAAAAGAGAGGATAAGAGAAATGGGAAATGCATCAGCTGCAGTCATCACTTTGGTGGAGCTGCACAATGTTGTTATTTTCAAAAGGCTTTGTCATGTGGTTACATCACGGGTTGAACCTGATCAATTGCTTTGCTTCGTTGGGATGACATCAGTACTTTAGCGTAGTTATGCCAAACAATGACTACTTGATTCCATAAGTTATGGTGAAAGATTTTGCTACCAGAGATCATTTTGTTTTGCGCTCTATTAAATGTTCTGATGCAACGCTTATTGTTGATTTAGTAGTCTTTTCCAAAATTCATATTTTTAAAACAAATGAAAACCTTTCAACTTACAAATCCGGTCGGGTTTGCGTCAATAGCTGTCTTAACGTTCTTCACCACCTCCCAGTCACATCCACCACATTGGACAGTCAAGAGTGATAGCAAGAGCAAAACTGTAAAAAGCACAAATGAAAAACAGACTCAGAAAACTGCCTGGAAACTTTTTGTGGTTTGTCACCTTTTTTCAGCTGAATAACCACAGGCGTCAAAAGCACTCACACGCTGTCTAGATACTTGTGTAAAAAAACTAAAAAATAATTACTGGCTCTGAAATGCAATTCAAAATCAGCCATCTTGTGTCTCAAATTTGATTCGCAAGAAACCACCGCACCTGGGGAAAAACAGCCAATCAAAAACTAAATGCATATCTAACTTGTATGTGTTTTTCTTTCAGATTAGACTGACCACTTTTGAATGACAGAAGCCAGTGGCGTTTATGAAACACTGTTATCATGAATCAGCCTTGGAGCCGACAACAGCAAATAAAAGAGATTAGGTCATAGATGGGGAATAACTTGCTCCTCTGAATCTGTAGTGTCATGAATGCTCCTTGATTCACAATTCTCCACCTAAAAGCTTCCCCTGTTTTTTTCCGCCTGATAACACCCAAAAATCTCCATCAATCAGTCAATCAAGAGCTTTGCAGTGATTGAATTTTAAAGATAAGATAAAAGAACCCTATAATAATCCCCAGAGGAGAATTAAGGTAAAAAGTGGTCAGAAAATAAATACTCAAATAGAGCTAGCTACATCACTACATCCCATAAACATTTAAAAGTGCAATAAAAAGGTAATCAGTGTGCAAATTACTTTAGATTATTCCAACAAGCATCAATCAAGTTAAACTGAAAGTAAAGTTTCCTATAGTTTGGCCAGCTTCACGCCAGTGACTAAGTTTGGCTGCACGGGTGAGCAAAGGTTATAGGAAGTAATATAATGCTTTATTAAATTTAAACTAATCTCCAAAGTTAATCATTTGCACCCTATTTTTGTATCCAGCTCAAGTCTGGCGCAAAATGCAGTTTAAATCTACGTAAGGATGGAAATGGGCGTTTGCGCTGTTGTGGGAGGGAACACAGCTAATTCCCTTTAAATTCAGCATGCATATGTGAAGTTGTCAACGGCAAAAAAAAAAATCTCAATAGCGATACTGCGAAAAAAAGAATCCCAATGACAAAACCTGTTTCATTCCGTTGCATCAATGTGAATAACATCGCCTTCTTCTGCAGCATGAAACTGTCATACATTATTTCCCAGAAAGTTACAAGCACACTGCTTCGTTTTATAAACATGTAAAAGTGCTCACCTGGCAGTGACATCCTTTTATCTTTCTGAAAATGGACACTTCTCCATTTCTCTGGTTGACAGCAAACCCTCACATGCCCCCCACCACCCCAATACGCACACAGACAGCTAGACGGGCCTTTCCGTGTCAGTCAGTGAAAGGCAAACTTTCCTCGTCCGTGCCTTGTGGCAGGGTCTTTGACACCGAGTGCGTGCTGCGTGCTGCTCCTTCCTTCCTCTTCAGCGCCGTCCCGCTGACATCCCCTATATAGTATTCCTTGCTTTGGTACTTTCCAGCATGGATCTTCTCACGGCATCCCTTCTCGTTCACTTTGGATTTCCCCCACTGCAGAGCTTTTGTTGAAATTGCAATTTCACTTGCCCTCCTTTCCCCCTGCTGACCTAGAAGCTTCCCCGAGCAGCCTAATTTGAATCCGCTCCCCCCTCCCCAAGCCTTTTGGAAAGTGGCTAATGGATGAGGCAGTGGCCTCCTGCGCCTGTGGCCTTCCTCTCCTCTGCTGCTGTGTATCCTCCGTCAGACAGCTCAAAGTGAAAGTGCTACGCTGGGGCTGTTCGTCTGCTCCCTTTAAGTGGCCGCCCCTCCCACCGAGCACACGTTTTACCTCACTATTGACTGACCCGGCCCCCTCCCCCTGCTCCCCACATTCCCTGACCCCCCCATTCTTCTCCTCCTCCTCCTCCTCCTCCTCTTGTGAGGCTTAGTCATACTGTTGGATCGTATGGTTTTCATTTGGACCCCCCCCCCCCCTCCCCGCCCCACGCCATTCTGACACCTCTGAGCATTTTTATCCCAGCGGGGCCCGTGTGTGCGCAATGTCCGCCTGCTTCATCATCCTCACATGATCCAAGGATTCAAATCGGGACATTTATCCAAAAGAAAGCTGTTGCAACACTGCCCAAACTTGCAAGTCATCGTGTGACTCCTTTCGAGTGTTTTCAATAAGGTGGCACGCATTGAAAATCCTGTGGGCATTCAGATGACGACTAGGACAAGTAGGGAAAACTAGTAAACTATAGCATCTTAACACTTTTGGCCTACGAGTATAACCTTAAACACTTAACTCATTCACTGCCAGCCGTGTTAATATCTTTGACGTCTATATCTGTCAATGGCAGTGAATGAGTCAAAACTGAATTGGGTGCAATAGCTAAGCTTGGTCCAAAACCTCCTAGCCAATCTCCGTATGGTCACCAATGGCAATGAGTGGTTCCAGCTAGCATCCAGAAACGTCTGATGGTAGTTTGAGCATTTATTTACGATGCATCTTAAGGTACATGTTCTTTCCTTAGCTTTTTTTGCTAGCTAATAGCATGCAGATGTCAAGTAGTGCACCATTTTGCCTCACTTATTTTATTAGCAAAGACAAAGAGCAAATCAGTACATGGACCATAAACTAGATATCAAGGATATGAAAGAAATGAAATGCTCAGAAATGCTCGCCAGAACGCCATTTGCGTATTAGATATGCAAACCGCGCGCCAAGTAGTCTTAACAGTAGATAACATCTCATCAACAAGCTCAAGTTCCTTGAAGTTATGACGCCTGAATTTTCACGTGACAAAACATGTTTTCCCCACATTATTGCATTAAAAGTAAGAGTGCCTTCAGAAGAAAATAAGAAATAAAAAAGACTCTCAAAGGAATTGTTACATTGCGACCTTACAGCCTACGCTGCAGCTAAATCATGACGACCCTTTTTCCTGTTGGATCCACACATGCATATTTTGGAAGTAAATATGCAAGTGATTAGCGGGACCAGCGCAAATCGTGACCCTGCTTTTTCTTATGGACCTTGTTAAACAGAAACAGATTCATTTTTTTTCACAAAAGCGTTCACATTTTGGAGTTTACATGCGACACGCAATTTGCACAGGTACCTACCCCTCGCACTTTTGTTCGTAATTTCATCAACCAACCATATGTTTTGACTTATTTTTATTGACAAAATGTGCACATGTCAGCAAATGCTGTAAAAATTATTTAGAAAAATGTGGTCCAATATGTGGCTCATTAGGACCAAGCCTGCTGGGGGTGATTTAGCTGGAAGTTGCTAACATGCAAGCAATGTGCTCTCCACAGCAGCTGAAGTAGAACCAGACAGAGCGTCTGCTTAAATCAATTTTGATTTGTGGTGAACTCAAAGCCTCCCAGAACAAAAAAAAAAAAAAAAAAAATGCGTGGGAGCAACATTCCTGCTCAATTTCACGACTCGGCCCTTCTTTGCCACAAGAGGGCATCAATTGTGGAACAAAAACAACAACGTCATCCAAGTCGGCTAGCAGGGTGGGTTCGTGGTCGGCACCTCTGCTTCACAGTTAAGGTTCAAATCTGGGATAGACTGCATCTTATACCTGTCCCTAATTTGGATAAGCTTGAAAGAAAATGGACTAATTGACACCATTCATGTCAAGTCAATCATTTTATTCCCAAAGCAATACACATTTGTTTTGTAATAAATTAAAATGTAATTATTAGTACAATTCCAATAGAAAAATACCCAAGTCTGATTTCAGTTGCAAAATGATAATATGCAATGCTCGTTGGTTCGAGGGAAAACCAGTGACTTCATTCAATTCCAGGAAAGCAAGGCAATCAGTGAAAAGTTGAGGGCATGAAAGGGTTCTTGCTTTCACTTTCCTTTCTCCAGAACAAAACGTCATTGAGTCTTTCGATCTTTGTCACTGGCTGGGGCTCCTCTCCCCTCCCCGGACGGCGCTCATGAGATGGCTCTTGTAGGTTTTGCTGAGTCCCGTCATCCAGAATTTGAGCAGCCTCACGTTGTCCTCTTCGCCGGGCCCCGTGGTGCCGAGCAGAGCCAGAACCTTCTGGGTGTCCTCCCGGCTTCGCCCGTCCACTTTGGAGAATTTAAAGAGCACTTTGACCTTGCTGGAAGGAGGAGTGAGAACACGTCGTTATGTGTTGAGGGATGACACGTGTGAACCTGAGTCCAAAGAATTTGGGGTGTCTTACTTCATCCATTCCTCCTTCAAACACAGCAGGCAGTGAGACACCACGTCCACAGACAGGTTCTCGTTGGACAGTGCCACCTCCAGTTTGTTGAGTAACGTCGGGCCTGGATGACAAAAAAATGATAAGTAAATAATAAATAATCACATGGTGGTCTTTGGAATCTTTTTTTTTTTTTTATGTTGAGTAGGACAAGGATGATTTTTATTTACACATTTTTTTATCTGTCGTATTCAGAGGGAGTAATTGCTAATTGCGTTGGGTCAAAGGGGCGTTGGCCCCCGGCAAGCGCACAGTTTTTGCTATGTTTACTCATTATTTTGTGGTACTTCATTTTTATGAACAGTATTCCATAAATGGGCATGAAGACAATTTCAATGCTAGTATGTGCATTGCTAAGCTAAATGTGAAAGTCGTCGTCGCTATTAGTGTTACGACACAGTATGCTCACCTTTGTCTGTGGGCTGTGTGTTGGCGCTGCTCATAATAAACTGATAAAGCAAGCAGATATTATCTTCTGTCAGTGGACTTTGGCAGCATGTGTCTGAGATGACGTCCACCAGAACTGAAAATTCTACAGGAAACAAGAGGAAGACTTTTCGTTTGCTGGGCTTCCCTCTGCTGGCCCTCCCGTGGTTATGTTTTACCTGAAGAGATGACGTGGGCTGGAATGGCCACATCTGGACTCAGCCCCAGGAAGTTGCACTTGTAGGCCTCTTCATAGTGAGTGCTGTAGGGAACTGAACGCACGCAGCCCACCGGAAGCAGCGTCTGATGCAAGTGAACAGACATAGACAATAAAAATAATGCTTTGTTTTGACTGACGCCTTTACGAGACAGCTCACTATAAATTCCCTTCATAAAACTCCTCTCTTCTCAAGAAGGAAACTCATGATACCGCCCAAAAAAATTCCAGGGGAGGAAAAAAAAAAAGATGTGAATTGGTAAACATCTACTCATATCAAAAGCACCCAATGGGCCAGCACCACTCATAATAGGTCATAGAGATTACCCGGAAAGTCATGTGAGTCAGGGCGGACATACTGGAAGTGATTTAATCCTAATCTCAATAACCCCAAAAAAATCAGACGGGAAAGCACAGGTGCAGATTCATTTAACTTCATTTCCAATGGGTGTGAAGTCAAAGTCGTTGCTTGTGCTTCACTTTTAAAAAAAACAAAAAAAACACTGTGATCTGATAACAGCTGCGTGCTTTGGCTTGTTTCTCGCAGAAGCACGTCAGCAACACAAGTTGAGGCGTAGAAGGAGCACATCAGGGTGCGGAACAGTAGTTCGATAATAATAATTAAACCAACAGGCGGGTATTAAAACCAACAATCATAACAAATGCTGTCTTGTGATCTGCTAGTCATTATCTTCGTGGGTTAATTGATGGCTTTAATAAAATGTTCTGACCAACCTCAGTTACCTCCCTCTGCATTTTTTGGGGTCAATTTTCCCGGCATCAATTCCCACAGAAATAATCAGTACAGTGGAAGTGATTGCTCAAGATGCACCCAGGCGTACCTTGAGTACAGCGAAAGCAGACTGGATGAGCCTGGGCTCGGCGCCTCTCCATATGACCTGATTTCCCATGAGCACATGCCACGCCACCTGCCGGAACTCGGCCGCTCCAAGCGCCTGTGTGGACGACGCACAGCAAACCGTGACTCACAGAAGCTCACAGCCGAGTCATGTGATGGCGCTTTCTGAATTCATCTTCACCTGTCTCAGATGCCTCAGCGACTTAAACCTGGGGCCGGGCGACTCATCGTCATGAGCCGCTTGGCCGTCTAGTTGCTGCGCTTGTGGCTTGGAAACGCCTCCTTCAGCTCCTTCCCAGCAGCTCATTTCTTCCTCTTGTTCTTGGTGAAGCAGACAAAATGGAGATTCTATTAGTGCGCTGAATTAGCTTTAGTAATAAACCTTAAACTTGATCTGAAGGATAATGCTCAAACGGTTTTCCGTGTTTAGATGCTCATCTAGGGCAGTTACGAAAATCTGCATCATGACTAATTGCAAAACGCCAATTGCTTGGCTTTAGTCACCTGTCTGTCTCTCGATGAGCACGAGCGTGTCTTCAGTAGGGGCTCCTTCTAGCAGCTTTTCCGTCAGACGACTACCGCAGGCCTTCAGCAGCCTGGAAAGGAGGAAATGCACAAATTTAAGGATTAATCAGCAGAATGTAACATCCACAAATAATTATTACAGAGAAGCTAAGACAAATCCTATCAAATTAAGCAAATAGACTGTGGGGAATAAATTAATACAAATACATCAAACAGATATTAAAATTTTGATCTTGCTATGCTGCATGTGCACGACTGACTGACCAGCTGAAAGAGGAGTGCAGGCTGGCCCAGAGATTGGGATGCTGCGTGAGAGACGTGAGTGAGCGGGCGGCGTTCCCGCTCCTCTGGTGCGGGAACACCGCGGGCGAGAACACACTGTTCATCCTCACTGCGCGCTGCGGGCAAATGCCTTGCTCGTTGTCAAACACCTGAGGGAGTCGCAAAAATAACCGTGAGGTCATAAGGTTGTGTTTGGAATTACAATGCTTGCAGTTGGCAAACCTTCAGGGCGGTGCTTTGCAGACTCTGAATGGTCAGTCGAAGGTGGCGTAACAGAAAAGGCCAGGAGTTAATGAGGTAGATCCTGTCCATAGCCACCATGACGATACTGTACCAGCGCTGGAAGCCTCTGGCGAGACTATCCTTGATGAAGAATGTGTGCGAGAACACAAAACCGTGTTGCTCGTCCCCAAAGAAAATTGGCCCTTCGCGACCGGGGCACACCTTGTGAAAAAAAAAATGCATGGGGAGGCATGAGGACACGCAGAGGTGAAAGTGTGACGTAGTGGTGTGTAAGATGTGTGACTCACACATACATGGAGGTTACAAGTAGACATACGTCACCAGTTACCTCACAGCTGAGGCTGCGCACGCAAGCCTGACGCACAACGCTAAAGAGCTGCGGCTCTCTGGGATGCTGGTGGCTCACAAAGCGGATGCCCGTCTCGTCGTCAATGCTCATGAAGCCTGGGTGGGATGCAGGGAGGGAGCGACACCCCTGTGAGGCAACGGGAAAGAGGAACACGTGACTGAACAGCTTATGTTGTTTCGTGACAGACCGTGACAGCTGACTTTGGGTGAAATGCGTATGACATGAGTCAACCATGAAAGCAACATCACTAAAATTTAGCAGAGGAAACTGATTTCATATGATTTCACCGTGAGCTTAAACCTCGATGGGACTCACCTCACACATTTCTCCCCTCTGCGCTGAACTGTTAGCCCTCATTGTGAGTCCTTCACCCTCCCGGTCAACATCTCTGTCCCCCGGCAGTGCAACGCCTGCCTGGGAGGAAGGCGACGGGGACGGGGGGTGCAAAGCCTCGGTGCAGAACAGCGTTCTCGGTCCATGGAGCTCGCAGAAATGACAGAGAGCCACCAGTGCGTTCATCTGAACGGAGAAAAAGTTCGAATTAGAAAATAAACTTGTTAAATTGTTTCAGAAGAAATATATTAATAAATAAAATTAGCATTGGGGCATGACAGGGTTGTTACCACAATATGACAGCTTGACTCACCTTCGAAGTAGGGAAGTTCAGTGAAGACAGCTTGCTATTTCATAAAAATGTATTCATTACTCGGCGTGTTCATAATAAGCAGCATTTTCAAGAAATGAAACCAGAAATAAGTCTTTTTGCCTGCAGCACAGCCTAGCTTCTATTGTGTTTACCTCCGCATTGTTTTGCTAGCGCTAGCATGACGTCATGTGAGTGACACGGAGTCACGCGCTCGACCTCAGACGACACATTGCGGTTTTCACTTTTATTTTTCTTCAATTTCAATTAATTCTACAGAACCATAGTATATAATTTTGAACGACAACTACTACTAGTACTACTGGTGTGCTATATTGGTTATTACACCACGTTTACGACGCATTTTTTAAACGAAAACAAATGCACACTACATTACCCACAATTCCCTACGGTATGACAAATTGAGGTCATGGGTGAATTCAAGCAAAGCTGATACGAAAAGGTTTATAATGCACCGAAAACATTATTTTATATTGTCCTTTAACGCTTTTGAAAATATCTTAAAAATATTATAATGTATTTTTATGACTTATTTATAGCCTCGACTTGTTTCCGGCCACTTCCGCGTTAGACCCTGCTCCGATACTGATAGTTCTCCTTTAGGTGCGTCAGTTTCAGTTTAGGATACTGTCAAAATAATCGAAAAGTTAAACTGTGACCAGGCATTTTACTACTTTTATTTTTTTAAGGAACAGCATGGCGTCAGAATGTACAGAGGCTCTCTCAAGCGCAAAGAATGTTGCTGTCCCAATAGACACAAGCGAATCAGAAAGTCCAGCAAACCCAGATGACAAGCGAGGTAAGTAACACCAGGTTTCATTTATGGGGTATTCTTCAGAGGTGGCAAAAGTACTCACATGCTGTAGTTAAGTAGAAGTACCGCTATTTGTTTCAAAAGAACTAACTCTGAAATGAACTTAGGGACACACATTAAAAATTAATTTCATTTATATACAATTTTTTTTCCATAACCTGTCACAATAGAAAAAAAGACCAGGTCACAAAATGGCTTCACTCATTTAAGTGAAAGAAAAGCAAACCAACATGTAAGAAAGAAATAATTCATCAGAAAAAAAAAGCACAGTACAAATATCTCCAAAATCTACTCAAGTACAGTAACAAAGTGTTTGTGGGTTGTTGTTTTTTGCTACTAATGTTTTTTATGGTAGCAAGTATGTTGGTCAGGACAACATGCTTTCATATTAAATTCCCCTATTTGTTTTTTTAACAGAATTTTATCTATGACAAATATTTGAGCAAATGTGTTTTGTGACGGCAAGACAGACAGATGAATCACAACCACCTTTTCCATGAATCAAGAAACTCATGCTGATGTAACACGAGTGTCACTCTGTGTTTGTGTCTGTTTATCTGACTATTTTGTCTGCTATGTACGTGTTCTTTTATTCCCCTATGAGAGAATCAATACAGCGCAGAAATACTGACACGTCTCTTGACCTCTTCGCTGTCTCTCCCTGTACGTCTCCGACAGATGAGAAAGGAGTCGACGTGTGCCCGTACTTCCTGGAGGGAAAGTGTCGCTTTGGTGTCAGATGTCGTATGTCTCACAGGTCAAGCCAGCTGATCTGTGAAGTAACCAGCAGCTCAGTGTAATTTTTTTTTTTCAATTGTAATTTTGTTGCTTGTGGATATGAGGTAAAGGGAGTGCCAAACTGTGGTATTTTTAGACTATCTTAATTTTCTTCATCTCCTTTATAGTGACTCAGCAGTTGCTATTGCAGACGCGATTCTTCCTGGCCATGAAGACAAACTTGATGAAGAGAAACAAAAGAAGAAGAAAACCAATAAGAACAAAACAGCAAAACCAAAAGAAAATGAGGGAAAAGGTCATTTTTATTTGACGCATCGCGGTATGTTGCTTTTCTCTCAACCTAAATGCCATCTCGGTATCTTGTCGCCCGCCCCTCAGGTGTCAACAAAAAGCCTCGCATGCGGACGGCCGACGACGTCATCTCTCGCGTCCTCTGGGACTCCTCGGTGGACGCGTCCCAATTCGTAGTGGGCTACGTGGACCGCTTCCTGGGGGTGGTGGAGCGCCCCTTCTGTGACTTCAACTGGGACACCAGCCCTTGTGACTGCGACTACGCCACCGAGCTTGCCCTCCCCAGACACAGGATCCAGTACTTCACCTATAGAGGGCACCGCGTCTGGGACCGCCACAGCAGGACCGACAGGGTGTTTGGCTCCACCGGTCAATCTCTGGCTCCCCCCTTTGGAGGGCAGGAGGAAGTAGAAGGTAAGTAACGAGGACCCTGCACTGCTACGCTTACAGAGTTAGCACGCTGACTTATTTAATTTTATTTTTTCAGGAGAAGAAACACAGTCTGACGACCAAGAGCAACAAGCGGGAGTAACTTTGGATGACGGTGAAACGACGAGAGAGCAGCCACCTGCCGCTGTCGGTCAGAGAATGGAGCGTGCTCACGCTGAGAACACACATCTGGAGGACGACAAGCACAATGAGATGAACGCTCAGATCGCTGAGTCAGCACCAGCCGGTCAGGCGTCGGCCAGCCTTGCGGAGGAGGCCCCAAACAGGTCTGCTTTTCCTCCTCACTGAAAATAGATGGCAAATCACATCAGGCTCCCTTTTATTCATCCAAAATTACTTTGCAAAGAGCGCCAAGTTCCAATCACTCAATGATTTGTTTACTTTTGTGACACAACACGGTAAATCGTATTTGTTTTTGAAAAAAAATGTTTTTGGAGGGTATGGCGCGTCGAAAAGATTGGACCTCCTAAAATTATTTGCAAATCCTTGTTCTGAAACTGAAGTTTTCAAGCACAGCTTCCACAAGCAGCATGAGGAGGAACACGCACGAGGTCGAGCTTCGTGTTATGTAATGAGCGCCTTGCTCTGAATTGTCAAGCCTTGCACATCCCGAGAGGCTCTCTTGAGTTATCTTGTTCGTGTTCCATTTTGCTTTGTAGTGCGAAGGCCTCGGCTGACAAAAATGGACAGAGCTTAATAGACGGAGACATAAATGAATGGGAAGAAAGTTTTGAAGGCCAGAACAATTTGGTAGGTATCTCCTTGTATCACATGCTTTCATAGATGCAGTGCCCCCATTAATTGCCAGGTGTGTTGTCCGCTCGAAACATTCGATTGTTTTCTGTTTTATGTCCCCAGAATCTCTTTACGCCGCTCGAGCAGAGGGAAGAGAACCGCGGTCGCCGTCCCCCCAAAAAACAAGCCACCCACTTCATCACATTCAGGGCCAACACTCCCGCCATCCTTGCCTCTTTCCAGCTACTTCGAGAAGAGATCGTCGCCCTCCTGCCGTCGTCCGCCCCTCACTGGCAACCCTCGTCCAGGCTGCACGTCACCCTGTGTCTGCTGGTGCTGCAGAGCCAGGCCCAAGTGGAGGCCGCCGTTGAGATCCTCCGCCGCTTTGCCCACTTGGATCGCAACCCCCCGGTGGCGGTGAGCTTTCCCGTCAAGTTGAAGCATTTCAACGGCAGGGTGCTGTACCTGAGCCCGCAGCCTCAGATTCAGCTCCAGCAGCTCAACGGCGGCCTGCAGGAAGCCTACAGGAACGAGGGCCTGCTCCACAGGAACTCCTACAACCCGCGCTACCATCTCACCCTGGCCAAGGTGTGGGGCAACGAGGGCGAGCGCATCTTTGACGGCGCGGGCGACCTGAAGGTGGGCAAAGGTTTACATTTTGGACGTTTGCC
Organism: Syngnathus scovelli; assembly: GCF_024217435.2. Lineage (NCBI taxonomy): Eukaryota > Metazoa > Chordata > Actinopteri > Syngnathiformes > Syngnathidae > Syngnathus > Syngnathus scovelli. Next base: position 11,173,247 of record NC_090855.1, read on the forward strand.
TGTCAACTCCTTGCACCTTTGCGTCATCGGCGGGTCAGATGCCGGCGGTTTTTATGAGACCGTATGCACTGTGACTCTTCGATAATCGATAGTTTATTTGGGATTACTTCAACTCTGCACTCTGGACTCTTCATTAGGGACATCCAAACAACACAATGAGATTCGATACCAGAACTGTATCATCAAGTCTTCATTTAGAAGGATAGTCACGCTCAGTTTTGATGAGTTAATAATTCAACGAAAGAGCTTCACGGCATCATTCTGATATGGGGCTGCAAAATATTAGAAACGGCTCAGTGCACTACTGCACTCATAACAATAACCATATTGTGAAATGAATACCTCTCATAAGTGTGTATTATTATCATCGTCAAGGCAGACTCATATTAGCAGCCATTTTATTGGCTCTCATGAGCCCACTCATGAGTCTTTCAATGTGCGCCTTAGAATGTTTTCAACTTTTATATTGCCGGGTACCAGAATTTAGTGATCATGATTGAGCTGGTTTTTGGGCGTTAGATTTGAACAAGTTTTAATTTTTAAAATGTGTTTTTTTTAAAAAAAAAAGAAGATTTAATGAAGGGAAAAAATGTGCTTGGCTGCAGGACAGCTTGTTCAACAGCACTTGAGCTTGGGTGAGCCAGATGAGGGAATACTTTTATTGGGTGTCAAATTAATATTTTAAGATGATACATAAAAACTAGGAAAAAAAATATTTCCAAAATATCGATTAAAAAAAAAAAACTGCAAGTGACTAAGGGAGATCATGGTAGGCATAGTGAGTTTTCATTTAATATCAATTTTTTTCCCCTTCTAATAGTGCCTCTTACAAATATTTCACTGCTTACTGTACAATTAACGCACTTTGACACAAAATATATACCTGCCATAAATGTTTATGTGCGTCTCATAAATTCTTTACGAGGCAAAGAGATTGCCTTTACTTGACTGTACCTCAACGACTTTGCCGAAGTGCATGTATTCATGATTCCAGCATTTATTTATACAATCTGTTTTCAAATGAATATTGAATGGCTTGTGTTCCACAGGTGAAATTATTCTCTCTTTTTGGCTGGGGGGGAAGCGAATTAAAATCAAAATCAAAGTCTTGAAGTGTCGAGTATTTGACGTGATGGCCTGAATTGCGTTGCGTCGTGGTCGAGCAGCCTCTTACATGCGTAACGCCATTTTCTGTCTTCATCCTCTTCCTCTTGGAGACACACACGCACGCACACACACACACACACACACACACTACATGGGCTCCATATGAGTCAGTGGGCATGCTCACTGGCTCGCTACTGTTTGTTCCCTCACTGGCTCACTTGCATTATCTCCCTTCCCCCACTCCCTTTCAGTGACACAGAAAACCAGCGCCCCCTCCCTCCCTTATTTCCCCCCCCCCGTTCACGTTGCAATGCCCCCTCCTCAATTCTCCCACCTCATCACTTTGCCCGTATGGTCACATGTTCTCCTTCTTGTCACTCTTGTGCAACCTCCATGCCAACCTGCTTTCATTGTTCACTCTCAGCATCACTCTGGGAATCCCCCCCCACCTTTTCCATCCCACCCCTTCCCTGGCATTCACCAGAGTGCTTAGCTGCCACTTACACTCATTGAATGTGCATCTCTCGAGTACATTAGCTCTCCTCCTTGGCGAGCAGCGGACTGTTTTGCATCTCGCATGTGAGCGGATTGCTAAAAATGTTAATCTGGTCAAGGTTCATTCCGTGTTGCTCCGGATGGAGATTGGTCAGGTTGATGTGGGGCGGTGGGAGGGGGGTCGGAATGAGAAGCAATTCAACCCCCCCACAACCCCCTTCCATTAAATCCCCGTTAACAGATTAATTATCTTCGGGCAACATGGTGTTGGGCGTTAAGATATGGAGGGCAACAATGAAATGATAAAGGGTCCCCGAGGGGTGTCTCCTTAATCTTAATGCCCCTTTCCCTCACTCTCTCTCTCGCTCTCTCGCTCTCCCTCTCTTTCCTGCTCGCTCGCTCGCTCGCTCACTCGTCCTCACTGAGAGCTCCTCTCCCATCCATCAACGCGAGCGGCTCTCCGCTGTCACCCGACAAGCATGCAATTATTGGCTCTTTAATATTTCATCAGCTGCAAGAATTACTTGCACTTTCTCGCCAATTGCTCTGCCGCCCCTTCTGCCACATTTTGACTAATTCTTTGGCATGTCTCCGAGTTTTTTTTCAGTTTTTTTTTTTTTAATCCCAGCAGGATGTTTTTGCAAGAGCATCAGGCGTTGATTGCTGGCAGTATACTTTGAGTGGGTAAATATTACACGAGCAGCAGCGAAAAGCGGCAGAGCATCAAGAGAAGCCTTCCAACGCAACTGTCAAAGGTAAGAAATGCGTCAATCTTGCCATCAATCTTTTTTTAATGTTTTTTTTTTGTGGATGCAATGACGCTAAAATGTGTTGTGAGATGCATTCATGCATATTTTGCGCCCGCCGCATTTAAAACACGGCTCATTATCTCATTGCAATGAGATGCAGTAAATGCTGCATTGATGCTGATGCTTTCATTGCATCCACTCTTTTTTTTTTTGGGGTGGGGAGGTGGCGTCTATTTTGTCTCTGTCAACTTGCCGTGTCGTACTCTCGTGCACTGATTTGTGCCGACTTACTGACTGCACTCACTTACCTTTCGGTCAGCTGCACTCACTTTTGGAGGCGAGCGCGCCCCGTCAGGAGTCGACGTTAATCACGCAGATGAATGTCGACGGAAAATGGACGTGGAGCTATTTGGACTCCGGGGAGGCTTTGCATACGAGATGAAGCACGTAAAGGCACAAGATGTTGATGAATTTGCCCCTGGCTGATGGAGTGTGTCATAAGCCTTTAATGCCCTCCTGTAAATTCCCGTCGACAAAGGTTGTTGTTAAGTGCCGCTTACTGTTTCTCGCCGTCGGCTACTGACAACGGGAGGGGAATGGTACGCACGTCATTACAGCTGCAAATATTTTCCCAAAAATGATACACATTCTGTCATAGTCGGCAGACCCCATGCGATAATCCCCCCCTTGTCCTCATTAGCTGCCTCACAAAATGGCTTGTTTCTCCCTACCAGCTGCACATTCAGACATCTTGGAGTCTCCAACCATAGATTTGTGCACGCACGTTTCCTCAGCCTCCAAATCACATTTATTCGTCTTCACTTATGCAAGAGGCAAGATAACGAGCCGATGGTGGGGCGGGGGGCGTGGTGTCAACGTGAGGCTCTCGGCGTGTGACAAGCATTGAGTAACTGCTGTCATCTACCACCCACCCCCTCGCTTCCATCATCACATTGTTAGCTTGGCCTAATAACTCCTATAAATGCAGCAAACAGGTGATTCATATCTATTTTTTTTTTTTACATATCCACTCAGCTGTTGGATTCATTTGTCACCTCCCCTTTAGGCGTGCGCATTGTGTTCTTCTTGGTATGGAGTCAGACGTAGACATTAAACGTCTAGATTGCACAGCTACACGCTGGGATTGTAAACGTTGCAACGTGACCCGTGAAAAAAATGGACATGGAGAAATACAACTGAATTGAATCCTACTATGCATTTGCCTAATTGCTCGGATCATAAAAGTAGATCGGGTAGATCAAATAAAACTGTCAATCTAAGTGTGGAAAATCCATCCATCCATTTTCTCGAACACTTATCCTGTTCAGAGTCACAAGTAAACTGGAGATTATATCTCGGACTGGTTGTCAGTCAATTAAAGGACACATATAGAGACAGACAACGGCTCACATTGACACCATCACGCTGATCTGCACAGCTTGGACTTAGCCGCCACACCGGGTGTGCAAACTTTTGCAATTTCCCTTCACCTCTTGAATTGTCCAAAGTTTGACACCCGCCCTCTCAGTGCATCACTCACCAGCCTGGAGAAATCAACCGCTCGGATAAAAGTTATTCTGCGTGTACGAAAAATTATTTTCAGCTTCCGTTTTAATAAGTGAAATGGAGCGTTGGCAACAATTTGATTTGTAACAGTTGGGCTGCTGGAGCCATTAGGACCAACAAGCTTATTGAGACGCGCTTAATGCCGGCCCCATCCGGCCTATGAGCGAGCCTTTCAAACTCATCATAGAGTTTGAAAGAGGAAATTGTTTGGCCTCGACATTTGGCTGAATCCAAACTTTTATCTTGCGCAGTATTTCACACAATGACGTGCTGTGTGAATCGACGGGGAGGCTGAAAACCATTCAGTCTTGATTATCGACTGCGGTGTCAAATGCAT